>NW_022196898.1:101279164-101294978 GCF_008632895.1 Mastomys coucha | reverse complement strand
TCTCTCTCTCTCTCTCTCTCTCTCTCTCTCTCTCTCTCTCTCTCTCACACACACACACACACACATTACACAGTTGGTTCAGTGCTCAATGTGAGTTTTTTTTTTAAACAATTGTTTTCATCTTGAATCCTTTATTTGAAATTTCCTTTTACTTCCTTGAATAAACTTTCAAGGATTTAGGAGGCTAACTTCAGGTCTATATTGGAAATCTTAATTTTATAAAGGGTATTTTCTGTTTGTACACAGTCACCTGACCAGATGCTGCCCCTTGAAGTTTGGTCAGGCCTGAACCATCTTCTTTCCTCCCTCCTTCCGTCTTCTTTCTCCCCTACCCCATCTCTATGCTCGGCAAATCTACTAATCGCATCAAAGTCTCCACATGTGTCTTTAGAGTTCCTGAGCTAAGAACAGTTTGTCCCTTTGAGTTTCTGCTCAGTTCTGAAGTCTGCTCTGCTGACATCACATCTGGACCAGTTCTACAATCACCAGGTTGCTTCCTGCCAGCAGCACTGAATGCAGCCTTTTCCCTCTTGTATTTCAGTTCAGTTCAGTCCTTTAGAGTATGCCAGCCACACTGAATGCAGCCTTCTCCCTTTTGTATTTCAGTTCATTTCAGTCCTTTGGAGTATGCCTTCTTACGAACTTTCCTCTGGTTGGTGTTAAGAGTGTGTTTGCATCAAACCGTAAATCTGCCACTGATTGGCCAACTCAAGTGATGTAAACTTCTAATTCAAAAGTGTAGGAAATTTTAAACAGAAAATATATTTAAATGTCTGTTCCTTTGGTTTTGTAGCTCAGTGAGGTTGCAAACAGAGGAAAGAAATTTGCTGCTGTGGGTCCCTGTTTAGTCATATATGTAATAGGCTTTCTGTCTGATCTTCGGTCTTTCTACATCACAGCTTCGGACTGTGGAATGTTTAATAATATCTTGATTTTTTACTGGGATCTGATCCCTGGTTTCAGTACTAGCTTTATCTAGCACTATACTAATGATGTTTTCTCTCACGGTGCTGCTGTAAATCACTCAGTATTTGTGAGTTAACACACAGTATTTCTGGCATATTTCTATGTAAAAGTAACTCTCGTCTACGTAAAAACTAAAGGCATAATCCACACTGCAGTTGGTTTGGACTGCAGGTCATCCTGATCACTATGGTACCCCTGAGTTTGTAAGAGGGTGTTATCTCAAGAAGTCTTCACTGTGTTCTGGAAGAGACACAGGGAAGATCGTGATGAGGAACTAGGTATGAAGAGGGGAAAGGAAACAGAGTTCATAGAGATGGGTTCATCAGAGCCACTTCCAGGAAATCGAAAGACTTCAGTGTAAAATGTGGTGTGTCATTGTCACTGAGTTTTATTCAGGCTGTTAAGAAGAGGGCAGGATTCATGCCCTGCTGGGTTGTAATCACCCCAAACTGAAGGAAAATCTAGTCTCCTACTCTCACCATATGCTATTTATAGACTATATACACAGAGGAAGGGGACTGGACTCTGAAGGGAATGTTAAAGAATGTCAGTAATGTTTTAAATTCATCACTGACCACGCGTGGAATGGGGACACCTTCCCCAACCTTGTTCTCTGCACATCTCACGTTCTTTATGGAAGCAGCGAAGCAAGAATCTTCATGAATAGTCTCTGCTGGAAGTCTAAAGGTAAGAAAGCAAGTGCAGGAACATAGCATAGCACAGCACAGCGTGGCACAGCACGCACTGCATGGCATGGCACGCATGGCACGGCATAGCACGGCATGGCACAGCACACACGGCGCATGGCATGGCACGGGACAGCATAGCAGGCAGACTCCTGAGCTTTGGAGTATCCTTTATTCATAGTAAGAAGACATCGTAGCAGGCTGTGACACCATCATGCTGCATCAGTGCTGTGCCTGCTGGGTGAACTACCAACATGGCACAGTCTTGAACCACCTGAGGAGAGGAGGTTTTACCTTAACTTTTCAGTTGATTCTTTGTGACTTTCACACCATGCACCCCAATTCCACTCACTCCCCATCTCCTAGTATGTGCCTTCTGCCCTTGCAAGTTTCCCCCAAAATAAAAAACAAACAAAATGAAGCTTAGAAAACATCTCACTGTGGAAGCTGTATTGTGTCACAGTGTGTCCCGCAGTATATATGCCCTTTTGCCCACATATCTTTACCTTGCAAAAGTTTGTTGCAGTGAGTCATTGCTCTGGTTTGAGGTCTCTGGCTTCAGTGACACCATCAACACTGGACCATCACCAGGACTTCTCCTCATCATTCCATTTTTGCCCAGTGTCATGGAGACCCTGCAGCAGGACTGGCCCCTTCATGTGCCACACACAGTTCATAGATGATGTAGATTTGGGGGTAGGCCAACTCAAAGCCCTGGAGTGGCTGAGCTGGTCAGCCTGCTGTCTCTCCCTTATCTGCACCACCAGGGTGAGCTCTCTAGCACTGCTTTGGCTAGGCCTACAGCAGCAGGAGGCAGGGTCAGTAATCCTGCTCTCATGCCCTTGGGCCTGGCCAGAGCCAGCTCCTCTGTGCTACCCAGTAGATGCATGGGGCCCTCTCTCCCAAGTGTTGCAGCCAGCAACAGGCTGAGACAGCTCTTCAAGGCGCATACCCTTAGGGCTGGTTCACCAGTGCCCTTCCATCAGAAGGTCTAGCTCATACGTGCAGCCGCACCCCAACCCTAACCCCCTCCACCCACCTGCTTAGGGTCAGCTCTGCTGTTCTGTCCAGGTAAGGTACAGGGCCCTCTCTCCTAAGTGCTACAGTTACTGAGGGCAGGGCCAGTCACCCACTCTCATGACCTTGGGGCCAGTTTTCCTGACTGCTGGGGGTGGGGAGGGCAAGGAGTAGCCATCACCTCACAGCCGACAGTGATGAGGGCAGCTCAGGGCCTGCTCATCTGTGCCTCCCACTGCCAGGACCAGCTCACTGTGCTGTCTGGGTTAGGTGCAGGACCAGCTCACTGTGCTGTCTGGGCAGGGTGCAGGGCAGCTCAGGGCCTGTTCATCTGTGCCTCCCACTGCCAGTACCAGCTCACTGTGCTGTCTGGGTTAGGTACAGGGCTCTCTCCTCCAGAGTGCTGCTTCAGATGACAGCCAGGACCAGTTCTGTGTAACCCTTGGATATCCATGCTCAGGCAATTGCTCAGAGCAGGATGTCCCCATGGTCCCTAGTGGTAATATGAGCCACAGACATGGACACCCACCCCTACCACCGCATAGCCATGGACCCAGCTACAACCTTCAGCAGTCTCACAGACTGGGACTTTGTCATGGCCTCAGGTGGTAGGGCTGGCTGCTCACAACCGGCTCTTCTCCACCCTCAAGGAGAGAGGAGTCTCCAGTTCCATCTCTCTTCATAATGCTCAAGAATGCTCTGCTTCTCCTTCCCCATCTGTCCACCACATATGTTGGACCGTGAAAGGCAGTCTGTGCTCTGGTTGAGCGAGGCTTACTCCGGAGACCCAGTAGAAAATTCTAAAAGGGACAGAACAGTGGGCTATGCCCCAAGACATAGATGCCTGACACCATGAGCCCTTACTCCATTATCCTGTGGCTATCTATTATGTAGACGATGCCCCAAGCTCCTGGTAGTCTGGCTGGACTCCACCCCCACAATCATCTGACTACAGCCAGATATACCCTGCCCCACAGTTACCTGGGAACAGCAAGGTAGCCCAGCCCACTATAAAAGGAGCTACTTAGCTCCTCCTCTCTCTCCTAAACTCTTACTCCTTGTACTGGCTGGTTTTGTGTGTCCACTTGACACAGGCTGGAGTTATCACAGAGAAGGGAGATTCAGTTGGGGAAGTGCCTCCATGAGATCCAGCTGTGGGGCATTTTCTCAATTGCCCCTTGTGGGTGGTGCCATCCCTGGGCTGGAAGTCTTGAGTTCTATAAGAGAGCAGGCTGAGCAAGCCAGGAGAAGCAAGCCAGTAAGGAACATCTCACCATGGCCTCTGCATCAGCTCCTGCTTCCTGACCTGCCTGAGTTCCAGTCCTGACTTCCTCTGATGATCAACAGCAAGATGGAAGTAAGCTAAATAAACCCTTTCCTCCCCAACTTGCTTCTTGGTCATGATGTTTGTGCAGGAATAGAGACCCTGACTAAGACACTCCTGCTTCCCTCCCTGGCCTCTTGCCTCTTTGTTCCCCCTCTCCTCCCCTTCCCTTCCCCCCCCTCCATGTGGCCGTGGCCATGGCCTCTCTCTCTCTCTCTCCTTCTCTCCCCCCTCTCTGTTTTCTACAATAAAATGCCTTAAAACCATGGACTACCTCCATTCATCTAGACTCGCCATACTAAAGCAATGGATTAGGCCTAAAGAGCCATGTCTAATCTCCCGCAGGAAGGCCTTCCAGTGTTCCAGCCACCAGGTCAGACCAAGGACTCTTGCCTATGCGAAAACCACCCAGCGCCCTTTCTCCTTGCCCCCTTTTTTCCTTTCCACCAGGGGCCACTGCCACCCAGAGCCCCCCGACCCATTCTCAGCTCTTCTGCGGTGTCCAGAGACATCCTGCGATGCCCAAGAGCTAGAATCTGTCGTCCTTGCCCTCTGTGAGGCCCAGGGACCCCAGACTGCTCCCTCCCACCCCAACGGACTGAGAGTAGTGGCTTCCCACAGCCAGGTGCCCACTTGGCAGGTGGAGAGCATGTGCGCAGTCTCCCAGCCAGTGCCCCCGAGCTCTGGCCGGACATGGGTCTCCCTCCCACGGGTTTATTTCCCCACCTCCTGACACCCTACACACATACTTGTACATTTTGTGGTTCCTGCTGCAGGTGAGTGGTGCAGCTGACAGGCCTCTGGGTGACCTTGTCTGTCAGGCCTCATGGTGGCAAGCAGCCCCTAGGTGTTTAAGGCTGCCCCGTGGATTGGCAGCAGGTAGGTCTATGGTTATCCTTCCCTGCCTGCACCATGTGGTCTCTGGATGTCTTCCCCCACCCACAGTGCGTGGTTGGCTTGTAGGCATGCCAGAGAGAATTGTCTTGTGAATTGTGACCTAAATGTGTGTACTACCTCTGGTAGTGACCCAAGTCAAAAGACACAGAAGAAGGAAAGCCTTGGCTTGGACTCCATTCACAGTAAGGTTAGCTCATCTGAGCTGCTACTGCCTATTTCCAACGAGGACTGAAGAGCAGGGGCCCTACAGTGACCCTGTGGGATCGCAGTTCCAGACTGCAGCACTGAAGCACCCAGTCTGCAGCTAACGGCAGGTCCTGTTGCCTTTGGTGTGAGACAGCCATTGTTCTATTGTGAATTATCCACACCATGAAAGCCAATCCAATAAATCCCCCTCGGATACATATTCATTGTCTCTGTTCTCTTCCCCCGGAGAGTCCTGAGGAGCACAGACACAATGGCTTATATGAGCCATCCACATCCCTGGAGGTCTCTGTCATCTGAGCATACCCACCCCTGTTCGGTGCTCCCTACCCTCTGCTGGCTGGTGAGAACTCTGTCCATCCCACCACGTCAGTCACGCTGCACTGTGGAGCCGGCTGCTGCCCGGCTCCTCAGCTGCAGCACCCTTCCTCCTCCCTGGCTCCCCACCATGATGACCAGATTCTCCACTCCATCCTCTTCTCAGCTTCTTCACTAAAGCCTGGATTCCACACAGGGTGGGATGTAGACATGAGCTCAAGGGCAGAGGATGTGCTGCTTTCACCTTTACGCACTTGGCACCAACCACAATGCCTGATACAAAGCAGCTGTCCAAGACTAGTGGGCTGAGTCAGGATCAGAAAGCCATGCACGGCATCCTCCTTACCATCCCTCCTGTGAGCCCCCCCCTTCTGTTCTTCGGTTTTGCTTGGGAGTGAACGGGTCATTTAAGACATTTTGCATCGTATTCTGCCTGTGTGTCTTCACTGTATGTTTTTCACAAGAACATTGTATAGAAAGGAATCCCTTCTTCCTACAGCACGGGTCAGTGTCACCACGGTGATTGGACAGCTTATTTATTGAGCTGCTATTTTTCTCATAGATGCTTTATTTTAGAAAATACAGCTTTAAAGATAAATGACCTAAAATATCTGTAAGAAAGGAGGAGTAGACAGATGACCTTGAAGTTACTGACACTAATAAGCCAGTGTGAGCTCCGTTGCTGTAATAACTAACGACAGGACAGATCTGAAGCCCATCCAGTCTGTAGTCTCATCAGAACAAATAACTCGGACAACAAAGGCACATGAGATGAATGACAAACCGCCTTGATCAATACTATGCTATTTATTCTGTGTCTTGAATCCAAGTGGATAATGTTGGGATATTTTTATTTCAACATGGCTAAAACAATTTATGTATTGTCAGTCACAAGAAAGGCAATGCGTAGTGTTCACATTAGTGTGTGCCAGGAATAGTACTTAACAAATTACTCAATAAATTCCTAATTGCCTCGTTTTAAGTTTTTTTTAATTGTGTGTGTGTGTGTGTGTGTGTATGTGTGTCTGCACATGGGTGTGGTCACCGAGTGCAGGGCAGTGGTATCAGATCCCCCAGAGCTGGAGTTACAATAATGGGTATGAGCTCCTTGACATGGGTACTGGGAACCAAATTTGGGTTAGGGTTAGGGTTAGGGTTAGCATTAGGGTTAGGGGTTAGGGTTAGGGTTAGGGTTAGGGTTAGAGGGTTAGGGTTAGGGTTAGGGTCAGGGTTAGAGGATTAGGGTTAGGGTTAGGGTTAGGGTGACCCAATGGAGACAGGGGCATACCCAGGACTTGCTGTGGCTAAATTGCTGTCCTCCAGGTTCAGGGAAAGAACCTATCTCAAAGAATAAGATGAAAGTGGTTAAGAAAGACACCTGACTATGACTTCTGGCCTGCACACATGCGTGTACTAGGTTCAAACACATGCACACACAAAATAGGACAAGACAAAATTACTGTTAGCTCGTTAATGTAAGCCTTTGTCTTAGAAATCTCGATAGTGAAGATGCCAAGACTTGAAAGGAAACTATATTTGACCAACATTAATCTTTACTCTTTCCCTTGGCTTCTCAGCATAATGATAAAAAAGTGTAAGTCACCAGACACGCGATTTCTCCAATATATCCTCTTGCAAAGATAATGTTACCTTTGGCACAGATAACGCCTTATTCTTGCTGATGTCGTTAGAAAATGACAAGGTCGGCCGAAATGAGAAATTGGCAGGGCCTCTGTCTCTCTAGTGTTTAATAAGCATTGTCAAAAGAAATAATAATCAGGTTTGAGCTTGTTTGTCCTTGAGGCAAGTTTAAAGTGCTCCCCTGCAAAGCTGAGGGAGCCCAGAAGCAGTCGGGAAGGACAGGCGATCTGAGTGCGTTTCCTTGTAGGCGGCAGAAGTAAAATGCTTCCCAGTGACTCAGATATAAGGAATGTCTTTCTGGGATGTTGGAAGATGGTAGTAAAGCAAGGCCTGCTGAGTTAAACTGTGTGCTCTAACGTGTACATGAAACACAACTCTCTAGGCAGGCAGTGTGCTCCCCAGACTCCTCTCTCAGGTGAGCCTTTAGGAACAGTGGTGAACTGTTCGTGTGCAGAGTTCTCCTGCCATTGGGCTTTGCTGAGGTTTAGATGGGCGCCCTCAGAATACCCATGTGGTAAAGGCGCGCTCCCCAGCTTTCAGTGACATCAGGGGTCGGTGACCTTTGGTTCTAGTGAGAGTAATCATTGTGTGAGCGCTCCTTGTGCTCTTCTTTATGCAGCAACTGTGGAGTGAGCATCTTTCTCTCTCATGAAGTAGAACCATGGTCAACCCTAAACACAACAGGACCAAGGAACCCAAGACTGAAACTATGAAGAAAAATAAATCTTTCCACTTAAAAAAAAAAAGATTTTTCAAACCTTTTATCAGTTCTCTGTGGACTTCACATCATACTCCCCAGTCCCACTCATCTGCCCTTGGCTTTTTTTGTTGTTTTTTTTGTTTTGCTTTGTTTTGTTTTTTTCGAGACAGGGTTTCTCTGTGTAGCCCTGGCTGTCCTGGAACTCACTCTGTAGCAGGCTGACCTTGAACTCAGAAATCTGCCTGCCTCTGCCTCCCAAGTGCTGGGATTAAAGGCGTGTGCCACCACCGCACGGCCTCATCTGCCCTTGTATCTGCCTTCCATGCTTGCAACCTCCCCGCCATAGAGAAAAAAAAATCTCCTGGAAGCTGTGGTGTGCACTCTGCCCCACAGTACTCCCCTTTGTCCAGACTCATTTGCTTGCAATTATTTCATTGCAACTGGTCTGGCACAGGCCCCTGGCTTCTGCTGCAGTATCAATACTGGATCTTCACTGGGACTCCTCAGATATCCCGTGGTTGCCCTGTGTGTCATGGAGATCCTAGTTTCGGATCTGTAGGACCCGCCCCTTCATGCACTCCAGCAGTTCACAGATGGGGTAGATGTTGGTGTGGATCATTTCAAAGCCCTGGATCTGACCCTGAGAGGTATCAGAGATGGTCAGCCCACTGGCTCCCCTGCTCTCATGCATGCCCTGGGGCCAGCTCACCTGCCTCCCCTGATGGTGAATGAGGGAAGGAGGGCATCTCTCACTTTTCTGTGCCACCGCCCAGCAGACCAGAGGCAGAACCAGCTCTCTTGAGCTCACACCCTTGGGGCCTGCTCACCTGCAATGCCCACATCCAGGGCCAGCTCTACTACTGGTGCCTAGGCCTGCTTTCCCAAGGCTGTAGCACTTGGGGGACAGAACCAGCTCTTACTCTCATGACCCCAGTATCATCTCTCCCTCCTGCCATTCTAAGTGGCAAGGGTTGAGGGTGAGGGACACTTCGGCACGGCAGACAAGAGGCAGGGCCAGCTCTCCCACACTCACACCCTCCTGGCTGGCTCACCCACAAGCCCTATATCTAGGGCCACCTCCATTGTGCTGCTCAGATGAGATGCAGGGCCTGCTCTCCCAAGGACTGCAGCAGGTAAAGCAGAAGGCCCGCTCTTCTGTTCTCACGACGCTGTCAAGGCCAGCTTTCCTGCCTGCCACAGGGGTGGGGGGAGAAGAATCTCCCCCCTCTCCCACAGTCCAAGCCACAGAGAGACTTGTGGTAGGACTATTTCCTCCCAACCTTGCATCCTTGGGACCAGTGAACCTGCAACTCCGCAATGTGCAGGGCCAACTCTGAGTACTGTGGCTGGCTATGGGCAGGATCAGCTCTCCTGGTCTCCTGCCTCTAAGGCCAGACTTCCCCCGCCCCATGCCCAGGTGAGGAGTAAGTAGGGCCAGTTCTGCACAGCCCTCAGACATGTCCCAGCGGCAGCCCAGACCAGGGACATCCATCTGGCCTTTGGTGGTAACAGACCCCCGCTGCTGCAGGGCCACAGACTCAGATGTGACCCTCTGGTGGCACACAGGCCAGGAGCCCACCAAGGCCCCAGGTAGCATCCCTGGCTACTCACATCAGGCTGTCCCTCACTACTCTGAAAGTCTCCAGTCCTGCCTCTCTCCACTGTGCCCACCTCCTTCTGCTTCTCCTTCTCTTTCATTTCCCCACCACTCACTAGCTCCTCTTAGTGGTGCCCAGGGCTGCTCAGGGTCTGGGGTCATCTCGGGAGAGGTCTCAGGAGTGCTATGGCCTGTTCGTGCAATCTGGCTGGAGTCACCTTCGGCATGGTCTTCGGCATGCCCCCAGGACTGGAGGGCACCAGATTAGTATTCATCTCAGGCTGGCTCCTCTACCTGCCCACCTGAGTGGCTACTTGTCTTGGGCTCCTTCCTACCTGGTGCCTGCCATCCAGGTGAGGTTCTTCTAGTCTCTGGCTTGCTTCCTGTCCTGGGAGCCTGTCCAGGCCTCCCTGCACTGGACTGGTGGTCATCTCAACTTGGTTTCCTGTCCAGGCTCTGGTGCCAGGCTGCTGGTGGTCTCAGGCACAACTTTTTTCAGGAAATGTTAGGTTACCAATCATTCAGATGTCTGTAGGTCAGAACACTGAGCATAGACGTAGCCTCTCTCCTCTCTGCCACCTACTGATGTCTGTGTGACACAGCAGCCACACCTGTGAGAGCTCTAGGGGCAGGAACAGTTCTGCTTTTCAAGTTGCTCCATCCCAGGTGTCTGTCACAGTAACTGTCTCACTTATCTGATGGGTAGCTGACTGACACTGGGGGTCTCTCTTCCATCCTTCTTTAGGGCTCAAATCTTCCCTTCCCTTCCCTTAAGACATAGTGATGAATCGGGATTACTGTGATCTCTCCACACCCTTATTGTAAGGCGGTGCACAATTCAATGCAAAGAGCTTTCTTTCCTTTAGGCACCAGTGTGTCTCAGGAGGAATTCGCTGCAGTCAGTAAGACACTCTCTCCTCTCCCCTAATACTCAGGTCAGTCTCACTCATGTCTCATCTCTTCTCACTCAGGCTCTCTGTTCCAGCCATGCTGCTGACCACACAAATCAGCCCCTTTTCATGCAGACTGGTGCTTCTCTGTCCCGTCTCTGTACAATGTGCCAGGGTTAAGGACCCTGCTGCGAATGCTTTCTCCCATCTTCCTGGGCACCACACACCCTTCCATGAGGAACAAAGGAAACCAGACGGAACAGAGACCATGCTGGGCCTAGTTTTTTGACCATAAATGTGAATGTCTGGGAAAGACACACTTCCCTAGCAAAATACAGATGACCAAAGGCTGGCATAGGAAGAGGTACAGCACTTGATAATCCAATTACTTTGTCAGACTAGGAAACAAAGACCAACCTTTAATAAGGGTGGCAGGGTCAGGAGCTTTCTCAACTAAGTTTGTATGACGTTTAGAGAAGAGGTGATTCTCATCATTAATGTTGGAAGACATTAGTCTGGGCTGAGGTGATAACTCAGCCGACAAATGCTTGCAGCACAAGGGTGAGGGTGGAATTTGGGTTCCCAGAACCCACGTGTAAGGCTGGAAAGATACGAAACCCTGCCTGTAATCCTAGTATGTGGAAGGCAGAAACTGGGAATGCTGGGACACTGGCTACACGGACTAGCTGAATTGACAACCTCTGGGTTCAAGTCAGAGACCTGTCTTTATCTAGAAGGTGGAAAATGATTGGGGAAGGCACCCAGCATTAACGTCTGCTCTCCACATATACATACTGTACCTCCACAGACAACTGGTACCTACACACACACACACACACATAAACACTCGTGTGCACACACACACGCACACACACACACACACACATGCATGCATAAAAACTCAAGTTGTAGGGACACAGGAAGGATGGCAGTGTAGCCTAGCTGGGCTTCAAGCTTGCTATATAGTTGAGGATGACCTTGAACTTCTGGTCCTCCTGCCTCTTCCTACTGATTACAGTCATCCAGTAAACACCCAGTTTTTTACGGTGCTGTAGATCAAATCAGAGGTTTGTGCACATTAGGCAATCACTCTAACAACTGAGCCATATCATCGCTTGAAAGTGTTTTTCCCCCGTTTGATAGCTTCCAAAATAAAATAGTAATTTTATTTCATCAGACAAATCAAGATAATGTAGGTTACATAAGATGAATCTAGTCATTCCCTACCCACAATCCTCAGACAGCCTGAGAGCTACGACGAAAGCTTTATAAAAGGCACACATCAACTCTGCTTTATTAGCGCAGGATCTCTCTCCTTCACTTCTTCCCTTGTGCACACGGTCTATTATGATACAGGCATGCGACTAAATGGAGTTTATTTGTGTTTTATGAAAAGCGATAAAATGCTCATTACTCAGCTTGTTAGCATTTACTTTTATTTTGTAATATGAATTGCATCACGCTTTCAGGATTCCTGCTTTAAAGTCCCTCGGCAGCATCCAGTGGCATTGATTGTTTTTTAAAGAGCATAGAGAAGATGCATCCAGTTTGACAAGTAAAAAGCCTGAGATATTTTTGCCTTATTATATGTATGCATGTCATATTGTATGTCTACATGTCATATTGTATGTATGCATGTCACATTGTATGTCTGCATGTCACATTGTATGTCTACATGTCATATTGTATGTATGCATGTCACATTGTATGTCTACATGTCATGTTGTATGTATGCATGTCATATTATATGTACACATGCCATATTGTATGTATATATGTCATTTCTTCCTCCCAGACATTTGTTGACACATTCACTCCCACTGTTGTCCCTAAGGTTTATTGCATCATGTCCCCTGTTTTACAGAAAAGGAAACTGAGTTTCTAAAGTGACATGCAGCTTGCATGCGTCTGCAGATCATGTGTGTTGCCAGAAACTGGGTTCTTTTAAGCTAGCAGCCTCGTGTGTTTCTCTAGTTCCCTGCAGGCCTCGGAACAACCCTAAGGGCTGAGCATTTGCTGAGCATTTGTTGGAAATGAATGAGCTGGTGGTACTTTGTCTTTGCTTGTTTTAAGGAAGTAAAAGCTTGGACACACTCTGAAGAATCAAATAAGAATTAGTGTAGTTGTTGTAGAGGGTGCAGAGGGGGAACATCATAGCTTTCAAGTTATTTTACCAGTAAGGTTATTGCATGTGTTTTCTGGCCCAATACTCAGAAGGACAAAGGAGAAAAAGCCCGCAGGAAGGACTGATTCTAAGAAACGCAGTTCCTAGGAACACAGGCAAATAGGCACATAGAGATGAAGCAGAGATACGAGCAGTGGAGAGGGAGCCCAGGCCACTCCCACTGGTCCTGGCTGGCTTTCCTCGGATATGAGCCAGGGCTTTGCATGTCTCCCTGTCCCTGAGACAGTTGCTTGCAGACAGCCTATGTATGCTCCTCCTGGGAAACCTGAACTTTGCCACCATCTGGCTCCTGTAGTTCATGCTCACTGTATCGCCACTCCCCTCTGTCTCCCATTCCAAGACTTTGCAGACGTCAGCATGTACCCTGCTTGGTGTAGTAAAATGCAGTGTGAGTGTGAGCAATATAAGAGAGTGAAAAATAAGTATGTGCCCTGTAAGTGTATGTAATGTAAGGGTGTGCAATGTAAGTATGTACAATGTAAGGGTGTGCAATGTAAGTATGTATAATGTAAGGGTGTGCAATGTAAGTATGTATAATGTAAGTATGTGCAATGTAAGTATGTATAATGTAAATGTGTGCAATGTAAGTGTATACACTCTAATGGTGTGCAATGCAAGTGTGTACAATGTAAGGGTGTGCAATGTAAGAGTGTGCAATGTAAGGGTGTACAATGTAAGGGTGTGCAATGTAAGGGTGTACAGTGTAACGGTATGCAGTGTAAGTATGTACAATATAAATGTGTGCAATGCAAGAGTATGCAATGTGAGTGTGCGCCAGTGCACTAGCAAGTAAAACCCAGATTGCAGTGTCATGCTGAAGTTTGTTCTGGAAAGAAGAGGAGCATTATCAGAGTGTCTTTATTCTCCTCGTAGGCAGTGGGCTATCACAGGGGCCTCGCAAATACAGTGAGTGAGGACTAAGGGAGAGAAGTAGGTGTGTTTCTGGTGTAATGGGTAGACTCTAGTCTACTCCCCCACTCTTCCCAAGGAGGGTAGAGACCGAGTTGGTGCCAACCTCAGAGGGAGGAAGATCAAGTCCTAACTCAGAATCAATGTCTATGCATAGTTGACTTGAGCTCAGGAAAAGTGTACACTCCACAATCTTAATCCAGTATATTCAGTCTAACTTTTCTGTGTCCTGGCGTGACTTACTCTCTTTGGACTGTGAGGTTGCTCATCTCCCAGGTCTCAAACTGCAAGGGCAGATCTTGTTTTCTGGAAAGTTTTCAAGTCCCTCAGACACGGCGAATAGTCCAGCAGGCAGGAATTAATGGGCTCTCAGTATGGCCGTGAAGACATAAGTTGATCTCAGCCTCTCGATCCCACTGACAGCTGTGAGCCTCTCCCACCACCAGGCCTTCTCCTCTGTGATGCACAGTGAGCTAAAATAAAACCATTCATTTGCGAGGTGCTTCTGATAGGTATTTAGTTACGGCATGGAGAAAAATAACTAGCTCAGAGGACTGGTGCCAAGCACTGGGGTTTTGTCTGTACCATGTTGTCAGAGGCCTTTGGAACTGGTTTGTGGGAGGAAGCCCGGAGCTATGTCCTAGAGAAGCTCTAGAATGCTGCAAGCAGGGTAGTGGTCTCAGCTGGTGGGATGAGTTTAGTGGTCTCAGCTGGTGGGATGAGTTTAGTGGTCTCAGCTGGTGGGATGAGTTTAGTGGTCTCAGCTGGTGGGATGAGTTTAGTGGTCTCAGCTGGTGGGATGAGTTTAGTGGTCTCAGCTGGTGGGATGAGTTTAGTGGTCTCAGTTGGTGGGATGAGTTTAGTGGTCTCAGCTGGTGGGATGAGTTTAGTGGTCTCAGCTGGTGGGATGAGTTTAGTGGTCTCAGTTGGTGGGATGAGTTTAGTGGTCTCTGCTGGTGGCAGCTAGGAAGACCAGGCTGCTGATAGACAGGATGATCATAAAAGCCAAGCTCAAGCTGGCTTAAGTTATGGGCAGGGAGGCCAAGGTAGGTGTGGACAAATCATCTGCAATTATTATTTGTTTTTAGGGGGAAAACACTGTGTTTATTTACTTATTACAATTTATCACAAATACGAATCAAAAGATGTAGCTCAGTGCATGCTTTCCATCCACAAAATCCTGGGCTTGATGCCCAGAACTCCAAAATGACACACAGAGCATATGAATGAATGAATGAATGAATGAATACACAAACCAGCACCAAATACCCCCAAAGAAACACACATATACATGTGTTCACCAGCCAGCAAGCTTAGCAGAAACTCAGTGTCCAAGAGAGCTGGTCAGGGTCACTGTGGAGGTATAACTGGTTGGGATCATGGGCCATGTGGCTGCACTCGATTTCTATCCTTGTCCCATTCTGGCATTCAGGTTGAGCCCCAACCCTCAAAGCATATGGCTGTTCTTTCTGGAGGGTTGGCCTCCATCCTGAGTCAAAGCTCAACAAATCCTGGAATGCTCTGAGGTCCCACCATGAATAATTACAACACTTCTATCACTGGGGAATCCTCGAAGACTTAGTCTCCCTCTCTGGAGCTGAGATAGAAATATACTAACTTTCAGAATGCTGGAGAAGACTTGTATCCCAGGAGATAGGAAACCACATGTCTTCATTAAGATGGTCCCAAGACCTGCTCTCACTGTGGCTCACTTTCCAGCCCTTACCACAGATCATCCAGCCAACCATTAAAGAGACAGAGGAGACACCAGCTCTCCATCATCCCCAACAATGCCCAAGTACCTGGTGAACTTCAGGATAGGCCCCTACCAAAACCCCCGCAGCTTGGCGAGGGCAATCAGAGGTCTCTGTCACCTCTCCCCAAGCTACTTGAGAAAAGGTTTTGCAGACAGTGAATAGGTAAGAAAAGGGAGGAAATATCCTAAAATCATCATTCTCTCACTAATGAAGTGCAGGAAGAGAGGAGAGAACCAACACAAGGCTTAGGAGTCTTTAATGCTTAGTCTGAAAAGTCAGAGGCCGAGCTTCTCGGAATGTTGGTCCTTCCCCAGGGAGCGGGGTTAGAGGCAAAGGTCTTCAAAGTGGACAGGGAATTCCCCTGTAGTGCACTGATACACCCCACCTCGAAGGGAGGCGAGCAGAAAGTGTGTGTAGTGAGGACCATATGCCAGCCTTCTGCAAAGCAGTCTGCAGTGTCGATCCTCACAGCTCACACCACTGCCAGGAGGCGGAACCCCCGCCCCTTTTAAAAAAAAGGATCTTGGTGCCCAGAGAGGTTGTTCTTAAGCAGGTCGGGCAGGGTGGCACATTCTTTTAATCCCGTCACTCAGGAGGCAGAGATGGGCAGATTTCTTGTGAGGTCAAAGTGGATCTGGTCTACATAATGAGCTATAGACCAACACAGTGAGACCTTGTTTCAAAATTTAAAAACAGATAGACAACATTAACATAAACAAAATA
>NW_022196898.1:101278211-101278944 GCF_008632895.1 Mastomys coucha | reverse complement strand
GAAAAAGAAAAAAGAAAGAAAAAAAAAGAAAAAAAAGAAAAGAAAAAAGAAAAAGGGAAGAAAAGAAAAAAGAGAAAAACTAAAATAAATAAATAAATAAATAAATAAATAAATTTTAAAAGTTCATAGGCCTTATAGGGAAGAACAAAAGGGGAGGGGATGAAAATCTAGATCTCTCCTAGTCTACCACACAGATGTCTCCCTCAGGTACAGCTTTGGTCTCCCTGAAGAAGTTCACTTTTTTATTACTTACTTATTTTTGAGACAGAGACTAATGTGTTCCAGGCTGGCCTTGAACGCAATCCGTAGCTGAAGGTGGCCTTGAACTCCTGATCCTCCTGCCTCTGAGTGCTGGGATTACAGGAGTATGCAGAACACCTGGCTAAGAAGTTCATTCTCAACATGATGTATGTCCTAGCCTCTGGAAGGACAGAAGTCTGCCAGATGTTCTGTAAGGATGAGTAGGGATCCGGGAAAGATTGCCCACTGACTGGGGAAGAAGTGTGGAGAGGACTGAAAAAGGGAGGTTGGACTCCATCAGTGTGCACTGTACCCCACTAATATGTACAGTTAGTGTCAAAAAAGGCTGAGGTAGATCAGCATCAGAGAATGTTCCTAGTGTACATGAGGCAATGCCAAACATGATGCCAATAAAAAGCAAAACAGGAAAGATTAAAACGAAAACCATCTGTCCTCCAAAACTGCAAATATGACTTCAGACATCCCTACCTAG
>NW_022196898.1:101272610-101278193 GCF_008632895.1 Mastomys coucha | reverse complement strand
CAGACATCCCTACCTAGGACCCTCTGCACACCAGGGCTCCCAAGGCAAGGATGTACAGGCCCAACTCTATGCTGGTGCTGGGCGACCAGACACTAGAGACAAAAGGGTGAGAGGCTCAAGGGAAGGGTAAGACAGCAGGAGAGCTGACCGCCCTGGGCCATTAGAGGACAGTCCGGCAGACTGAATGCAACACGGAGCCCAGCAACACTGGCTGGGGTCTCTACAGTGTAGGCGTGGCTGAACCGTCATCTGTTAGCAGAGGTAGCAGTCCCAACTCTTGGAGTTTTTCCCTGGCTGCCACCTCCCAGCCTTTGTTGGCCTGTGCGCTTCGAGGAGATGTCCACTGGGAGCCAAGAAGAGTAGAGGCCACAGATTACGAACAAAGCAGTGCCGGAAGAAAACTTGAGGCTGTCTGCAGAGAGTCCGGAAAAAGCCCCAGAATTGGGCTCCGCTCACCTCTGACTGTGGGCACTCCAGTCCCAACACTGTCACTTGGGGTGCTCTTGGGGAGCGTTCAGTACAGGACCTCCAATGCCCAACCAGTCCTGGACCACATTCACTTCCCCAAAAGGTGCCCCAGTTTGGGCC
This sequence comes from Mastomys coucha, assembly GCF_008632895.1. Taxonomy (NCBI): domain Eukaryota; kingdom Metazoa; phylum Chordata; class Mammalia; order Rodentia; family Muridae; genus Mastomys; species Mastomys coucha. The sequence goes on along the minus strand of NW_022196898.1, from coordinate 101,277,605 downwards.
ATGCCAGAAGGTCCTGGCTTCATGCCAGGAACAGCACTTCCTTGGGGCCTTGGCAGTAGCAAAGTCACGTAGTTACCGTGTGGCTCCCAAGCATAATCCACCGGGTTGTAGATGACACCCACAACTCCGGAGACTGCAGCTGGCTCAGCTCAGCACTGAGGCGAAGCTCTTCCTCCAGGAAGCCCTCAGCCAAACTTCGAGTGCAAGGCAGAGGCTCCATCAGGGCACCTGCAGGCTCATGAGTAGGCCCCGGTGGGAAAGTCTGGGACAGCCATGCTGTTGTCACCTTAGCTACTGGTCTTGTTGCTTCAAAGTACCTGCAAAGGCAAACTGAAGGAAGGGTTTATCTCAGCTCTCAGAGAGTACAGTTCATCACGGTGGGTCGTGGCTGTACAGCTCCCCAGGCAGCTTCCACACCTGCAATTCGTGAAGAGATTAGTAAAGAGAAAACACTTCACACTGGAGTGATAGCAATGAGGCCTTAATGGCAAGACCTCTTACCCACTGAAGTCTCTAGGGGAGAAACCTTAAAACCTACTGGGAAACAATGTGTGAGTCACAGAGTGCCTCAGAAATGATTCCACGGTCAAATATGGTCACTTAAAGATATTTCTCCCTGATTTGTTCATATGACCAGTGCAGCCATGGTCCTAGGAGACTGGACTGTATCTCAGGCCAGCAGGACAACTCGGCACGTTCCACATCGAGCTGGCTTTTCAGGTAAGCAGAGTGCAAGAGTCATGGAGTGATAGATGCTTATAAGGTTCCAGAAAACTTCTCAGCTCAAAGTACAGTAGGTTCAGATGCCCTCTGATGGACTGCCTCCATATTGAGCCTTCATGCACACACAGTAGGCTGTGCATGAAGCTGTGAGGGTAAAGCCTAAGTTTCAGTAAAGACTTTGAATGCATGCTGTCGCATCTTAGTTCGGAAACACCATGTTTCCATGACCACCAGCAGCAGCTTGGGGAGGAAGGGGTTGATTTCTGCTTACAACTCCCAGGTCATACTCGGTCACTGAGGGAAGCCAGAGCAGGAGCTCAGGCAAGAATCTGGAGGGGGTATGTGAAGGAAGAGTGTTGCTCACTGGCTTGCTCCTCATCTTTGCTCAGTCTGCTCTCCTGTAGCACACAGGACCAGCTGTCCAGGGTGCCACTGCTAACAGTAGGCCAGGCTCTCCCACATCAGCCATGTATCAGGAAATGCATCACAGACTAGCCTGCAGGCCAGTCTGGTGTTTTCTCCTTCAAAAAAAAAAAAAAAAGTATGGAAACTGCCTAGAAACATATAACTCTTGCAACGATTTATAATTTTATACATGATCCCTAAAGAGCACCAAGGGATGGTAAGATGGCTCAGTACACAACTTATTTAATTCATGTATTTATTTATTTGTTTGTTTGTCTGTTTGTTTATGGCAGATCTCTGGCTGTCTTGGAACTCACTGCCTAGACCTGGCCAGCCTCAGACTCGCAGAGACCTGCCTGCCTCTGCATGCTTGCACCTCGCTACCTCATTTAGCTTTAATTATCTTCTCAAAGCACTGTTCGAAACCCTGTCACACCAAGGCTTCATCACATGAGTCTGGCAGAGCACAACCCAATCTACTCTGGAAGGAGAAATAAGGAAGGCCGGTTAGGAGACTGAAGGAGACGATGGAGGACCGTGGTCTGAACTGATGCCTGGGGACCACATTTGGTCTCTGGAGTATGTGGCAGTTCTCTTTGGTGATTCAGAGACGGGCCTGCTAAAGGGTCTCAGGCTAGCACTGGAGCGAAAGGACTGCACGCATTCCAAGCAACCTCAGCCCAGTCACGAGGTCCCCACTAGTGCCATCTCTTTCCATCCAGTCCATAGTCAACCAGCCCCGTGTCTGGTTTACGCGTCTTTGTCTCCCAGTCACAGTTGCTTCCTCGTGGTGCTGTGCCCCAGCTTCATAAGAAATGCATTCTGATGGGTTTGTCTGATTGAGTTGCTACCTGAGAATTACACAGGTGCTGATTCATGTCATGCTCTGTGTCTGAGTCCTCATCTAATCAAACACCAGCAAATCACCATCTTCTAAATGTGAAATTACCCCTGAATAAATCATAACGTGAGGCTCTCAGCAAGCCATGTTTTGGAAATGAAGTCTAAATAGGAGGGATTACGGAGAAGAAGATAAACAGCCCCTGTTCTGAAGATGATCCCTTGCATGGAGATGAGTCTGTAACTGGCCTGGCAGAAGCGAAGATCTAGAGAGACACCTGCGTCTCTCAATTTGACGATCACACCATTGAAACAGTGGATCCCCAAAGTGGGAATCCCCCAGCAGTCAAATGCTGGAGAAGGAAAAGGGGCCAGCCAGAGTGGGAACTTGTCTCTCAGAAAGAGACTTCACACAGTTCTAACGTGTGAAACTACCCAGCCCGCACCTGACCTGGCCTGCTTAGATTGAGAACCTTTGGTCCTGTTTAAACTTTGATGTCACTTCAAGGTCCTGAGGATGGACTCAGGTCTGTGGGATCTCTTTGTCCCTCTTCTCAGTTTCTCAGTGTGGCCACATTGAAAGAGTAGTTTTCCTTTTCTTTCTTTCTTTCTCTTTTTTAATATTTAATTTGGCTTTTTAACTTGGCTTACTGGGGACCTCTGGCCAGGCCTGACTTGAGGCACACAGGTTGTGTGACTCTCGATTGATATCAAGGCTAGAGGGCTTCTTGTATTTGTTTAAAATGAATTGTAAAGACACATGGGCAGTTATAAGAAAAGAGATAATATAATATCAGGGCATAGAAGGGGAGGCAGAGGAGAAGGGGCGGCAGAGGAGAGCCGGGTCTCCCTTGTGGCTGGATTCCCAGAGGACAAGCAGGAGAGAAGGGCTAGAGCCCAGGTGGGCTGACAGAATTGCCTTCCCAGTTATGTAATGCACTGCCTTTCAGAGCATGTCCCCTGGCTGAAAAAGCTCAGGTGAGCTAAGGGCTGCCACTCATCCATCCCTGCCAGCCTCAGTTCTCCTTTGGATGCTGATCTTGGACAGACCACCTTCTCCATTCATTCCTATTTCTATTTTCTCCCCTCCTTTCGGTTTCTCTGCATCCCTTTGCCTCACCCATGATCTCTGTTTCTCTGCACCCCCTAGTCCCCATCCACTGCCTCACCCATGATCTCTGTTTCTCTGCACCCCCTAGTCCCCATCCACTGACTTCTTAAGCTTTGTTCCTCTGCATTCCCTGTTAAGCTTGCTGGGGTTTCCATGGGACTTTGCATGAGAATAAGAATGTTCCACCATGGGAAAGTGTTATTTTCCCTTAAAACCTAATCTAGGGCGAGAAGATGCGTCAGCAGGCAAACTGTTGGGCACTGGGTTCAATCGCTATAGCCCACATAAAAATGCCAGGGGTGCCAGCGGGTGACTGTAATTCCAGCGTTAGAGAGATGGGAACACAAGGATCCCTGGGACTTGCTGGCTGGCCAGCTTAGCCTAGAGACCTAGTCTTATAAAAGGTTGACAATATCTGAGGAATGACACTCACATCCATGTACACACACATGCATGTGTGCCCTCATAAATATGTGTGCCCACATTCGTGTAAATGTACATAACACCCCATTGTCTCTCAGCATCAGCACTCTGAGGATGAAGCTTCCAGCACGCGCCCCATGGAGGGCACACCCAACCCACGTTCCAATCACGGCACGTGCTGATGCAGTTGATCTGCATCGCTTGCAGGCCCTGCATTTACAGACTTGCGAAGTTCAAGCCAATGACCACGGCACGTGCAGGCTTCGGTGAGCATAGGGGTAACGGGAAACATTTATGTCACCCAACACTCAAGTCCCCAGCGAAGGAGGGGAACTTTGCCTGCTTGTCTCAGCTCTGTCTTGTTATAAACAAGCATCCTCTTGTGCTCTGCCGAGTACCGCGCTCTTCCTTCTCATGCTTTCCATCACAATTTCACTCTCTGAATAGGCCCAGGCATGGTGCTCAAGGGCTGCTCTTTGTTCCTAAGCACAGACGCCTCTGGCTGCCTTACAGAGTGATCAGCCTAGGAAAGCTCAGCCAGGCAGGCACTGTGGTGCTGCTGACCTGGACTGAAATGTTAATTAACTACATGCTTTATCTATGTGTGTGCATGTGCATGTGCACATGTGTGTGTGCGTGCACGTGTGTGTGCATGTGTGCGTGCACGTGCGTATGTGTGCATGTGTGTGCGCGTGCGTGTGCATGTACACATGTGCGTGTGTGCACGTGTGTGTGTGTGTGTGTGTGTGTGTGTGTGTGTGTGTGTATACTCGTGAGTACGTGTGAGTGTATAGACTTGTGTATTTACAGAGAGGTCAGAAAGATCATCAGACGTTTTCCTTTACTCCTTACTGGTTAGTTTGAGGCAGGCTCTTCCTGACCCTGGAGTCTTTTTTCTCAGCAAGGCTGGAAGCCAGCAAGCCCCATGACCCCTTTGTCTCCTGTTCAAAACTAGGGGTGTACATATAGGACTTATGGTGTGCGATGGATGCCCAGTTTGTTATGTGGATGCTGGGATTTTTTAAAAATTTTTCTTCTTTCTTTCTTTCTTTCTTTTATTTATACAAGTACATGGTAGCTGTCTTCAGACACTCCAGGAGAGGACGTCCGATCCCATTACAGATGGTTGTGAGCCACCATGTGGTTGCTGGGAATTGAACTCAGAGGACCTTGGCAAGAGCAGTCAGTGCTCTTAACTGCTGAGCCGTCTCTCCAGCCCAGGTGCTAGGATCAGATCCAGGTGTTAGGATCAGATCCAGGTGCTAGGATCAGATCTGACCTCCAGTGCTTGATTGTGTATCACGTGCTCTTAGACACCAAGCCCTAACAATATAAACTTTTAAAGGTGCCTATATCAGTCATAACCACACAACATAAGCTACATATGGCCTGACTGGCAAAAGAGAAAAGCACCCAGAGGCCCAGGGAGCCTCAGGTCTGATGGCCCGTAGGAGCAATGGCTCAGTATCTGTCCCAGGGGGCCTCAGGTCTGA
>NW_022196898.1:101239036-101272507 GCF_008632895.1 Mastomys coucha | reverse complement strand
CTCAGGTCTGATGGCCCGTAGAAGCAATGGCTCAGCATCTGTCCCAGGAGCCTCAGGTCTGATGGCCCATAGGAGCAATGGCTCAGCATCTGTCCCAGGGAGCCTCAGGTCTGATGACCCGTAGGAGCAATGGCTCAGCATCTGTCCCAGGGAGCCTCAGGTCTGATGGCCCGTAGGAGCAATGGCTCAGCATCTGTCCCAGGGGGCCTCAGGTCTGATGGCCCGTAGGAGCAATGGCTCAGCATCTGTCCTTCAGCTTCTGGGATGGTTTTGTAAAGCGTAACTCTTCTTGATCAACTAGTTTGGCTTATTTGTGTGTTTGCAGAATTCCATGTGAGCTGGGGCCATCCTTTTGTATATATAACATTAGCATAATTACCAATTGAGGTGGAAACTTGAGGGTTCTTTGGGAAGTCAGTTGTGTTGGATGGTGTTTTGCTGGGGCACACATGTGAAGGAGTGTTTTCTTGAAGTGGACACAGGCAAAAGGCTAAGGCAGACTTGTGAAGCCAGAGCAGACACAGGAGAGAGGATGTTCTGCTGAGGCAAACGTGCGGAAGGACATGCAGTAAAAGATTTTTTTTCTGTTAATGATGCATGTGTTGGTCACCTTACGCTGTGTAGTTGAGCTGTAATTGCTGGGACTCCATGGAGTGAGGCGCACCAGAGAACTTCTGGTGGAGTGTTGCAGTTTCTCGTCACTTCCAGGGACTTGGGCTGATTGACAGAATGATGTCAGCTGAGACAGATGCAGGAGCTGAGGCAAGACAGGTGCTGAGACAAGACCTGGGGAGGACACGTGATGCTTAGAGGGTACTGGTTGAGGAGACGTAGCCAGGAAGGGGGATATCATTTGAGATGTAAACAAATGGAATGATTAATAAAAAATTAATTAAAAAATCAACGGGCAGTGATTTGCTTGCTTATAGAGCTGGGTTGTTAGTCTCAAGTCTTCAATGATCTTCGCTTCACGGAGAGAGGCACAGCTGAGAACTTTTTCTGGCATCCCTCTGGGGCCCTCATATGGACTTGTGCCGAGGCTGAGGCCTGGCTGTCTCTGCTAGGTCATGTCCCCACTATTGCTAACCCGACTCTGTCAAACTAGCCCTCTGGTGTATCTGTGAAGTGTTCGGCAGTGGATCAAACTGCCACTGCTGACCTATGAACTGAACTGTCAATTTCCACAAAACATATATGAGAGTTGCTCCAAAGAACCATTTCTAAACATGTCCATTTCCCCCATATCTTTTCTTTCCCAGTACCTCTGATGAGTGGTGAGCTAGAAGAGAGGTTAAAACATTTAAAAACCATCATTAAAAATAAGTTTTAAAAAATTAAAGTTAGAATCAATATTTAATATGATTGGTGCTTAATGCTAACAATACCAAAAGATACTTCACTGACATTAATTAATTGGTTAGTTAATTAATGAATAGTGACATTGTCATTATAAGTTTTTTTTTATTCAAAGTCCACCAAGAAGGCTTGCCCAAAGGTCAGATGGTTGTTTCGTGTGTGCACACGCATGCACTCATTCATGTTGGGTGTTTGTGTGGGAAGATGAGAATGTTCTCCTTGTGGAGGTCAGGGGACAGCCTTGGGTGTCATTTCAGACACAGTACCCTTTTCAGTTGAGGCCAAGTCTCTTCTTATCCCAAAGGTTTACCAAGTACTAGCTGACTAGCAAGCTTCAGGGATTTGCTCGTCTCTGCCTTGCGCCTCCCCACGACTGGGGTTACAGGCCTGCAGTGCTGCATAAGAGTCCTCACATAGCACTTAGAGTGCTACCTCACATCTATGACAAATTCCTAGCTTGTCTTCCCACACAGAAGACTCGCTCCCTGTTCCCGCAAGAGAGACATATGTTAACCTTTGCCAGCACCTCGGTGGGATTTAGAATCACCAGCAGACACATGTCTGGATGTGCCTTCAAGGATATTTCCTAAGAGGTCTAACTGATGAGGGAAGACCCACCCTGGATGGGGTGGTGCCACCCCATGGATGGGGTCCGTGAGCTGAGCCCCCGCATTCATCTGTGCACCCTGACAGGATGAGATGTGAGCAGTGCCACGGCTGGAGCCACTGACAGCACCATGCCTCCCCTGCACAGTGGGTTGTGCCTTCACACTGTGAGCTAAAAGAAACCCTTCCTTTCTTGAGGTGACTTTGTTAGGTATTTTATCACAACAACACGAAAAGTAATAATTGATAGAAAATAATTGATAGAAAGAGAATCCCAAATCCTTCATGAATCACCATGAACTGAAACCCTCATCCCTTCACCTTCTCAGGCAAAAGTCAACTGCAATCGATGGAAAGAAGGAAACCCCGAAGGATGAGTGGAAGACTTGGCAGTTGCTCATCTGGAGCCATTCTGAAGACTCACAGGGAACCTGACGCCTCCCATCACGAAGACAGGGTTTGACACGGCTGAGCTCGCCCTAGTGGAATCTTCCAGCCCACCTATGTGGCCCTCTAGGGGCCTTCTCTAGAACCTTTGGACACATACCTGACATGGGCTTTGGATAATGCTGCTGTCTCGATGTTGCTTTAAGCCTTAATGTGACAGGAGAGGTAGCAGGACTATTAGAGCAGTTAAGCGCATTCTGCCCTCCTCAGCCAAAGTAGGGTTTTTTTTGTTTTTGTTTTTGTTTTTTTTTAATATGAGTACACTGTCGCTGTCTTCAGACATACCAGAAGAGGGCATCAGATGTCATTAGAGATGGTTGTGAGCCACCATGTGTTTGCTGAGAACTGAACTTAGGACCTCTGGAAGAGCAGCGGTCAGTGCTCTTAACCACTGAGCCATCTCTTCAGCACCACCAAAGTAGTTCTTTCTTAACAGAGCCCTGTGAGCCAGCCTCTCGGGACAGAACAGCCCGAGCACTCAGGATGGGGCTGGCATGCTCTCAAATTTTGATAATTATTGCCAATAGTATCAGTAATTAGCATTGGTAATTCATTTATTCAGAGTGGGGCTTCGGAAGACAATCTACGGCTAAGTCTGGCTTTGATGTTTCCTCTCCCCATGATGTTAGCTCAATGGCTACGGCCATTTCGTGGGCCTGTCCTGATCGGAAAGGGCATGGCTGCTAAGTGAGCCTTCCCCTGCAAGGCTCCAAGGTGCTTCTCAGGTACCCGTCAAAACTCCCAGCCTGCAGCCCAGAGCTGTCTCCTGCCTTCATGCCTGGGGCGCTTTCTACTAGGACACCCTATGCACTCGCTCTCCCAATGAGTAGACATTCTCCTGTCACATGAGACAGTGGCCCTGTCACCAGATTCTTGCTGGGTGTGATATGGTAATGGGAAGGGCATTGAAAGGTCCTTTGTTGGTAGAGCTTTCTGAGGGTCCCCATCTGCAGAGCCCCACAGCGTGCGCTGGAAGCATCATCAAAGAGTTTCTTGGCACTGGAATTGAGGACTTTCTCTTCAGTCACTTGATGGCTAAGGTCACAGATACCCTGCAAGCATCCTCATTTCACTTCCTGACTCATGCTGTCCAGAGGACAGTGTACAAGTGTTTCTCAGAGCTAGGTGAGTGTGCGCAAACTCGGGGGCGATGCTGGAATGCCTTGGGTTGATGACAGTGTTAGAGGAAGAGATCTTTGAAGTTGTACTCCGTGAGACTTTCTGGATACTGCTAATCCCACCCCTCCTCCAACATCCTGAAAGAAGAAGTCATAACAAATGATGCTGCCATATTTCTCATTGGCCATGTGAGAGGCTCCAGCTGACTCCAGCAAGCATTGCGGAAGGCTTCTGTCAGGCCTTCTGTCTATCACTGGGAGCGGAGACGAGAATGACACAGCTCTTGCCCTTAATTGGTCCTGATTCAATGGGGGTTGATCTGGGTAAGGGGAATCAAAATCCCACACAATCAATATGCTAAGCAGCTCCACAGAAGGACAAACAAAAGAGCTGCGTTCTTTTCCTTGTGAGTCAGGGTCTCTATGTAGCCCTGGCTATCCAGGCTGGCTTCCAACTCAGAGATCTGACAGCCTCTGCCTCTCAAGTACTGGGATCAAAGGCATGTGCCACCACTGCCCAGCCTCACTGCATTCTTAAACAGAGAAGCAGTGTGGTAAGCCTTCTGTCACGCCATGAATGGCAGGTTCAAGGCAAAGGTGTAACAGACTAAATTAATATAAAAGTGTTAATAAGGGCAAGTTACTGTACGGGCTGGGGAGACAGCTCAGCTGGCCCATGTGCTAACAGGAGAACCTGAGTTTGATATCCAAGCACAGGCTTGTACTCCAACTTTAGGGAAGTGGAGACATAAGGACTCTAGTGAGTATAGGGATGAAGCTATGGCCAGTCCCCCTGTTTGCCTTTGGTGCTCTGTGATGCAGGGCGACTGTTACAGTTGGAGGGGTTATTTTTAAATTTTATGTAGGTGGGTATCTTTTTTTCTGCATATATGTATGTATACCATAGGTGTGCCCGGTGCCTGCAGGAGGTAGACATTGGCTCTCCTGGGACTGGAGCTCTAGATGGTTGTGAGCCTTCAGGTGGTGCTGGGAATCTAGCGGTGGGTTGTCTAGAAGAGCTGGCGCGATCTTACACACTGATACCTCTCCAGCCCCAGTGGGAGGTCTTACTTCTTGAGGATATCCTTCCCTACCCCACCATGTAACGTGTATTCTCTAGACCTTCCTGAAGTAGTCCTGTAGAGCAAAAGGAAGATGAGCCTCATGAATTTATGAGGAACTAGAACAGGAAGGGGTCGAGACCTTAATAACCACGTGGGGGACGGAAGGTGACACGAGAGTCCGTGGGGGACAGAAGGTGACACGAGAGTCCGTGGGAGACGGAAGGTGACACGAGAGTCCGTGGGGGAGGAAGGTGACATGAGAGTCTGTGGGGGACGGAGGGTGACATGTGAGTCCTAGGTGGCTTCACACTTCCAGAGAGGATGCGTTACACAGAAGAGACTGAACGGGGGAATGGGGTTGGGGCTGTCATGGGCCCTGAGAAGACTGTCTGCAGGGGCACAGCTGGGTGTGCTGCTGGGGTCAACATCTGCAGGGAGCAAAGGAAAGGGAATGCCTGCCAGGGACTGACAGACCCAGTGTGAGCCTCCCTGAACTGTAGGAGCTCTGGGCTAGGTGCTCCTTCTAGCTCCACTAACATGGCAAAGAAGGTGCGAGACCTCCACACTCACCAGCATCAAAGAACCTAATAACGACTGGATGTGTTTAAAGAGAGAGGCCTTGATTGAGTACTTCTCTTTAGAGGAAGATGAGGCCCTTTTCAGGACCCTGTTTAATGCTGTTAGCTGATGCAGCTAGGGAACACTTCAGCTCCTGGAGGAGAGACCTGGCCATGCGACGGAGAGACACCTCCATGGCAGACCCACCCCACAGAACCTGCAGACAGATGAGTGAGCAGAACTGGGCCTCTTCCTCAGAGTGGCATGTGGAAACTATCTATGTGGTGCACCGTGGAGAGGATTGGTTATTTGGGGTCAGGGTGGCAGGCTCTGGCTACCACACAGCCACTGGCCAGCCAGCTCCTCGGGCAGTCCATTCACATAACCCGAGTGTCAGCACAAGCATGCTGCTGCTGTGGGGGTAGAGTTAATGCTTCGTTAGTTCAAGCATTCAGAGATGCCACCGCCTCTGGGTCAGGAGGGGGCTGCTTTGTTCCCTCGAGATGACAGCGGGCTCAGGGTGATACAATTCTCCTGTGGGCTCTGGACTCCAGTTCACCGCTGTCCTGCCAGCTCTACTGGGTCACTGCACAGGCTGTGAACTGATGGCCTCTAGGCCCAAGGGTTTGACATCCGTATAAATTTGGAGGCCATGTGAGTGTTCTACTAGGTAGAAATGGTCAAAATTCATCTCGGGATAAAGTAGATATTGTGCCTGACCTTGTGGCTTTTGTTTATCAAGAGTGGAACATGGTTAGGGAAGCCTTAGGATGGGACCTACCAGGGAAGCAAAACTCCCAGGCCAGTGGCTGAGAAAAGCAGCTATGGGAAGGGGAGGTTGAGACCAGCTTTAGCTCTGAGGAGAGTAAGTGGGAAGGACTCAGGCTGGAAACTAGACAAGACAGCTACTCAGTTCAGGTGGGAGCAGAATGCTTCACAGGAGCCCAGAACGGGAGGGCATGGAAGGCCACCACAGCTCAGAGGCACCGTTCCATGCACTGAGTAAAAGGGAGGAAGTGAGCTGATCTCTGGTACGCATCTCCCTCTGCTCTGACAGGATTGAGACCAGAGCCTGATTCCGATGCTGGACCACACCTTTCCCAGCATGAGGGACTGTATCTGGGAACCAGGAGCCAAAATAAACCCTTTTATTAAAATCAAAGGCATCACAAACTTTGCAGGCAAATGGACTGAACTAGAAAATGTCATTCTGAGTGAGGTCACCCAGACCCAGAAAGACACGCATGGTCTTACTCACTCATAAGCAGATGTTAGCCATAGAGTGTAGAAGAACTGTGCTAAAGACCACGGACCAAAAGAATCAAATAGAAGGAGGGCCCGAGGGACGATGCTTGAATCTCATTCAGAAGGGGAATAAGGCAGACATCAGAGGTGGGTGGAGGGAGGGAACTGTCTGGGAAAAGGGATGGGGGGAGGGAACAGGGCAAGGGGTTCAGGTGTAGGGAGAGCCGGAGACAGGGTTGGACTTATGAATAGAAATCGGGGTGGGCATGGGGGGAGCATCTCCAGGACATGCCAGGGACCTGGGATGGGGGAGGCTCCAGGGATTCTATGTGGGTGACCTTAACTGAGATCCCTAGCAGTGGGGGATATGGAGCCTGAAGTGGCCATCTCCTGTAGCCAGGCAGGACTCCCGGTGGAAGGATAAGGACACAACTCACTCACAAAACATGCCACCCAAAATCTGTCCTGCCTACAAGAAGAGTAGGGACAAAGATGGAACAGAGTCTGAGGGACGGCCAACCAATGGCCCGCCTAGCCTGAGACCCATCCAATGGGCAGGAACTAATCCTTGGCACTATTAATGATACTCTTATCATTAGACAGCCTAGCATAGCTGTCTTCTGAGAGGCTCCCTCAGCAGCTGAGCAAAACAGATGCAGAGACCCATAGCCAAACATTAGTCGGAGTTAGGGAAGTCTTGTGTGAGAGTTGGGGGAAGGACTGAGGATCCCTAAGAGGATAGGGTTCCACAAAAAGGCCAATAGAGTCATCTAAGCTGGACTCTTGGGGCATCCCAGAAACTGAACCATCAACCAGACACTACACATGGGCTGGACCTAGGGCCCCTGCACATACGTAAGCAGAAGTCCAGCCAGCTTGGTCTTCATGTAGGTCCCCTAACAACTGGAGCGGGGCTGTCTGTGGATCCTGTTCCTCTAAGGGGGTTACCTTGTCTGGATGTGCCTGGATGGATTGGTACCTGTGGTGGGGGGGATCCCCCTTCTCAGAGGAGAAGGGCAGCAAGTTTGGGAAGAGGGGTATGTGAGGGGGCACTGGGAAGAGAGGGGAGGGCTTTGATTGAGATATAAAGTGAATAATAAAAAACAAAGCCAAGCCCCTTTCTCCCCTAGGCTGCCTGTGTCACAGCAACAAGAGACATAGCCAAGACACCTCACTTCTCACGGTCTTCCCATGGCTGCTTTGGCAGTTTCCTGCCTGCTTTGCTGCTGTCATCTGCCTGTGGCCATTCAGGTGCAATGCCATCCTGTGGCTCTCTTTTCCCGTTCTTATTCCCTCAAGTCTAAGGAGCTGCCGAGACCCGCATTCTCACCTGTGCCTGAGGAAAGCTTGCCCCTACCCTCACCTCTTTGGGTAATGGGTAACTCCCTCTTCTCTGGTTTAGATGGCTGACTGCAGCAACAGGATATGGCTACCAAATTTGTTACATTCTGAGCCAATTCGGCTCATCATCATTAGAGATGCTGTGGACCAGCTTCAGTTTCCTGCCAATAGGTGCAGCCTGGAAGCCTGGACTCCTGGAAGGGTTCAGGGCTGGGCATCAAAGGAATGCTTCACGCTGCGCTGCAGTCCAGAGGTGTAAACTTTGAGCAAGAATGAACAATGTAACTAAAGGAAGCTTCAGGAGGAACTGTGAAATCCAGGTACAAAGCAAGAATGACAGAAACAGAAAGAAAGTTTGCTTTGAGGATATTTTGTGGTTTTCTCAGCTTAAGTGGCTCCCATGTTTCTTTGAGCTGTGAGTGGCCTTCCTGAAAGTAATAGAACAGCGCCTTCTCCCAGGATCTGTTTTTACACAGTAGCTGTAAAAACTCTGAGCACAAACGCGAGCTCAGATGAGCCCAAGGCTCAGCTGCCAACTGGTTTGAATGCCACTGCATGACTACTGCTTCCCAGATCCTCCTGGCACCTCATCTGCCCGCATCAGGTACAGCCTTTCCCCAAATGTCTGCCAAATACATGCGGGATCTTCTAAGTCTCCTGTAGATCCAGGGCCGCAGATTAGATGAAGTAGTCCTCTGTTGGAACCACACAGATGCATACTGGCGGGAGGTACATCAGGGGCCAGTCTCTGCTGTCTGGGAGCTGAGCAAAGTGGCAGATGCTGCTCTTCTGCCCTGGCCCCAGCTGTGTTCAGTCCTGCCTCACTCGGAGAAGTGCCTGCACTCTACTGTGTGTGTGTGTGTGTGTGTGTGTGTGTGAGAGAGAGAGAGAGAGAGAGAGAGAGTGTGTGCACATGTGCACAAGTGTGTGCTCACGAGGCAGACTTGCTCAGGACCAAGAACACTGGAAATATTAGTGAGTGCTTGTTCAGCTCCTGCACCAGGAAACCCTGAATGCAGGATCCAGCCAGGCAGAGGCTGTGCTTCTCAGGAATCCTCCCTGTATTGTTTTGTGCTGGGTTAAGCCAGTGTCCTGACAATGGGGGAACTCCTCTGTTTAGCCCTGTGTACTTGTGTGCAGTCTTTTTCTCATGAGGGCTTTACACATCTTTTGCACGGAAATCTTTCTGCTTATGCAGACTCAGTGGGTTAAAAAAAGAAAACCTTGAAGGGCTCCAGGGCTTGTTTTAGGCTCAGGGATGAACAAAAGGGCAGGTAACCGTTGTGCTTGACAACCTCACAGGGTAACTCGAGGCCCCTCAGAGCATCCACCCTCAAGTGTCAGCCTCCTTGCCTTTGCCTCTTTGTCTCTGCTTTTACTCATACACTTGAGTCCCAGAAAGGCCTGGATATATCTTTTCCCAACTTTATCTTCTGAGCTCGCTGTTAACTGGTAAGGACGGAGAGAAAGGTGGAGCCACAGGATTTTAACCTGTTATTCTGGGTTTTGAAATCTGCATGGAAACCACCTACCTTTTTTTAATCACATTTTTGGGCATCAGAAGTTCAAAAGTTACAAGTGAACATAAACCTCTGATTAAAAACCAAGAGAATTTCATTTCCTTTTTTTTTTTAAAAATTCATTGTAAATTAAGCTTGTCTATATTTGTAGGCTGCAGTGTAATACTGTGATTCATAAATACAATGTGCAACAATTAAACCAAAGTAGCAAATCCTCTGCCTCAAATGCTTATCATTTTAGAGTGGGAATCTAAGTAATTAACTAGAGAAATCTTGAAATGTACAATATTGTTGGCTCCATTCACCTCCTGTGTGACCGGTAGTACAGAGTACAGTTCAGGCTCCTGACTCGGGCCTTTGACCTTCATCTGAGTCCTTTGAGCAAGCAGCCACCCTCTTCATGAGATCAGCTGTGCCTGCTAACATTCATCGCAATGGGCCTGGGGATGATTGACATTCCCTCATTGCAGGATGAGTCAAGGAGGGTCACTGGACCCTCACCTGAGACCCCTGCTATCCCTTCAGCCGTTTGTGTGCAATTCTGCCTTAATTACACAGTCCTAGGGCATCAGGTCATGGGAGGGGCTAGAGTATAGAAGCTGGGAAGCATATGGAAAAGGCTGCAACTATGTGACTATGGGCAAGCCGTCACCCACCCAGGGGAAAGACCTTCCAGTGTGCTGCTGTAGAGGCAACCGCACTCCTGCCAGGGACCCTAAACTCATTGGTTCCAGGGGGAACTGGAGAGAATTCTTTTCTTTGGTTTATCGTTGGACCTTATAGGATGGGTAGGTGTCATTTGCGTCTCCCCGGATGACGAATTTTCCCAGCTCTTGCCTATGGTTACTAGTCCTGCACTGAACACGGTGAACACACAACTGCACACAACTGCACACAACTGCACACAACTCTTCAGATGTGTCCCTCACATGGTAATTCTGTATTACTTCACACTTTCTGGTCATGGCTGGGCACATTTCCATCCCCACACGCTGTGTCCAATTGTTTCTTTTCTTACACCCTTTATGTAGTTCAACTTTGCCTGGGAAATACCTGTTCAGATTCACCATCGTCTCTTCTCCTGTCTTTCCCACGCTGGGGGTTGAAGGCTTGGCCTCCGCTGGCCCGGCAGATGTTCCCAGTGAGCCCCAGCTGCAGGTGTTCCCAGTGAGCCCCAGCTGCAGGTGTTCCCAGTGAGCCCCAGCTGCAGGTGTTCCCAGTGAGCCCCAGCTGCCGGCCCTCTGCACAGCACTGAAACCAGATGCTCTGATCCCTTCTTCAGTGGGATGCTCTCCCAGCTGTGCCGCTCTGCTGTTTGCTTTGGTTCTCTTGACACTGAGTTATTTAAGTTCTTGTGTATTTTGACTATTAAGTCCTGATTAGAATGACAGATTGCAAATATTTCCTTTCAATCTCTGGGCTGCTTCTTTCTACTGTTGTTTTGGTTTTGGCTCAAAAGCTTTTTGTTTTAGTGTAACCTCAGTTTCTGTTCCTTGAGATGTGCACTTTTGTTTTTTTTTTTTTTTTTTTTTTTTTTTTTTTTTTTTTTTTTTTTGGTTTTTTTCGAGACAGGGTTTCTCTGTGTAGCCCTGGCTGTCCTGGAACTCACTCTGTAGACCAGGCTGGCCTCGAACTCAGAAATCCGCCTGCCTCTGCCTCCCAAGTGCTGGGATTAAAGGCGTGCGCCACCACCGTCCGGCGAGATGTGCACTTTTGGTGTCAACAAACAAACAAACAAAACCCCCAAACAAACAAAATCAAAACCAAAAAACCAAAAACCCAAAATCAAAAATAAACAAAACAAAACAAAAAACAAAAAAACAAAACTGTTTCCTGGACCAACAATAGGGAAGGCTTCACTTGTGGTTTTGTGGTTGTTGTTATTGCTTTTAACATTACAGCTTCTGTCTATATGTTTAGGTTATTTATTTTCAAATTCATTTATTTGTGTGAGGGGTAGGTTAGGTTTTTTTGTTGTTTTTTGTTGTTTCGTTTTGTCAACTTGACAGAAACTAGAGTCGTCTAGAAGAAGTGGCTTTTATTATGTCGGGTTATCTTTCTTTGTGCCTAATTTGTTGGCAAGTTCTTTTTTCTTTATCATAAAGAATGTTGAGTTTTGTCAGTTGTTTCTGCAGTTAAAGAGTAGACACATGGGTTTTGTCTTTCATTTTCTTAGTGTCGTACACCATATTTATTGCTTTTTTAATATTCATCTATCTTTTTGGGGTCCATTTTGGTCATTGGATCTGTGTACACAATGTAGAATAAACACATCAGGGCACTATGCAGCTCTGTTTCTCTAAGCCTTAGTCATTTTGACACCTCTTTGACTTCTGTAAGTTGCTACCCTTGGGTCCTGGGGATATATTCCACTTAATCCACTTGTCCCAGCCAACGGTCTGTTTAACCTATGGTGGCACTGAGTTTACTTGTTCAGTGTTGAACAATCATAGACCTCTATGGAGAATATCAACCCATAGGTTACTTGGCTTGGCCTGTGCTTGTCTGGCTTTGCCATCTGCTAAGGCTGGTCTCATGACATCAGGCTGAAACTATTCTGCCTCTCTGATGTGTTTTTGGGAGCGGGGGTGGAACAGTCCTTATGTGTTTGATCTGTAGAAATCTACAGTATACCATCATGACCTGACTTCCCCTATCCCCACCCATCCCCAGGGAGATGTTTTATCACTAATTAAATCACCTTACACATGGTTTGTGTGTTGATATTTTTATATCTTCATGATTAGATCTTGGAAAATTGTTTGTGCATAGGAATATATCCATTTCTGTTAGATTTCCCAATGTGTTGGTGTGTAATTATTTACTCGAGTTCGTTGGTATTTCCGTGGAATCTGTTGAGAATACACACTCTTCCTTTACAATTCTATTTGAGCCTTTTCCTTTTCTTACTTGAGCTAAGTAAGAGTTTGCCATTAAAATGATCTATTCTTAATCCAGCTCTCCATTTTGTTGGGTTTCTCGTGGCTTTTCTCATGTCATGTCTGTTTATTTCTGCTGTTAAGCCCTTCAGCGTGCTCAGTTTGGCTTAGCTCTCTTGCTGGTTCATTGAAGGTCATACCAAGCAGCTTTGAGTTCTTTATTTTTTTTTCTTCTTTCTCTTTTTGATGTGAACAGTTATGAATATAAACTTCCTAGAACCTCTGCTGGCCCCCATAAGTTTTAGTGTGTTGTGTTTCTGTTTTTGTTCGTCTCAAGATAAATTTTAATTTCCTTTTCAACTACTTCATGGCCCCATTGCATTTGGGAGCCTGTTGCTTATTTTCCATGTAGAGCTGCTCAGTGCCACCTGGGGGCTCTGCCTCTGGGAACTCATGTAGGTACCAGCACCTATGGCTGCTCAAGATCTGTACTTAAAATGGTGTTGTGTTTGCATCTCGCCTGAGCACATCTTCCATGACTGTAAACAACCAGATAACTGATGCTGTATTATTGCTTAAAGAGTGGAGACCTGAATCAAAGCCCTCAATGCTCGGGACAGACGAGTTAGTAGCTTCAGTTTGTGCCTGCTGAATCCATATGGTTTCAGTTTTCTTAATTTCAGAGATCTCTTTTGTACCTTAAGGTATGATATTCCTTAGAGAATGTCCCAAGTGCCTTTGAGAAGAATGTATATTCTGTTGCTGATGTGTGGAATGTGCCTGTTGTCTGCCGGGTTTGTTGAGTTTAAAGCACTGCTCAAGCTCAGTACTTCCTCATTAAGTTTTTATCTAGATATTCATCTACTATTAAAGATGAGTTACTGAAGTCTCTTATTTTATAATAATCTGCCTCTCCCTTTAGATCTATTTGTATTTGATATATATATATGTATATATATATATGCACACATATACACACACATTTTATATTTTCTTGGTTTACTTACATTTTATATTCTCTTGAATTGATCCATCATTGTATAACATCTGTCTCTTTTCTTGACAGTTCTTTACTTTAAAGCCATTTGGCTGATCTAAACAGACACCGAGCCCGGCTTTCTTTTGGTTTCCCGACCTCCGCTTTCATCTGTGTGTGTGCTTATGTGAGATGGAATGCCTTGCAGGAAGCCTATAATTGGGTCTTACAATTTTATCCACAGAATTGTTCTGCATGTTTTTACTGGAGAAGTTAATCCATGCATGCTCTAGTTAATTACCAGTAGACAAAGGTTTTATTGCTATTTTGTTATTGTTTTCTGCTAGCTTCATAGATTATTTGCTCTCTCTTCTTCAGTTGGCACTATCACTGTTTTCTGTAGTCCTAGGATTAGAATCTCTTCTACTAAAAAACTGTGTGTGTGCGTGTGTGTGTGTGTGTGTGTGTCTCCCTACACTAGTGAGTTTTTCTTTGTGTTCACCAAAATCCTCAAGCAGAACTCTCTGTACTTAAAGTAGCCTGCTTCAGTCTGACAGAACAACTATCTTAGTGTTTTCTACAATACATTTTATGTTTTTTAAGCATTATTATTTTTTATGCACATGGATGTTCTGCCTGCATGCACATCTATATACCATGTGTGTGCTCGGTGCCCTTAGAATCCAGAAGACGGTGTTCAGATCCCATGGAAGTGGAGCTGCAGATGGTCCTGACCAGCATAGGTGATGGGAATTGAACTTGGGTTCTCTGCAAGGTCGACAACTGCTTTTACTTGTTGAGCATCTCTCCAGCCCCTCCATGCTAGGTTTTAAATGCCAGAACTCACATCATTTTCAGCATCATCCTTTGGCTGTTTTAGCTAACGTTGTCATTATTCATAGGTTGTCGGTTACCTCTAGTAGAAGGGTAGAATTGCTTTATGCAGCCTCATCACATCCCCGGGGGTTTTCAGGGCTAATTTAGCTCATACCACGGAGCTCTGCTCTCAAGCCACTTCGTTGTGTCCTCTATAAATACTTCCGCCCGTGTTCTGCAATTTTGTTGTAGAAGTCTTTTACTTTCTGGCTTCGATTTATTTCCACATCACGTTTGTGGCTGTTCTGAGCGGGATTACCCTGCCATCCTTTCCTGGTAGATTCCGTATTAAACTCAGGATAACATGTGTTGATTTGTAGATTGATCTTTACTGAAACTTTACGGAAGTTGTTTTAAAGTTAGAAGACTTGTGTTTAAGTTTTCTATGTATAAACTTGTGTTCATTTGAAAACATAAATTAACTTCTTTCCAATTTGAATATCTTTTTTTCTCTTGTCTGGTTGCTATTGCTTAGATTTCTAGTTCTATATGAAATAAAATCAGTGGAAGGCGATATCTCTAGTTTGGCCTACTCGGTATAAAACTGGTTGTGTGGCTTTAATATACAGTCCTAACATTTATAGTTATATTCTTTCCTATACTTCATTTGTTGAAAGTTTTTATTGTGAAGAACTTTGACTCTTACACAATATCGTTTCTGTTTGTATTAATATAATAATTTGTGTCCAACCCTGCTTACTAATTTCCATGTGTCAGACCATCCTGGCACCCTGTGTGTGACTCGTACATAACCGTGGCACATTGTCTTTCTGGTACGCTGTGAACTTGCTTGGCTAGCTTTTGGAGGGAGATATATGGATTCAGATCTGAGTTCATCATGATACAGAGATAGGGTTATCGTCTTGCTTACATCTGCTGTGGTGTGGTGTGAGTGTAAGGCTAGCTTAGCAGTTTTCCAGTGTTTTGTGACAGCTTAAGTTGTGTGTGCTTTTCAGTGTTTGCAGCAGCTGTTCATAAAACCTGCCCGCCTTGCCTTCCTGTGGTTGTCAATTGTGATTTCTCCTCCTTCCTCTCTAGTTTTGTTTACATGTCTCATCTCTTTTCTTGGCTAGTCTAGTTAGATGATGATCTTGATGTTTCATTGACATTTCGTATCTTTTTACATTCTTATCCATTTGTTTTATTATTTTATTGTTATATTTATTTCCTTTCTTATACAAAATGTCAGCTTAATTTGTTTGTATTTCTCTTAGTTGAAGAGCATTGTCTGTCTGAAGGTTTTTTTGTTTTGTTTTTTGATGTAAGTGTTGCTATAGATTCCCAAACACTCCCAAACATCTGCAGCCTACAGATTTTGTATGTTGTTCTATAATTTTCATTCTTTTTATGTGTGTGCACGTGTGTGTGCCTGTGGGTGTGTGACTGAATGTGTGTGTGCCTGAGTGTGTGTGTCTCTGTGTGTGTCTCTGTGTATTTCTGTGTGTGTGTGTGTGTGTGCCTGAGTATGTGTGTCAGTGTGTATGTATGTGTGAATTTCTGTGTGTGTGTGCCTGAGTGTGTGTGTGTCTGTGTGTATTTCTGTGTGTGTGCCTGTGTGCATGCGTGCCTGTGTATGTTTGGGTTCCTGTGTGTGTGCCTGTGTATGTGTGTGCCTGTGTATGTGTGTGCCTGAGTGTGCCTGTGTCTGTTGTGTGTGCCTGAGTGTGTGTGTGTGTATGAGTGTATTTCTGTGTATTTCTCTGTGTGTGTGCCTGAGTGTGTCTGTGTGTTGTGTGTGTATTTCTGTGTTTGTGTGCCTGAGTGTGTGTGTCTGTGTATATTTCTGTGTGTGTGCCTGTGTGCCTGTGTGTCTGTGTATGTTTGGGTTCCTGTGTGTATGTCTCTGTGTGTGTACCTGTGTGTATACTTGTGTAGGTCTCCATGGGACCCAAAAAGAGGACATTCATTCCCTGGAGATGATGTTACAAGCAGTTGTAAGCATACGGATGTGGGGAGGAGCTGACTCCAGGCCTCTGGAGGAGCAGCAAGCACACGTGGTTATTGAGCCATCTCTCCAGTCTCTTTCTGAGACTTGAAATTAAATCCTTGAAGGAATACTGAACATGTGTCCTCTTCAAGATTCTTTAAATTTCCTCAACATGGCCGGGTGGTGGTGGCGCACTCCTTTAATCCCAGCACTTGGGAGGCAGAGGCAGGCAGATTTCTGAGTTCGAGGCCAGCCTGGTCTACAGAGTGAGTTCCAGGACAGCCAGGGCTATACAGAGAAACCCTGTCTCGAAAAAAACCAACCAAACAAAAAAAATTTCCTCAACGTTGCAAATGCCAAAAATCACACACAACCTAAGCTATCTCGAAACACTGGAAAACTGAAGCTAGCCTTACACTGATACCAAACCCCAACAAATATAAACAAAACAATAACTATACCTTCATATTATAATAAGCACAGATTTCCTCCCAATCCATATATCTTCCTCCAAACGCTAACAAGCCAGATACACAGCACACCAGAAAGACAACGCATCATGATTATGTGCTTTTGACTGGCTTTCCCAGATGTCTCTCTGGCCTTTGCTTTCTCTCTTTTTCTTCTTTCATGCTTACACAGACTTTTTAGAGATGAAATTACAGGAAGTCATAAAGAGCATCTCTGCGCACCAGCCCCCAGCACTATTACAGTGCCAGCCACCTGTGGACTACCTTGAGCTTTTCTCTTCCTGTTAAAGAAGTAACCATTTTCCTGAACTTTAGAACTATTATTCTCAGACAAGCTTCCACACAGATGTTACTCTGTTTCTTTCTCTGAGCTTAAGCTTACATGACCTATGGAGGCTCTGTTTACAAAAGCTGTCATTGGGAGCCTGCTCTCTAACATTGCTTCATACAACCTGCATGACAGGATGCAGACCATTGGTTGTTGGGCAAAATAAATCTTTGAAATCTTATGAACGGTGTTATACTGTAGTATGTATGTATGTAACTTTTCTTGAGGGCAAATTATTTCAGAATTAGGAAGTGTGCAATAAAATACTTCACAGATGAGCCCAGATGTTGGTTTCCATGGTGATTCTAAGTCCTATCCAGTTGACAATGATGTTTAGCCATCACAGGTCTCACTTAGTCTTCACCTGGCTCCTGGCATGATAATAATTGCCCTAATTACCAAGTGTCTCCTGTTCTGAACACTACTCTGGTGTCATTATGTGAGTCTCACTCTAAGCCTACAGGAGGTCTGCTCTGCTGCTATTGTTCCTTGTTCTAGAAAGGTAAGAGGAGTTGGAGAAAGATGAAGTCAGGGATACACGGCCACAATGGCAGGCCAAGGCTTCCGATGATCCCACAGAGCTTCCAGAACCACCGTGTCTTACCATTTCACATGAGGAAACCGAGGCTTGCAGCAGTAAAGTAACTTGTCCTCTCCTGCCTGTTCCTGGGACTCCCTTCCTCTCTTCCCAGACATTCATTTCAGAGCTTCCTATGAGCATTAGTCCAACCTAATGCCCATGCCAACTTCTTCGTACCCACTACGCTGCGGCTGCACCTCAACACGCTCCCAGTCCTATCCAGCTTCCACGGAACACCCACAAACATGATCTAGTTCACTCTAAAACTGCTTTGGGAGTCGAATTATAACTACATCTTCTTTATGCACATCCCTGCACTGAACTCTAGGACAGCCAGGGCTACACAGAGAAACCCGGCTTGATAATCCCAAACAAACCAAAATAAAAAGGCTGTCATGGTGACATGACAAGCTTGTAATCCTGGTGCTGCAGAGACAGGCGGATTCCTGAGGCTCACAGGCAAGTTGGGCTAACCTACTTAGCAAGGTCTAGATCAATGAGATGCCTTAGCTTCCGGTCATTAAAAACAAACAACAAATGAGAAACAAACAAGGTGGACAGTGTAAGGAATAACAAAGGTTTTCCTCTGGCCTCCACATGCATATTCACGTATGTGCACACATACATAGACAGCCCCATGTACACAGGTCAGTTTTGTTACATTAGGATTACTTGTGGCAACCCTCCTATCCCATGTGGGCAAGAAGACACGGGTAGTAACACCTCGTCTTGCCTAGTTTCAGTCTTCTTGGTCCTGTTTACTGCATTCCAGTCTGGGCACTTCCTTCTGGCTTCCTCTGCCTGCATACATAATACACCTGAATCTCCCTCTTAGACTTCCAGCAGGTTGCTCGCTTGTGCTTGCTTGGTGTGGACAGCAGGTGGCGCCTGCTGTCAGATTTGGAGAGCGAGTTGTCAAGGAAACCGGGCTCTGTGCCAGTTCAGCCTACTGGCATTCCTCCTCCAAGTATGCTAATCCAGATGGAGGGGCTGGGCCCGGACGCACTAACCTTCAGGGGTGCTCCTTTCCCTCTGGTTTGTAAAACAGAAAGAACGTGCGTGTGTGTGTGTGTGTGTGTGTGTGTGTGTGTGTGTGTGTGTGTGTGTGTGTGTTGGGAAGGGAGTGAACACATGCACACGGAAACGCAACAAGTCATAGAATGCATGCGGAGATCAGGACAGTTTTGAGAAGTCACTTCTCACCTTATGCCTTGTTTGAGGCAGGGTCTTTCTCTGATGTTGCACACCATACTCCAGCCTATTTGGCCTTCAAGCTTCAGGCAACTCTCCTGTCTCCATGTTTTATCTTGTGGTAGAAGGGTTGGATTATAGATGTGCTCCCCTGCACCATCCATTTTTACCTGAGTTCTGGGAATTGAATTCAGATCTTCAGGTTTGTGGGACAAGCGCTTTTACACATCAAGCCACCTTGCCTGCCTAGGAATTTTGTTAAAAAACACACAAACAATATATCCATATATAAAAAATATCAGTCCATTTCCGTTTGAAGTAGAAACCTAAAGAGAGCCTACGGTTACTTCTAAGGTCTTGAAACGACTTTCCGAACTAGTTAGGAACCATGTTATCTCTTCCCGTTAGCATGCATTCTTTATGTGTGAGTAGACGCCAACATCGGAAGAGGTGGAAGATTAACTTATCCTGGGTAGGACTTTTAAGCTATATTTTGTTTTGACCTCAGATGATATTTAACCAAGTTTAAGTGCTATATTTAAATTCAAATGACTTTTAATTGATTTTAAAAATAAGAAATGTACACTCAGAAGTTCAGAGATGTATTTCAAGCTACAGATATTGCTATGCTGGAACCCTCAAATAGAATTATTTAGAACTTTCTGAGCTATCTGTAGCAGAGGTGTGGTTACACAGCCTCTCTGTGTGGCTGGGCAAAAGTGGCCTCTAGATACTCCAGCATATGCAGGGCTGACATTCTGTTGAAAATTTCATTCTGCTGTTCCGACCATACCTCATATACGATTTCTTCCTCACCAGGGCCATGGCTTGGCAAGCAACCAATTCTCTCCACAGTTGCAAGAAAAGCTGTGTATCAAGGGAGGAGAGCTAGAGGAGCAAAGTGGTTCCTGAGAGAGGGATTCCTGAATATTTTCCATTTGTAATATCTTACTGTGTCAGAATTAACGATCATATAATTCAAGACTCATTTCAAAACCTTGATTTATAGCTAGTTTCTCTGCAGAAGACTGAATCTGATATCAGACTGCCCAGAGATCTTTGAGTGAGTTAATTCTCTTTAATTCAGACCGTGTTTCTGAGATGGAGACTGGGAATATGAGAGATGGAGAGACACAGATGGAGGGCTAGAAATGCAGGAGGGTCTAGGTTAGGCTGGATATGCTTAGGAGTGAGGGATGGGGCTCAAAGCTCAAAAGAGAAAACTGGAGAGTAACTCTGGTCCTCTGTTTATCCTATTCATTATGTATGGATGTAAAGATATAGTCAGATTGTGTGTCTGTGGTGTGTGCACACGCGTGTGATAATAGATAGCTTACATATTATCTATGACTTAATGTAATGGCCCAACTGACTTCATTCTTTTCAGTAATCTGTCTTCTTAGCTTCTCTCAAATCTATGTCTGTGGTCAGAGCCAGGGAAGGCATGTTCTCCTTCATTTATACCACTCAGTCGGGATCTTTCTTAAAGATTTTTTTTTATGGTTTCAATTATAGATTTTCTAAATTTAATTTTATTTCTTATATGTGTGTGGGGGTGGTGTTTTGTTTGCATGGATGTTTATGTACCACATGCATGCAGTGCCCACAGAGGCCAGAAAGCACAGATCCCCTGGGACTGGTATTGCAGATGGATATAAGCCTCCATGTGGGTGCTGAGAATAGAAGCTGGGTCTTCTAGAAGAGCTGCCAGTGCTCTTAACATGAAGCCATTGCTCCAGCCCTTCATTTAGGATCCTACAGTCAATGACTTTGACTTGCTGTGAAATCAGTTTATACAGCAATGCTCTTTTTGGTCTCTTACCTCTGTTTTAAGTCACAAATCCAGAGGCCTTTAACAAGATTTTCCTTCGAGCTATTTCCATTAAGAATATCAGTATAGGTTTATCAAAAAATAAAGCATATGCTTTTCTCAGGTTGTTCAAATAGCACTTGATTTTATGTATCTTTAAAGATGTTTGTCTCAATCCTTTTTTAAAAATCAATTTTGAATTAAGTCTTTCTCGATAGAAGGTGACGTTGATTGCTGGAGGAGTAAGGGTCAGGGAAAGGTGAGCTTCCAGCCTTCCTTGTATCCTCACGATGGCAAAGCAAGATGGAGTCTAGTCTTGCGGAGTCCTTGCTGTCTGTCCCACTCACATGGAACATACCACAGTGACTTTGCTGCCATAGAAGAACCCTCGAGGAACTGATGTCTGTTAACCAGTAAAGCATGAAACTTTTTTGCAGGTTCCCTGCTAAATACACTCATTCTAGAGGACAGAACCTAGACCAGCCTCAGTCTGCTGCAGATCTGAATCACATCAGCACCAAAGAAAAATTTCAGTTGGAAAACGATGCTAAGTGGTCTGTGTTTGATTTCTGTTTAGAATCCCCTGTGTGCAAAAAATGCCTGGAACTTGTTATTTATTGAATCTTATTTTGCATGTTTTGAAATATTGCTCCAGAAAATTCAGCTGTCTCAATAGACAAAAGATTGCATACACTTTATGCATTTATACAGTAAAATATTTTGGGACTGTGGAGATGGTCCATTGGATAAAATGCTTCCTTTGAAAGTGTGGTGCCTTGAGGTTAAATCCCTGGTATCCATGTAAAAATGAGGCATGATAGCGCATGTCTTTACCTCCAGTGCCCAGGGTTGGGGTAAGGACAGCAGACACTGAGGGCCAGCCAGTCTCCCCAAATCTGAGAGCTCCAGGTTCAGTGACAGAGCAGTCTCAAAATTGTCAGGTGGAGAATGACAAGGCAAGTGACTCAAAGTTAACCTCTGACCTCCACATGTGTACACACGTGACCACACACACGGATGTGCACACTCATATACAGAGATACACATGTACATGTTGCATTTTAATTATTGCAGAGAGAGAGAGTTGGGAGTCTTTAAGCAAATCCAGACAGCCATCTCATTTACTTTAAACCGACAAAGCTTTTCCACGTGGACACCGCCACACATTGTGTAGCCCACGGTGATGTGGACAGTGACAGTGCCTGATGTGGGTGTCAGAAGATAACTGGAGCGGCCCTGTCTAATGCTGTAAGTGAATTATTGTTCTATTGGGTTTGACCCTTCCTCTCCAGCTAAGCTAGCTACTCTGAAGTCAGCATATGAAATGTTCATGGGACACCTGCAAAAGCTGATGGTTGTGGGAAACAGAATCCAGACCACAATGTGATCACAGCTGCCGGCTTGGACACTAGAGGGATAGACTTAATTCTCTAACAAACCCCCACAACCTCTTGGCTATTTCACTTCACCCTGGTGCCACCGGGTTAGGAAGATGGCTTCACAGTGCTGTGGGTTTTCCTAACTCTCCACATCTCCCAGGGAACATTAAAATGGCTATTTTAGTGAGTATGACTCTTATTAAAGTTACATACAATTATATAATTATATATAGTTACTGGATACATCAGGCATTGTCCCAAGTATTTCCATGTATCAATTATTTTTAAAGTTTACTTATGTGCGTGAGCATTTTGTCTGTGTATATGTATGTGTACCACATGCATGCCTGGTGCCTATGGAGGTCAGAAGGCACCAGAAGCAGGGTTATGGATTGTCAGGAGCCACCATGTGGGTACTTGGAACAGAACCTGGGTCCTCTGCAAGAGCAGCAAACGCTCTTACTGTTGAGACATCTCTCTAGCTCCCTCTATCAGTTATGCTAGCGCCCAGCACATCCTTGTTCAGAGGGACGACTACTAACATCTAGCCACATAGTAGCTACACTAATAATCATGATTCCTGCCATTTTTCTCACTTTAATTTTCAATGGGGCCATCATGGATAGGAGGCTCTCTACTGCGAGGGGCCAGTGGGGGAGACAGAGCAGATGGCTCTCCTCGAATCACTGAAACTCCATGCTCTGTCCTGTCATCCTGACCATATGCTCTGGCACTATTGTTATTTCTTGGAAGACTACTCAGAATAATGAGCCATGGCTAAACAACTCGGACCCAAGGAGAGTGTTTCCAGTTCTGAGGACTTCTGTCACGGAGACTTTACAGCAATAGCGCTTGATCTGAGAGAGAGACAGACAGAGAGAGACAGAGAGAGGTAGAGAGAGGTAGAGAGAGAGTGGGGGAAGAGAGATTGCCTGCTTTTCTGACATAGTTTATGATCGTGTGGAAGCAAGGGTTTGTAAAAGTAGGAAGTGTTGCCTTTTTGGGACATTGACTGTATATTGTTTTTGCCTAGGGTCAATGCTAATGTTCTGTGCTTGGAACTTAGCTATTATTAGAGCGTCATTTAAATTTTTCTGCAGGCTAAAATGGTCTTAATGGAGACCTCATCTGCAACCATGCATAAAAGGCAAACGAAATTTCATTCTTTGAGTTCTATTCACAGATTTGAAAATTACATAGGTCGGACATAGGAATCAATTTAGATCATGATTGTTTGAATGGGCCACGCATTGGACTTTTCAAAGGAAACACGCAATCTTCCTTCTTAAACTCTTATTGAATAAATACCCCAATCTAACCAAGAGAAGGTGTGTGCAAATCACAACTGCCAATTTAATGAGCTCCGGTGGAACTCTGTACTCAGAGAAAACTACTTTCCTAAAGAGATTTACCCGTATGCAAGCTGTCAACATGGTCTGACCTAAGGAGCACAGTTAGGAGCATTATTAACCCTTTTTGGTTGCTGAAAGTTGAGAATTTATCCATTAGGAGAAACAGCTGCTCCACGGGCTTGAAAGGGAAATGGGGAATAAGCGCTGTGCGTATAAATGCAGTCGAATAGTTTTAAAATCACTTTCCTTTCCGTTTTGGACGTTTGGTTTGGATTCTTCCCTCCAGAGCTTCCTCCCTCCCCTCTTGCCCTGGCCCTGGGAGAAACATGCTCTGTCCCTTTCTGGTGAACGAAATCTTGCTTTCCCAGCAACAAAGTAACCACTCAGGAACAAAGCAAAGGAAATGGAAATAGTGGAACCCCTCAGGCTGGTTCGTGCTTCCTCATCCTTATGGTGTGAGTACTGATGGAATTTAATTGCAAATGAGCACAATATTTGCCTTGTTATTGAGAAGCACCAACAGGGAAGAGTGCTAGTTTGCAGGACGTCAGGGAGCCCTGGGGGGCGGGGGGGGGGCTCTGCGGTGCTGTTGCTGACAAGGTGCCTGCCTCAGAGGGCGGGTGCTTGGAGGTGGATGTCTGATGTTTGCCTTGGAGCTTTAAGCACCTAATTTTCCTGCCATCTTATTGCCAACTCTCTTCTGCATTATTTTGCATGGACAAAATGCACCCTTCAGTCAAGAAACATTTAAGATAATAGTTGTCAAGGAATCTAAGTGTTTCCAGGAGGGGCAGGGTTGTAAAGCATTCAACATCTGTATTCTAAGCGGATGGAGAGGAAGGGTTTCCACTCACTGTCTATCCCCATGTCTCAAATGGGCTTTATCGAAGTGTGAGCAACATCACCAGCCATGGCTCGGTAGCTTTCTCCAACCCTTGCTTACTGCAGGAGCTGACTGAAGAGCCCATCATTGTCATGTATAATTTTGGTCACCTGACTCTGGTCTGTTGAATTTTGGGTTGCTTGGGGACAGGGACTTTGTCTCATTCATCTTCATAGACCCAGAGCTAGAACAAGGCTTGGCGCTGGCAGATACACAAATGTGGAAACGAGCAAACAAGCATTTGTTAACAGCAATCCCAGGTCACTTTTCTAACTCTGAGGAGCTCAGCAAAGGCACCGTAGAGACAGACACAGCTCTCGCCGGGTGCCTTATATTTAAACATAACTTTGGAGAGCACTGAAAAAAAGACCCCCATAAACCATGGGCCTTCCTCACTCAGCATGCCCCCAGAACATTGTCACACTGGCCTGAATGAATAAAGGAACAAAAACTTGGGGCATGAGGAATTGAAAAGGGGGCAGGGCTATGACTATGACTCCCTTTAGACTTAAGCAAGTCTAGTGAGTTACCATTGTGTTTCAGGCCAAACCCCATTTGACTGACCTGGTAAACCCATCATATTGTCTCTTAGCATGGCTCTGACTGTGCATACTCGTGGGGGAATTTCTTTCTGATATTCGTATTCTAAATCACATGATCCGTGGAACTTGGGGGATGGTCAGCATGCCGTCGTATGGAATTAAAAGCACCTGTACACCTGTATATATGTGCTTACATTTTCACTTAGATCAGCTCCTTGCCTTCCCTCCTGCCCTGGTAGCTGAGCCTTTTCTGTATTACCGTGCTGGAGTAGTTCCTGACTTGGCCACCGCTCTGTTTTCTTCTCTGTGACTGTGTGAGACGAACTGCTCCAGTGCTCTCTGAAGTGTGATCACGAGAGCACCTACCTTTCTCCCAAGCTACAGACTGTTCACGGTTACTTCCAGCTTGGATATTTTGTGGACTTCTTAAATTCAGCACACCTCAAATGGAGCTCCTGGCCAGCCACTCTCAACTAAGTTGTACTAACTGAAGATTTTCCATTTCAAGGGTATGAAATGGAAGTGGTGTTCTTCCCAAATGCTGAGAGATGGTTGCCATTCTCATGTCTCTCAAACCTTGGGAATCTATACATTTATGGCATAAACTGGGATACTTTCAGAATGCTGTTAGCAGCTACTCCTGAATATCCTGAATAGCATGCTGACTGGGGTTATCCAGAAAACAGCAGGTTTGACACACACATATGTAAGCACACACACACATATGCACACATATGTATACACACACACACACACATGCAAGCAGTAAAGCTGTACCATTAGATCCACTCAAAATTGAGTTTCTGGTTCAAGCCCTCCCCCACTCCCCCAGTTACCTTCCCTAGATAACTTTAATAATTTCTTGATTCTCCCACCCCACTGTCCAGTGCAGGCTGAGCCCCAGTTGGTGTCCAGGGGATGCTCAATCTATGTGATCATCTCAGCATGTTCCTTGTAGGCTAATGGAATTTGCTGTCCTTCCTTGGTGGTTTATGGGAGTGGTGGCCAGGCAAGGGCTCCAGGCTCCTAGGCTCTTTTTGTCTCTGAGTGAGCTGGCCATGCTGGGGAGCCCCAGCAGACAGTGCAGCACACTCTGGTGTTCTGTCTGCTCTCAGCCCTCATGGCAGGTTTGAGCACAGTCCTGCAGAGAGTGTAAACTCCCTTGTGTCTGGGACCCTGGGGACCTTCCCTGAAATTTTAGTCAATGTCATTTCAATTGCACAACAGGCACTTGGCTCTCCCTGTGCTCCGCAGCAGGCATCTGGGGTGACGTTTCTGCTCTCTTTGAAGCAGCTGGCATCTTCCATTACAGCTGCCCTTCCCTTATAGCTCATGGTTAGGGTGGAGCCAACTCTCCTTGTTCTTTACACAGCGCTGGGAGACTCCTCTCACCTTGCCGGTCAACTTGGGAGTATAATTTTTCTAGATCCACATTTGTATGTTGTACAATATCTCCGGTTTGTAGCAAGTTTTTAAGTTTTGAAGGTGTATTTATTTCTTTTCAAAAAGCGTAATTTTAAGTGAACTTGGCAAGGCATTATAACCATGATGAATACTATAACTTTTAGCAACCACAGACTCTTACAGGCTGAGGCACCAGGAAAAGCTGCAGAGGTGACTTCGTTCTCACAGGGTTGCTGCCCAGTGGTCTGGGTGACTCTGGCATAGCTAACCTGGCAACTTTGAAGAAACAAGAAATGGTTTACAGAAATGTGAAGAAGAAACTCCATTGCCTTCCACCATATGACATCACAGACATTCGTTAAATGACTGCAGAACTCTGACTTTGGTCTGTCGGGCACACAGGCCACCTCCCTCTTGAGAGGATGTTGTATAGAAAGATGAACTTGCATTCTTTATTTAATTTTATATTTTTAGCAGTGCTGGGGAACAAACTCAAGGTCTCACATATGCTAGGTAAGCATGTTAAAATAAAGCTATGTCCCCAGCCCTTCAACTTAAATTTGAAGGTCAACTCAACCACAGAAGGGCTATGCAACCTTCAGCAAGTACCTGAACCATCCTTAGTTTAATTTTTCCATCTAAGATAAAGATAAACCCACTCATCTTAGGAGATTGCTAGGGGGCTCTATCAAAAAATATATATATGGGAAGTGATTTTTTAAAGGCCTATACAAATATTAATTGTTGTATTGAAATTTTATTATTTTGCTCATAAGGGACCTATCCCTATCATAATCATTGCCAATGATAAATGCCTATTACAATAACCTAAAGGGTTAATAAAATTATCTTAATGACTCTGATCCAAGCTAAAAAGGTTTTTAAAAGAAAAAAGATAAAGAAAAAATGTCAACTCATCCTTCCTTAGGATAGATCTAGGTTTTGAAAACTTAGAACTGGCTCGAGTGGCATGAGAGCTGACCCCAATGGTCTGAGTGGCGTAGTGTGGGAGAGCTGGCCCCAATGGTCTGAGTGGCATAGTGTGGGAGAGCTGGCCCCAATGGTCTGAGTGGCGTAGTGTGGGAGAGCTGGCCCCAATGGTCTGAGTGGCGTAGTGTGGGAGAGCTGGCCCCAATGGCCCGAGTGGCGTAGTGTGGGAGAGCTGGCCCCAATGGCGTGCACATAGGAAAGCTGTCCAGCTAGCCTATTCAGCTGCCAGATTTATGCCTTTCAGTTGGCCCACCCTAAAATCTTCCCCATCTATGAACTAATGGGTGCACAAAGGAACTGGTCCTGCAGATCCAAAGCTGCAGGATCTGCATGTCACAGGCCAACAACAGCATGTCTAAGAGGAGTCCCAGTGAGAATCCAGCACTGATGATGTAGCAAAAGCCAGAGGCCCTAAATCAGTCCAATGACTCATCAAAATGAACATTTGCAAGCAAAGATATGTGGACAAAAGGGTATACTGTGGGACACACCGTGACACACCTAGCTTCCTGAGTTTAGCTATTCGCTTTGTGTTCTTGCTGGGTCTCATGCTTCCGGCCACCTGCCAGCCCAGGGACTCTTTGGATTCTCAAATGGAAGACATACACACACACACACACACACACACACACACACACACCAGTTAATTTTAAAATGCCTTGGTGAACTCAAAGGCTGGGCAGTCTTAAACCTTCCCTTCCCCTGCTACTGCAGGCCCAATCGGGGAAGTGGCCAGTGGCCACCCATCTGAATTCTCACGTGGCTGGTTGGCTTTCTGTCCTGCAGCTCCTGTGTCCCATCCTTCTCCCCTGAGTCATAGTGATCCTGCCCCCTTATTCCCAGTTCCTAGCCTGTGCAGTCTAAAGGTCCCATCCCATCTCCCTTTGCTCAGCTTTTGGCCACTGGCATCTTTATTGATCGATCGAAAACCAATTGGGGATAAGAGCCTCTAGCATTTGGACATGCAGATTCCTGATTAAATCAAAGCATTGGAGCCAATCCCCAGGGCAGAGGGTATGTGGAGAGAGGGGAAGATGAGTGGAATTGGGGTGCATGATAGCGTTTGGACATGCAGATTCCTGACGAAGTCAAAGCTTTTGAATCAATCCCCAGGGCAGAGGGTGTGTGGAGAGAGGGGAAGATGAGTGGAATTGGGGTGTATGATGTGAAATTCACGAAGAATAGGAGGCAGAGGCAGACGGATTTCTGAGTTCAAGGCCAGCCTGGTCTCCAGAGTGAGCTCCAGGACAGTCAGGGCTATACAGAGAAAAAAAAAAAAAAAGAAAGTTGAAAGTTGAAAGCGACAGAAGGAAGAGTCACAGTCACTTCTTATTCTGCTAATGTTTATATACCTATGGCTTTAGCATATAAAATGCACATCCGATTCCTTATGCAATTTTCTGTGTTTTCTATACTGGAGGCTACTTATAGTCACTCTGCAATTCTTACTGTATTTTATAGAATTTTAGCCAGATCTTCATTTGTCAGATGATTTTTTTATAATACATCTTATTACATTTATTTTTGTTATGTATAACATCTTATAAACTTCATTTAAAATCACACACATATATAATATTCATGTATCATGTTATAATTATATATATAATAATTATATATGGTAAAAGCACATTGCATGCATACACACAAATTGTTTAATACATAATTGTATGCATTAATATTAAATGGCAGGCATGTTCCTAAGCACATCTGTGAATTGCTCAACCCTCTATGAGAGGTGGTGGTGTTCCTATTTCACAGATGAGGTAACAGGCATGGAGAGGTTCTATCACTTGCCCAGGTACACAGGTGCACAGGGGAGCCTGTGTCCCTGACCAGCAGCTGCATTCCCTGGGGCAGCTCCGTTTCTCTGCACCCCACCTGAGAGCAGGCACCTATTTTTCTCTCCTCTTCCGGGGACGTGTCTTCTTAGGTTGCTGTCACTGGCTCAATAGGTGAATAGAGGTTAGACCTTTGTGACCAGACAGGGGGTAAAAGCATGGGTGAAACACTGCCACCCTTCTCCTTCTGCAAACCAGCAGGCCCTGATCCTTCCTGTGCTCTGGGGCATCTGTGTTCAGGACACAGGAGTTGACGTGACTGGGGTTCTGGGGAGATGCCCTTCTGGTGTTAAGGTGGTGGAAAGCAGGAGTTTGGCTCCAGTACCAAGCTTTGAGAAAAACTGTGAGTCTCCAAGTCTTCTTATTGAGGAGCGCTTCACACTGACAGACAGCGACAGAAGGAAGAGTCCCAGACACATTAGAGATGCCCGCTTCTCAGATCATTCTCTGAATCTGTTCCTGACTCGCCTACTTTTCAGGCAGCTTGGATATCTGTCACCAACCGTCACCAACTGTCACTGCTGTGCTGTGTCAGATGTCTTTACTCTGGTGTGACCATGCTGCCAGGTGTCCTCATGCTGGTGTGACCACGCTGAGGGTGTCCTCATGCTGGTGTGACCATGCTGGGGGTGTCTTAAGTCTAATGTGACCATGCTAGGGGGTGTTCTCACACTGGTGTGACCATGCTAGGATTCTTCATTCTGGTGTGACCATGGGGGGTGTTCTCACACTGGTGTGACTATGCTGGAGATGTCTTCATTCTGGTATGACCATGTCTTCAGTCTGGTGTGACCATGCTGGGGAGATGTTTTCATTCCGGTGTGACTATGCTGGGGAGATGTCTTCAGTCTGGTGTGGCCATGCTGGGATGTCTTCAGTCTAATGTGACCATGCTGGGGAGATGTTTTCATTCTGGTGTGACCATGCTGGGATGACCTCATGCTGGGAATTACTGTTTCTTCTTACTGACGTGCTGTCTTCTATCCCTCTTCGCACTTTTACAGGATGACCTGCAGAGCTTTGCCTCATCTGTGCTGGAAGGCAGAAACATTCTCAAGTGGCTGCTGTGATCTGGGGTCATAGGAATCTTTGCAGGAAAGTCCTCTGAAGCCCCCCAGTGATTCCTGAGAGGGCCTTTATTCTGACTTAATTAACAATTTTTCAGCTATAAAGAGGCAGGTAGCTGCATCCCATGGAATTTGGCCTATTAACTCTTATTAGTAGAGACTTGTGTGGAAACCACCTGGGCCTTTCTGTATTGCAAAGCTGTCACTCAGAACTCCGCCCCCAGGCTTGCAGCACTCAGAGCCCTTTACTTTCAAATTGGCATTGTGAATTTACCCAGAGCTGTCTCCCCACTCAGGGGTAGGAGAGTTTAAGGACTTGGTCCTGTGTTCAGTCCCATGACACTCTTACCTGGATCTGAAACAAATACTTAAAGAAAGAACCGCAGTCCTTTATGATGTATACTGCTATTCAGAAGTGCCATGGGTATATGCGGTATGATATATGAATATGCGGTATGATATGTGAATATGTGGTATGATATGTGAATATGCGGTATGATATGTGAATATGCGGTATGATATGTGAATATGCAGTATGATATGTGAATATGCAGTATGATATGTGAATATGCGGTATGATATGTGAATATGCGGTATGATATGTGAATATGCGGTATGATATGTGAAGCTCCTTAGTAGAACAACTAGAGACATGAGAGGTCTGCAGTAGGGGGGCAGTGCTCTTTCTCCCAGTAATGATTGACAATTGAACTTTGCACGTGTGTGCATGTGCTCATGTATGAACAAGCTGGAGTCAGGGATGACTGTATACTATCTGTATTTGAGTGTCTTCCTCAGTCTCTCCACCTAATTTTTAAAGGCAGGGTCTCTCTCTCTCTCTCTCTCTCTGAACCTGGAACTCCTCAGTTTGGCCAGACTGGCTGTTCAATGAGCTCCAGGGATGTCCCTGTCTACACCGCTTGGTGCTAGGGTTGCAGATGTGCCTTTATGCCCAGCTTTTCAGTGGGATCAAAACTCAGGTTCCCATGTTTGCACAGCCGGCAATGAACTGACAGCGATCTTCAAGCTGATAACTGATAGATTTTTTTTGTTTTGTTTTGTTGTTTTTGTTTTTTGTTTTTTTTTGGGGGGGGGTTCTTTTTTGTGAGACAGAATTTCTCTGTATAGACCTGGCTGTCCTGGAACTCACTCTGTAGACCAGGCTGGCCTCAAACTCAGAAATCCACTTGCCTCTGTCCCCCAAGTGTTGGGATTAAAAGTGTGTGCCACCACCACCTGGCTAACTGATAGGTTTTTAATTATTGAGATTATTAGTATAATTACAACATCTTTCCTCTTTCTTCCCTCTAAACTCTCCCACATAGCCCTCCCACATTCATGGCTTCCTTTTTCACTAATTTTTATTGTATATAAAAATGTATGTATATGTATGCACATATATATTCTACACCTCTATTCCTAAGGACGACTGTTCAGTCCATATAATGTAACTTGTATGTATATTTTCAGAGCTGACCATTTGGCATGGGACGACCCACTGTCTCTTCCCTAGGGAAGACTCCCTCTCTCCTATCGCTTCCCTTAGTAGCTTCCCTCGGTTGCCTGCAGTTCCTCATGTGGGGTTGAGATCTCGTGGACTTTGCCTTGTTCATAGGGATCACCCTTGTTCAGCTCATACTTGGGTAATGATAATATTTTTAAAATGCTGACCTCATAGACTCTTTGAGAGAATCTGGATGGCCTGTAGGGATCCTTAGACCTGTCTGAGACATGCCAACCTAAAGCAAAGGACCCTAAAGACCACTTAGGAGCCCATTCTGTCTCGAACAGGGACTCTCACTGTCCCTGCACCAGTGGGTCAGAAGAGAGAGCCCCAGGTTTAGGGGTGAAGGGAATTTATTGTGGTTACAAAAAACTTGGGGTTTTTCCATACAGTCCAGCAAGTTAATATTTTAAAAACTGCATTTCTGGTGTAATCTGCAGGAATTGAACATGGGGGGGGGGAAATCACCTGACAATCAGGTTGGCTAGGTTATCTATTCTCTGCAGGATATCTTAGGTTATCTTTTGTACCTTGACTCTGCTATTGTAGCCTGACTGTCTATTGTTGGGGGGGGGGGCATGAGATGTTTGCTCACATGGACTTTGGAGTTTTCTTTCTAGATTTGGAGTTTAGCCCCTGGTCTTGCACAAGATGGAGTTTCTTCAAAAACGGAGTTGGTTGGGCTTTACATTCTTAGTGTTACAGCTCTACACAAAGGACGTAGACATTAGTCACCGGGCATAAGCTGGGAGGATCAAATCACAAGAGTTCTTCTGCCATGCATCATACCCACACCATAGAAAGATTTGAAGATTGCTGTGAGTGAGCACATTGTATTTTGGAGTAGGTATTAACAGGCTTACACATGAAATGCCACAATTCAGACAGCTGACAACAAAACAAGGGAGAAAAGACATGGTGGGAGTGAGTGGAGTGGGGGACAGTGGGGGTGGAGGGTGGGCGTGGCCCAGTTGATAGAGCACTTGCCTGTCTCGCACAGAGCTCCTAGCTTCTACCCCTAGCACCAGACACACATGGGTGTAGCTGTGCAAACCAGCACTCAGGAGGCAGATACAGGAGGATCAAAAGTTCAAGTCCATCCTCAAATATGTAATGAACTCAAAGCCAGCTTAGAGAACAGAAGAACTTTTGTCAAGTAGTCATAGAGCAATGAAGGATTGAAAACAGGATGCATATGATGGTATGAATCAAGAGAACTGGAAGTGAAGGGTGGAGACGGCTTTGGATGGCTCTGTGGGTCAGGTACCCACGTCCATTCTGATCCCACAGGTAAGCTTTGCTCACCCAGGAGGAGATAGTGTGAGCCGAGGCAGTACCCACTGGAAAGCATAGACTCCCCTGTGGCTTTCTAAAGCCACGTGTGGGTGCCCAAACACTGGTGCTATGCTTCCCTAGGAAACTGATTTTAACACTGTCACTGTGGTAAGGAGCATTGCAGGTGAGTGCGGCCAACTACAGAGTAACCTTCACCTCAGGTGCTTAGACCTGGGATACTAGAATACAGTGTGGTGAAGGGTGGAGGGACGGGGGAGGGAAGGGGAGTGGAAGGGAGAGGTAGGGGAGGGGAGGGAAGGAGAGCTCTCTTCCACTTTGCAAGCACAAGAAAGTCAGCTCTTCTCCAGACAATTTAACAACCTCTTCACTGATGCTGAACATCAAAGCTTCTACAAGAGGTTTCATGAGAATTATTATTCCATGGCCTTCGATTTCTTTTTTTTATATTAATATTCTTGCAAAACAAATTGTTAAGGTTTATTTTTTATTTATTCTTCTTTTATACGTAGCATCTCAACCACAGTTTCCTCCCCTCTTCCACTCCTCCCAGAACCCCCTCCCACACACACATTCACTTCCCCTCTTCCCTAGATCCACTTCTCCATTTCTCCTCAGAAAAGAGCAGGCCTCCCAGGGATATCAACTGAACACAGCATAACAAGATCCGATAAGACTAGGCACAAGCACTCATATCAAGGCTGGATGAGGCAACCCAGTGGGAGGAAAAGGTCCCAAGACCAGGCAGAAGAGTCAGAGGTGCTCCCACTCACACTGTTAGGAATCCCACCAGAGATTGCAAACTGATACAACCACTCTGGAAATCAGTTTGGCGGTTCCTCCAGAAATTGGACACAGTACTACTGGAGGACCCGGCTATACCACTCCTGGGCATATACCAAAAAAATACTGCAACATGTAATA
>NW_022196898.1:101225182-101238268 GCF_008632895.1 Mastomys coucha | reverse complement strand
AAAAAAAAAAAAAAAGGAATCCCACCAGAAACCAAGCTACGAACATAACGTCTATGCAGAGGACCTAGCTCAGACCTATGCAGGCTCTGGGATTGCCACTTCCGTCTCTGTGAGCCTGCTGATTTGATCTTGTGCTGGCTGTGTTCTCCTGGGTGACCTCAACCGACAATCCTTCCTCCCCCTCTTCCATGGAGTTCCCTGAGCGAGGCATAATGTTTGGCTGTGGGTCTCTGCATCTGCTCCCATCAGTTGCTGGATGAAGCCTCTCCGCTGCTGTCTGGGCTAGGCACCAATCTATGAGTATAGCCGACTGTCATAAGAAACCATTGACACCCCCCCCCCAGCAGCCTTTAATTTCAAGGAGCTAGGAGAAACACCTAAGCAGGTTTTGATGGGCTGAGCTCAAGCCTGCAGGGTTCTGCTGGGGCCTCAGCATGTCAGAACACAGGCCAGCTGTGGCCAGGAGCATGGAGATCATGCGATCATGCTCCCTCCCGTGTAGACAGAGGTATTATTGTTTTACTGCTGGTCAAAGTCTCCATGACCTGCTTGCTTACTTCTACTGCTGCCAAATACCTGGGTATTCTGCCAAGGACCTGCTGCCATATTGGAGGGTGATTATTTAAGTCCCTTTGGGCTGACAACAAAAATCTAAATGCCTCCCTGCTTGGAGCTAAAACATATGCACACCTTTGTATTGTCATGGGATATATGGAAATAGTTAATTATTAACTGGATACATTCTCATATTCTCCTCCCATGCTAATCCAGGGCCTCATGCATGTAGGGCAAGTGCCTATCACTTAAGCCAATCCCAGTCCCCTTTTCTCTTTTTCAAAATATAATAAGTAAGAGCTAGGTGGTGGCCCACACCTTTAGTCTCAGCACTCAGGAGGCTGAGGCAAGGAGATCATTGAGTTCAAGCTCAGCCTGGTCTACAGAGTGAGTACATTAACTACACAGTAAAATCTGTCTCAGAAGGAGAAAACCCCTGAAATATATATATACATATGTACATACATACATACATACATACACACACACACATACATACATACATACTTACATACATACATACTTACATACATACATACTTACATACATACACACATACATACTTACATACATACACACATACATACTTACATATATACTTACATACATACATACTTACATACTTGCATACATACATACTTACATGCATACATACTTACATACATACATACTTACATAATACATACTTACATACATACTTACATAATACATACTTACATACATACTTACATACATACATACTTACATACATACATACATACTTACATACATACATACATACATACTTATATACATACATGCTTACATACATATATACATACATACATACATACATACATACATACATACTTTCATACATACATACATACTTACTTACATACATACATACATACATACATACATACATACATACAAGAATGGCATTGCTGTGCAGCTCTCTGAAGAGGACAGATCACTTCCTGGGCGGTACGGTAGGCTTAAGGAGGCTTAAGAAGCCTTGATTCAGCTGGGTGGTGGTGGCGCACACCTTTAATTTCAGCACTTGGGAGGCAGAGGCAGGCGGATTTCTGAGTTCGAGGCCAGCCTGGTCTACACAGAGTAAACCCTGTCTCGAAAACCAAAAAAAAGCCTTGACTCGTTTACAATGCCCATGCCATTTCAATTCTAAAAGGTTTCAATGGAACAACACAGGAAGCTATTCTAGTTTGGAAATACGCATGGAAGATTCTTGTAATAGTTAGCACTTTGTTTGATTTGTAGTTCCAGGTTAGCACAAAATAAAACTTAAGTCATCTGCGTGCAAAGATTTTACATCAGTGTGATCAGATAAAATTCCATTCTGTGTTGGAAGAGGCCGTTGGGCATCATTAGTCATGGGTGATGCTGCTCTGGGTCTCTCTGGGTCTCTCTGGCTGCACTGGAGATGCTGGTAGATCAAGCCTATTTGCAGTTGTATTTGCGAAGAAGGAAGAGCACGTTCTATTGGCACATTCTCCTATACCATCTTTGCAGTCAGAGAGCTCGGAGACTGGATTCCATTCATTTCCTACTGCTTCAACACCATTAAGTGCTTCTTACTACATGCGGGGCTCTGTTCTAACCATTAGGATGCCATGTGGAGAAAGTCTTTCCTTGCTTCTGTCAGGGTTTCCCACTGGGATGTGGAGACCAGCGAGCATGGGGAGCAATAGAATGGACTCCCAGCAATGGCTCCTTGGTGGGTGGGGTGCAGGCTCTGCTCTCCAGGCTCTTTGGGAACCCTCAGGGCCCGCCTGGAGGACTCTGAATTTCGGGGAGGAGATCATCCCACCCTCCGGCCACACAGGAGCTGCTCCTGGTGTTGAATGTGGGCATGAGCTTGGAGATTTCTTTTGCCCATGAGCCAGTTCCCACAGTAAGTTTCATTTTAGACACTTTGAAGAAGTGAGGGGCTACAGGGGTGAGTGCTCCTGCAGAGAACCTGAGTTTGCTTCCCAGTCATCATGTGCACAGCTCACCACCACCTACAACTCCAGCCCCAGGGCCACGTAATATCTCTGGCCTCCACAGGCACATACTTCCCACTTACAAGTTTACATCACTTAAAGTAATAAACATTAATCTTAAAAGGAAGACCAAGTGAATACTTTTTAGTTGCATATTTTGCAAGACTTTAAAGGAGAAAAATTTTGTTTACTTTCAACAAATCACCATTTTATTCTTGTGAAATGAAACATATGAAGGGTGGCCTTGTAAGATCTCTCTGTCTCTCTGTCTCTCTCTGTCTCTCTGTCTCTGTCTCTGTCTCTGTCTCTGTCTCTGTCTCTCTCTCTCTCTCTCTCTCTCTCTCTCTCATGTGCTTATGTGGGTGCCTGAGAAGGCTGCATGAAGGTGAGGTTCTCCTGGAGTTGGAGTTAGGGGTAGTTATGAGTTACCCCACAAATGTTATCTGGAAGAACAGGAAGTTTTCCTAAGTGCTGAGTCACCTCTAGTCCCAAGGGCATTTAAAAAATATTTATTTAGATGTATAGAAGCAATATTCTCATAATATTTTCCTTTAAAAACAGAATATTTTAAATCCATTTTTTATTTTTGTGGGAATACTATGCCTTCTTACTGCTATCTTGAATCTTTCTCCAAACCAATCCATCTGATTTGTGCTGTGCACCTACACAGTACATAACAATAGAGGACTGTCCATCACGATGCCTGGGCCTATGTCTACTTTTGAGCTGATTTTATTACTGTCACTGTTAATTTACAAATACAGGATCAACATTCCGGAACATGCAGGCTGTCGGCTCATGAGCTGGCCTTAAAGCCATCTGCGTTCACATGGGCTCAAGGCCTCTCTCAGATTTTGATAGAGGAATAATTAACACGTGACAATCCTCAACTGCAAATGAAGATCTTCATTCTGCCTACTCAATCATCCGGATGGGTATCAAGTGTCTGTTTACTACTTACTATGCTCTTTTTTTTTTTTTTTTGGTTTTTCGAGACAGGGTTTCTCTCTGTAGCCCCGGCTGTCCTGGTACTCACTCTGTAGACCAGGCTGGCCTCGAACTCGGAAATCCGCCTGCCTCCGCCTCCCAAGTGCTAGGATTAAAGGCGTGCGCCACCACCACCCGGCCTTACTATGCTCT
This sequence comes from Mastomys coucha, assembly GCF_008632895.1. Taxonomy (NCBI): domain Eukaryota; kingdom Metazoa; phylum Chordata; class Mammalia; order Rodentia; family Muridae; genus Mastomys; species Mastomys coucha. Next base: position 101,234,588 of record NW_022196898.1, on the reverse strand, counting down.
TTGGACTATATCCTGACAGATGCAAGTTTTGGACAATGATAAAGGTCTTTGTTTTACAGGAAAAAAAAGGATAACAGACAATTTCTGGCTCTAAGTTTCAGGGTCATGAACAGCAACAGAATGACAACTAATAGTATTTTGATAGATCTCTGTGACACATTTGAGTCCCTGGAACTAAAGTGGTTCATTCTAATGACTTGATAATACACCCTTTGCAGTCTGAGCTATTGAAAAGGACCTCTTGAAAGGACCAAAGGAAAGATCATGAAAATGTAACTGCTCACTTGGAGGTCAAGAATGGAAAATCCATTACGACTAAACTCCATCCATTTTGGTGAGTGATTCTCCAGCACTTATGTGCATTAAAAGATAATTAGGATTGAGCTGATGTGAATCCTCTTTCATTTCAGTATTGAGTAATTTTCAAGTTTATGTGAACTGAAAAAAAGGCCCCCTAGATTAATGCATGGGGGTCTCAGTAACACTTTCCCTGTTACTGAATGGAAATATATATATTTCCAAATGAGATGTACTTACATTTCTTTAATAAAACAATGTTTCACTAATAATCATTAAGAATAATACCATAGGGGTTAGAGAGATGGCTCTGCAGTTGAGAGCACTGGCTGCTCTTGCAGAGGACTGGGCGTTGTTTCCCAGCACCCACATGGTGGCTCACGGCCATCTTTAACTCCAGCTACAGAGGATGCAGCACCTTCTTCTGACCTCTGCAGGCACCAGACATACACAAAGGCAAAACACTCAATACATGTAAAATATAATGATAATAATAATTAAAAACACAATACAGAGAACCACAGTGCCTTGAACTCCATGCTTGCAGAGGAAATACATACTTAGAAATCTCAGCTTTGAAATGCAGTTGTAGCAGAGAAGATAACAGGATGACCAACACAGTATTTTCAAAGCATGACCTTACATGATATCAAGGTGAATATGTGGGGGGAAATGGGATGGAAAAAAATCTCATAAAGACAAAGCATTGACAAAATGCCCAGTCATCAAAGAGCATGCTCATGTATTCTTTAAACAGATGCCAGCCTCAAAACTCCTTGGAATTGACTCCGTTATTTTACTTAAAAGCACAGTGAGACATTTGGCTGAGGGAGAAGCTTCATTTGGTAAATTGCTTGCACTGCAGGCACCTCAGAGGTCCTGAGGTCAATCCTGGAACCCACCTTGGAAAAGTCAGGCATGGTAACTTGCACTTGCTGCTACTCCACTGCTGAGGAGGGTGAGGCAGGCGGATCCTGTCTCCTTGGCCAGCCTCCCTAGCTGAACTGGCAAACCTTGGATCTTACTGAAGTGATTGGCTCCTGAGGAACAAACCCAAAATTGAGTGATGCCCCTACTTCATACACATACATGCACTGGCACACACATGTACCCCCATCATAAACATGGACATATGTGTGCTCATAGAGTGCAGCAAAATACTTGCTTTTATAAGAGTGGATATTTAAATATGCCAGAAATGATGGTCTTGAACCTGTTTAAGCTGGTATTGTGGAAGTAAGACAGTCTCAGATGACATAGATGGGTACCTGGCTTTCTGTTTGTTTTAAGGGACTCATGAACAAGTAAGTGTGGAGACTGACAGAGCAGAGTCAGTTAAGGGTGGCCCAGTCAGTTATTTGTATTAGGAAGAATGTTATCTGTGCATCCACAAGGTGACAACTGCATTCTACAGTGTACAAGGTGGGGTGTGTCTTTCCTTCAGTTCCCTGGCACGCTGGGGAACAAAACACCATTCCTTGTCTTGCCATTCCTCCCCTCCGTCTCTCACTGTCTCCACCTACTCTCTCCTGCCTCCTTCCTTCCCTCGTCCCCTTCCCTCCCCCTATCTTAGGATCTCATTCTGCCTTAGCCTCACAATCCCCCAGCCTCACTCTCCAGAGTGCTTTGATACAGTCATTCAATCTTTATAAGATGTATTTTTATTAGTAATTATGTGTAGGTGTGTGTGTTGCCTACAGAGGCCAGAGGTGTCAGCTCCCTAAGAGCTGGAGTTACAGGTGAGTCTGAGCTCCTGGACATGGGCGTTGCGAAGTGAACTCAGGTTTCTGTGGCAGAGTAGCAAGTGCTGGTAACTGCGGAGCCATCATCTCTCCAGCCCCAGGACGCCATTTCTTAAAGGTGGATCATCACAAAGGAATAATACCAATAACCTCCACTATGTTCACAGCAGCCTTATTTATAATAGCCAGAAGCTGGAAACAGCCCAGATGTTCTGTTTTCCAGTTCTGCTAGCGTCCCAGGACTGTCACCGTGGAAGAGTCCTTTCTCATCTGTTCACGTCGGTGGCTTTCACCTTTATCATGCTATTATAAACTAATAGACATGCAGGCAACTGGTGATAAATGTCGAGTTTAATTAACACAAAATCCTATTGACTCTGGCTTTAACAAGGTGGACTTTCAGCCTTAGAACACAAATTTAAACATAAGAAGTAGAGAAAGCTGGTGTTCTGTTTTGTCTTGTTTTGTTGGTTGGTTGGGTTTTTTGTTTTGTTTTGTTTTGTTTTTGCTTTTGTATTTTGGTTTTTTGTTTTGTAATTGCCACAACCTACCTACCATTTCCAATTCAGCTTGGTTTGGGGGCCAAAGGGGGCACTTGTTGGCTGTAACATTTTATTCTGTGCCAGGATAGAGGAGTCACAGACACTTAGCGCTCACTGGGCCCTTTTCACCTCCTGGGTGCATTAGTAACTTTCTGTTGCTGAGACAAAATAAGCGACTCAGGCAACTTGAAGAAGGAAGAGTTCTCATTGGCCCACGGCTCAAGGCTGTGAGGGGGCATGGCGACTGTAAGCTGAAGCTGAGGAGTGGCTGGCCCTATAGCATCCGCATATGGGCAGCAGAGGGGGTGGATGCTGGCAGGCAGTGCTTCCTTTCTATTTGGCTCAGGATCTCAGTCCACGCATAGTGTTGCCCACATGGATCTTGAGTCCTTCTTCCTTCACTGATCTGATCTGGATAATCCTTCACAGACTTGCTGGAGGTTTACTTTTCCAGCAACTGAAAATCCCTTCAAGTCGGTAATCCAGATGAACCATTATCCTGCGGCTGTGCATTGCTATGTCCTACAGTCTACAAACCCTGAACCCTATAAATTAATGTCATAATTCACACATTTAGACACCATAGATTGTAAATACCACAATTTTTCTGTGCATCTATATAAAATGTACCGAATGGTGAAAAAAGACAAAACTAATTTTACAGTGTTATTAAATTGCAATTGTCTTGCAAGCCCTCAGCTCTAAAAAGTATTGGAAAACTAAGAGCAGCTTCCGGGCTTTGTTTCCCCGACATGGCAGTAGATCTGGCCAGGCCCTCACAGCCCCAGCTGGAGATAACTCCTTTTAATATTCCTGTGTCCTCTCTGGTTTTTTCCACCAAACAGCCCCGTGTTCTCATTGCTAGTCCACAGGATTTTCTCCATTTCCTGCCCCCAGCTTTACATACTTTCACCCCAAAGTGGATTCTGAAAACACTCCCACAGGAAGTCAGCAACCACTCCGTGGGAAGTGTGTCGAGTGCCAAGATAGCCTTTCTAGAATCCACGCTTTATATCCATGTGGCCACACTGTGTGTGCCTGTATCCAGTGGCACTTCCCTGATGTCACACTGACAGAAGCCACTCAGCTAAATAATGTCGCCAGCTGGAGCATCCACTACTGGTGCCGAGAAGCAAGGCGGAGCGTCCCTTAGCTGGGAACTAGTTCTTCAGCAGAGCCTGGGATATTCACGTAGGCCTCGAGTTGAAACTCAGGGTATGCCTCTGCTTGTGTGCACTTTCTGGAAAGAATTTTCTGTGTCATTGCCTTGTGTTTGGTTGCTGTATTGATTGCTCTCTCAAGAACTTGCATTTTGAGTGTTGCACAGTACATGCATGCATGTGTGTGTGTGTGTGTGTGTGTGTGTGTATGTGTGTGTGTGTGTTAGGAACCCATATAATTGCAGCATTTCCAGCCCTAGGAGGATAATAAAATAATAAATCTGTGACATTCTTTACAGATTTATATCTTTGATTCTCACACAGCCAAAGATAAAATTCCTCACAAAACCTATGTAGCCTTTTGATTGCTTCTACAGGTTTCTCTCTCTCTAAATATTTGCCTCCCCCTGAGCCACAGCATCACACCATGTCTTCAGTAAGAATGAATTTTAAAGCCAGAGACTCAGAGCTATTACAGAGTCAGCCTTCGGTACCACAAAGTGAAGGGGATCCTTAGAAATCCATACCAGTTTTGTTCTGTAAGGGGAGGCCAGATGTGCTGAAGAATCCCAGCTAGAGGACGTGGTGGAACAGCAGTAAGACCCTGCCCTGCCTCAGTCACACCTCGGCCTGTCAGAGGAATCAGGCTACAGACCCCCGACTCCCACTCTCCCAACCACATCAAGGCACGGGAGCCCTTGAAGCTGCTCGACTTCTTTAATGATGTTGAGGTGCTTGGAGCTTCTCAGAAGAAAGGCATTTCCTGGTCATTGATCCATACATCAGCAAGAGACTCACATAACTGCAGAGGTCAGAGCAGTTAATAGTCTGCAGAGAGGGGTAGGAGTAAGAAATCAGAGAAATCACTATAGGCAGTGTGGGACTCAGAGGGTCAACGGGTGAGGGAAGAGCCTGTGTCACTGCTAACAAACTGCCCTAACCCCAGCTCTCAACCTCTGTACTTCCTGCAGCAACCCTTAGAGACTGGCCGAACCCTGGCTCTAATGCTAACTCACAGCCATCCCTTCAGGCTTGTCCACAGCAGGGTGACTAGTTCCCATCCTGTGTACACTACAGGTAGGATGCCAGGAGACATCAGCGCAGTGCTCCCAGGTACCTGTTGCCATGTCCCTCAGCACTGTGGCAGCTGCTGAGAATCTCCGACCTGGGAGAGGCTGATTCCTAAATACCATGCTGCAGGGGGACTTCTGCTGCTGCTTAGGGAGGCCTGAAGCCTTTGTGGTCCAATGAGTCTGCAGACCCCTCTCCATCCTACTTTAACTCTGGTTAAAGAGGGTACTTCAGTCTAATCTTATTAGAGCCTTGTCAGATCCTTAGACTTTTAAATTCTTTATCTCAGTTTCCTTGGATTTCATCAATTCCTACAAAATCACCACTATGACTCTCTTGTCCTCACAACCATGACCTAACTTGGAACCTCATGTGATCCAATTCCTGTTCTACCTAGCCCCCGGTGTGTTTTTTATTTGTAAATACATCTGTGTCAGCTCTTTATTTAAATACTGCAGTTGTGTTTTCTACCAGTTTCCTACTGGCTGGTGTTTGAGACCTCAAACTCAGCATCGTGCTGGGTTTCTGTGAACTGCTTCCTGCTCATCGCTCCAAAGCTTCCTGTTTCCCACTGCCTGTGTTGAGAGTTCACAGGCAGCAGTGGTGAATGTCTTATCTGTATGCAGTGTTCTACCCTGTTCTGTGTGTTCTGTAAACCTGGACTGCCCTCCTTTTTCACATATCCTCTCTGACCCCCAATGTGATGATTCCTGGGACACCTCACACCAACCTGAAGTGAGATACTCTTTCTCCAGGTCTCACATTGCCCCAGAGCCTCTTCATCAGTTCCTTGGCTGGCTGCCATGTTGATATTGTCTACCTGTATTTCCTTCTCTCCAAGTAGACAAAGATAGTCCATGCCAGCCTTACCATCTTATCCGCACTCCTGTTTTAATGCTTAGCATGGGGATGGGGGTCTCCAGTCAAGAAGTGATAGTTAAGATGACTGCAATGTAAGATGAGCATACTACGAGGGACAAGAGGCATTTATACATCTCCTTTAACCATCACCTAGTCTAAAGGGTGTGAACACCATGCCTGTTTTGCAACCATGAAACTCTCAAATTTGGAGAGATGGGAGACCACTTGTGTTTCTGCCCCCTCACCGGGTACAGGCGTTGGAAATTTGAAGCTATTTGTTGGCACGCTTACTCCAAAGAGAAACTTGATCTCCTTCGTAGAGCAATGCATGGAGGAGCAAACCCCATGCATTGCTCTATGACACCACCAAAGCTACTCAGGTTTGGATCATGCAAGGAACACAAGAGATCACAGGGAAGGAGCACCTGTGGGCTCCCTGTCACTCAGTTATTTTATTCCCCTGTGATTTGTGTATTTATTAATATAAAGAATTCTTACTATAACACTAAGGCTATCAGAGCAATTAAATAGCTACCAGCTTTATTTTTAAAAATGGAGACTTATAGACTCAGGAGTATTCTAGAAAATGGAGAAAGTGTGGATAATATGTCTTTTGTGTGTCTTATGTGTGTGTACACATGATCATGTATTTGTGCAGGTGGGATGTGTTGGGGGAGGGTGCAGAGATTGGTATTCACCTCATCTTTTGAGGCAGAGCCCCTTACTGAGCCCTGAGCTCACCAATTCAGCTGGACTGGCTGCCAGCTGGTCCTGGGGATCTTCCTGTCTCTTATTCTCCAACATTGGGATTACAGGCATGTGTCAGTATACATGGCCTTTCTTCTCTTTTGTGAGTTCTGGAGGATCAACTTCAGGTCCTCATGCTGTCTGTAAGGTAAGTACTTTATGGATTTCAATGTCTCTCCAGCCTTGAAAAATGTATTTTAACAACTACCACAGTATGGCCACAGCATTGCACTGACTGAACATGTGCATATATAAAAAGAGAACATCTGTGACCTAAATCAACATCTGTCTTTGTGGCACTGCAAGCATTCCAAAAGTGGGTCATTTTTGTGTAGGTCTGTACCAGACAGACTGGTAGTCACCACTGGGTTAAAAACCATCCCCGGCTCTGGAGCTAGCAAACAGGCCCCGCTTAATTGAGGGCACTCAACAAATAGTTATTGAGGATCTGTCCTAGCGTGTTCTTCTTCTTTATACATGACCATGTGTATGAGCGTGTGCTTGTGCGTGCCTGTGGGTGAGAGTGAATATTTGTGCACATACATGTTTGTGAGTATGAATTCACATGTGACAGTGAATTCAGGATGTAACAGTAAGAAACCGTCCCAGACGTGAGTGATGTAGGCCATGGATAGAATGAGAGACTTCCCTTAGCTGTGTCCTCCCACTTGTGTGTGTGTGTGTGTATGTGTGTGTGTGTGTGTGTATGTGAGTTTGAGTATGCTCGTATCTGTGTATGTGTGTAAGTATACTCACATACATGGATGTGAGTGTGCCTGTGTGTTCCTGTGTATGTATGTGTGTACACAGGGGTAGCATGTAGCTAGACATTTCAAATGATGTAAAGATAGCCCGTCTCTCCATTATACCCTTTTCCAAATAGTCACAGACTGACATTGAATTCAGGATATAAGAGTAAGAAACCATCCCAGACGTGAGTGGTGTAGGCCATGGATAGAATGGACAGACTTCCCTTAGATGTATTCTCCCCTTTATGTGTTGAACAAGGAACTCTGTGAATCTTGAGCACATCAGTTCTTGACATATATTTACTGAATACACAAGTAAATGAGAAGAGAAAAATTATACTAAATGTAACTGATTAAGAGAAAAGTGGGCTCGGGTGCTAAGTAAGTGATATGCTTGCCTGCGAAGCATGGAGACCTGAGTCCTGTCTCCTAGAACCCGTGCATACCTATATACAGGACACAAAGGCACACTCACTCATATACATGCTTGTGTGCACACACTCACACACCCACACACACTCACACACTTGTGTGCATGCACACACCCACACCTACCTTCGCACACTTACATGCATGCATATACAAACACATGTACACACACTCACACACTTACACTCGTGCACATACAAACACACGTACACACACACACACACACACACACACACGGTCACACACACACAAAGAAGAAAATGAGCAGATGATGTCTCATGCCATTCTTGATGAGTGATCATGGTTGTGTAACCAGGACAAAGGTGACGAGAGAGACTAAGCTGGGGTGGACCACCTAGCTGGTGGGTTTTGTTTTGTTTTGTTTGTGGATGGTTTATCTGTGGGGTCAACTGGGCTGAGTCAACTGAGGAGCGTCCCCTGAACCTCACGGCTCTGTGCAGCACTTGGCTGACACAGTTATCATCATAGCAGGCTGCTAGCAAGCCCATCCTTGAGTGGACTCAGTAGTGAAGGCAGAGATGTAGCATTCTGCCTTGAAGTGTACTTTTCCACAAGTATATTTTGCATAAAAATTCTTCAACTTTTATAACTCTGGCTGTTTTTGTGTGTTTCATATTTTTGCTGTTTTTCTCTGAGACGAGGTCTCATTGTAGCCCAGGGTTTGCCTTAAATTTCTGTGAGGTCCAGACTGGCCTTGAACTCCTGATCCTCTCTCCTCTGTCTCCTTCATCCTGCAATCACAAATGCCCAGTGGTTTAATTCCAAAAATTCTGATCCCTCATCCTCAGGCTAGAAGAGCTTATGGTGTTGATCTTTCTCTATACAGGATTAGTAATGAGTAACTCATAGTTCAAGTCCAGGATGAACATTATATGTACATTATATTAATGCCATCTGGGTGATCATCAGGAAGACTTAAGCATGCCAGGCTGAGTGATTTTGTCATTGAGGTAGCCCGGAGTAGATGAAATCTGTGTATCTCCAGGAGAATCACTGACTTTGGATGATGCATGTGTCTGACAGTCTTGTCGAAGCTACAGGCCTAGGACTGTGGTGACCTCTTTAGGCTACAGGCCTAGGACTGTAGTGACCTCTTTAGGCTACAGGCCTAGGACTGTAGTGACCTCTTTAGGCTCCAGGCCTAGGACTGTAGTGACCTCTTTAGGCTCCAGGCCTAGGACTGTAGTGACCTCTTTAGGCTCCAGGCCTAGGACTGTTGGTGACCTCTTTAGGCTCCAGGCCTAGGACTGTGGTGACCTCTTTAGGCTCCAGGCCTAGGACTGTGGTGACCTCTTTAGGCTCCAGGCCTAGGACTGTGGTGACCTCTTTAGGCTCCAGGCTTAGGACTGTGGTGATCTGTGGGGAGCCGTGAATCTTGAGAGGCATTCTCCATGGCAGGATGGCACCTACTTCCTCTGTTAACTCCTAGTGGACAACTGTTTGCGCATGTGCGTGGAGAACTGTTTGCGCATGTGCATGGAATGAAAAGGACGCCATGTCACGGCCCATCCCGGGGCGTTACGTAGGGTAATGAGCGAACAGCCAATCATGAGCAGACACGCCACGCTGCGGGCAGATACGACGCACTGCAGTGCAGATTTTGGGCTCCACCCTTTTGTCCCTATGGATGGAGACAAATAAACATTGCTGCAGAAGGAGCCTAGTGTCCGCCTGTCTTCTTGCTGGCGAGACGACTGCGCGGGCTACAGTGATCTCTTTAGGCTACAGGCCTAGGACTGTGGTGACCTCTTTAGGCTCCAGGCCTAGGACTGTGGTGACCTCTTTAG
>NW_022196898.1:101216797-101225172 GCF_008632895.1 Mastomys coucha | reverse complement strand
CAGGCCTAGGACTGTGGTGACCTCTTTAGGCTCCAGGCCTAGGACTGTGGTGACCTCTTTAACAACTGTCTTAGCTCTTGGGTTGAGTGGAATTTGATTTGTTATACTCTTGCTCCCACGTTTTAAAAACAAGCTTGAGGAAACTGCTAACTCTGCTCATAAAGACAATATTAAAATTTCCCCAATTATGGAAAGTCTTTGTTTAGGTTTAAGAAATGACTTAACTGTTTGAGTCCTTTAAGTATGTCCAGTCTAGCATCCAGCATACAAGAGGAACAAGCTTCTGGCTAGAGGGGGCACTGTGCCCCCTGCCCCATGACGTGTACTGTTCCTACCGTGGGTTTTTGTTCATTTACTTGCTTTTGTGGCTGTCTCTTTTGAGATGTCGTCTCACTGTGAATCATGCTGGCCTCTAACTCCAGATCTTGCCTCCACCTTCTGAATGATATGATTACAGGTTTGACAGCCGACTCCATTCTTGAACTCCACTGAGCACACTTAGATAACCAGTGAATTAAAATGGTGTAAAAGAACATCTAGTCACCACACTGCTCATGCCTCCAGGTTACCCTCTGCAGGGGAGGCAGCTGCTCCTGCTCTGCTCTTCCTCCTGGCAGCTCACACCACCAAGCACGTGCTCATCTCCAAGCATGTGTATGGGGCAGAGGTGTAGCACCACACAAGGGAGACTGTGCAGTGGACGAGTGTGCAGCTGAGAGAGAGCAGGGTCCTGGCAGCAGCCCACATGACCCACGAGTAAAACAGCATCCCGGCAGCAGCCCACACAACCCACGAGTAAAACAGTAAAACAGCATCCTGGCAGCAGCCCACGCGACCCACGAGTAAAACAGCATCCCGGCAGCAGCCCACATGACCCATGAGTAAAACAGCCACTCACAGAAGGCTTTAGAGTTTTCCTGGGCTTAACGTTGTAGTCATTTATTTATCTGGGTGACGGTCTGAGTGAGGAGCTATCTTTGCACTTTGATGGCCACTGGCAATACTGAGTTTGCTTATCATAAGTCTCTCATGTGCCCGTGACACAGAAGGCCAGGGAGGATGTGTGGGAACAGACACAGACAAAGTATGGGGCAAGATTAAAACCAGAGGTGGCTTTTACCCTTTGATCTTCCACATTCCTGACAGGGATATTAATACTATTTAAAATGATAATCCACTGTATAAAAACAGTAGTTCTAAGTGAGTGAGTGAGAATGTGCCGAAGTATACTGTTACCTGAGATGTTGTGGGTCCTGTCTGGGGTACCACATGCCCTCCTGCAGCCAGTAGTCTCTGATGAACTTAAGAAGGAGCGTAAGGACAAGTTTACTAGAGAGATAACCACAGGAAAGACAAACCCTAGGTCTCAGTGGCTACCTGGAGGGGAGGATGGAGAAGAGGAAGAGAGAATGGCATGCCATTTGGAAGAAAGAAAGGAAGAAAGAAGGAAGGAAGGAAGGAGGAAAGAAACAGTACAAAATGAAAATGTATAATAGACCTTTCAGAGTCAGGGCTCAAAAAGGTTTGAAGACCTACAAGCCTCATAGCAACTCCTTAAGACCTTTCCGGAAGAAGATATACACTGTCTCATTAAAGGATTATTATTTCCCCAACTCCTTAATTTTTTTGGGTAAATCAACGTAGCTTGCAGTGCTAGGTGTCCACCTGAGACCAAAATAAAATACCCTTCCAGGGCACTAAGAGAGCCTTGATTGTTACTGCTGTAGTATTTCTCACTCTGGAGGTAACTCTGACATCATTTAGGAGCTGGACTGATGTTGGGGAAGAGATGGAATCTATTTCCACCATGAAAGTCTAGAACATTCCAACCCTGTCCTATAGAAGGAATCTGTCTGCACTAGAGTTCCAGTCCCACATGCGCTGCCTCCAGGAAAGGTGCTCCATGCTGAGGAGCAATCAGAGCTTCCTTCTGGGCTCCTAGTCTGCAAAGACATTTCTGAAACTGCAGATTACTGGTGTTCCTGTCCCAAACTGCCTAGCCCACTCCCAAACCCCTGTTCTTATCAAGTAGGCAGAGAGCAGCATGGCTGGCAGAGCTAGACTCCACAAAGACCCATCCTTTCTGATAGGTCTCAGAGAAAATGGGGGGGATTTACACACTTATCTCTGATCCCCGGGGAGAATGGAGGCATTCCAGAGAAGGAATGTAGGACTCAGGACGTGGGGAGGAGAGACACATTTACCTCAATATACCTATTACAAGGGTGGAGGCATCCCACCAATAGTGGGCCTCTCATGATCTAGAGTCTGGCAACGGGCAACCTGGGATCGGAAATCTTGCCCAGGGAGAAGATCATCCCTTCATCCTGAAAGCTGGTCACCTGGGGTTAGAGAAGGCTGACAGGCTGTCTGCAGGCATCGTGCCGTGTCTTTGATACAAACGACTATAAGAAAGAGACTGCTGCAGGCAGGTGTGGCCGGAGTTGTGATCTGGTCTCGATCTAACAGATCTGAGGGCTGCTCTGTGTGGTTCTCATTCTAGACAAAGGCAGTTCGCCATTTTGTTGTTCAGTAGCTCCAATGGACACATAACCAAGGGAAGGTAAAAATGTAGGGACCACAGCCTGGGTTCAGAGCTCAGCTTGACCACTGCTTCTATTTGGGCAAGTCTTATCCCCTATGATCCACGTGTTAGGGACCATCCCTCAATATGGTGATGGCATGGAAGCTGTGTGGTTTCTTTCATGTATGTGTGCCCGTGCACATGTACAAGCTTGTATGTGTGTATAGTGTATGAGAAAATCATTTTAGGAAAGATTCCTGCTAGTTATTAGCTCGCCCTATGATGGCTCCTGACATATGAGTAGTATGTAAGTGTGCATAATGTATGTAGGTAGTGCAGGTGTTTGTGTGTGCACATGCATGTAGTGGTGTGTAGTTGCAGGTGCTTGTGTGTGCACATGCATATAGTGGTGTAGATGCAGGTGCTTGTGTGTGCACATGCACGTAGTGGTATATATTTGCAGGTATTTGTGTGTGCACATGTATGTAGTGGTGTGTAGTTGCAGGTGCTTGGATGTGCACATGCATGTAGCAGCAAGAAGTTGCCTTAATTCATCACTTTCCATCTTAATTTTTGAGACAGATGCCCAGCTAACCTGGAAGGGACGGATTGGCTAGATTAACTGTCCAATCAGCTCTGAGAAGCCACACAGTGCCCCTTCCTTAGTGCCAGCGTTACAGACTTATGCCATCATGCCAAGCTTTTAATGAGGACATTGGGGATCTGAGCTCAAGTGCCCAGGCTCATGTGGCAAACCCTTAGCTGACTTGTCCTTGTTGGTTGTACATCTTTGGTGGACAGGAAGTACCTGGAGACATGATTTCATAAAGGCTTGTGGGCTCCTTTTTCTTTGCCGATGCACCCCCTTTCTTTGCCGATGCACCCCCTCTTTCTTTGCCGATGCACCCCCTCTTTCTTTCCCGATGCACCCCCTCTTGCTTTGCCGATGCACCCCCTCTTTCTTTGCCAATGCACCCCCTCTTTCTCTGGTCTCATGCAGCTCAGGCTTCCCTGATCCTCTGCCTCCATCTCTCTGGTATACCACTGTAAAGCTGCTTACCCACGGCTCCACTGGGACATGAGGAAGTCCAGAGGGCCTTCCTCACCAGACCTGAGCTGCTACCAGGATTTTGTCCTCAGGCCTTCCTCAAGGAACTAAATAAGTCTCTCTATAAATCGAGTCTGCCTCAGGTGTTCCGTTTTAGCAATAAAAATTAGTTGACTACACCTGACTACACCTGCTTGTCCCTTTGACCTTGGACATGTGTGAGTGTCTCTGTACATCAGGCTTTTTCTTCTGTGGAAAGGGCAAATCACCCCATTGTTCTAAATGGGGTATTGGGTTAGTGTTTGCAATGGGTTTCGTACGGTAACTTATCTACTTTATAGTTGGAAAACCCACTAAGTTTTCATCCTATTTGTCACACTTTTGTTGTACCCATAATCTGCTTCCATTTAATATAAAGAATGTCTAGTTCCAGTCTATAGACTTTTTTGTCCTTTTTAACTCTTGGACCAAAGGGCTTTATCCTGCATTTATTAATTTGTGCACCAAGAGAGGAAGCTGGCCAGTTCCTGTCTTCACTGGGCTTTGCTCTACTTGACCCTGGCCACATTAATGTATATCCACAGCACAAGACAAAGTTCATTAAGAAAAGCCAGTTCACATTTTGTGATTAAAATAATGGAAATTTACTCATTAGAAGTCGTCCAGTGAGAAAATTCCTTAATTGCTTGCTTTGGATTAAAATGAAGGCGAGCAGAAGCAGTTGGGGAGCGACTGTTTGCTGGATGCAGAGTGAAAGTCTGACAATTACAAAGGAGTTTCCCTCACTTCTCATACAACTGTCTGAGTTCCAGGCAGTCTGCAGTCGACACAGTAAATAGCACTTCTCATACAGTTTTCTGAGTTCCAGGCAGTCTGCAGTCGACATAGTAAATAGCAGGCTGGCCTGATATTTGAGGTGGTGTGCTGTGGCATTTGTACTGGGGGCCAGCTGTGGTTCTACAGCATCTTCCATTTCCTTCCTCAGGGTGTCCAGAGCCTCTGTGCACCAGGATGAAGGAGAGTCTGGAACCAGTGGGGTGTACAGGATCCTGGTCCAGCTGGGAGTGAGTCGGGGCAAGGTTCTCTGAGGATTTTAATAAAACAGCTCCCTTAGATGACCTTAGCTGTACACACACACTTTTTGTCAGAGTGAACAAGGGCTAGATATGAACCTTGGAGAGTGGGAAGGGGTTCTTCTCCCAGTGAGGTGAAGTTTCATTGGCTGGGGTTTAAAGTACTGGGAATGCCTCAGTTGCATGTAGAGGCATTCCAGGAATCACAGTTACTTGCTGGGTGGGTTCTTATAGTGAAGAGGAAGTTGAACTTGTAGGTCTGCCAGGGACTACCTAGCCTTCTGCAGGTAAGGGGAGGGGAGGGAGCCGAGCTCCCTAGATAAGGTCAGAGAAGGGGAATATTCTGTATGATCCCAACAATGTGGCCCTCTGGAGAAGGTTAAAATGTAGACACAGAAAAGAACAGCTATTGCCAGGACTCCCAGGACTTCAGGAGACAGCAGGATAATAGACAGAATGCAGGGAATCTTAGGGTAGGTAACTGTGATGGTTAAATTACATTGTCAGCTTGACTGGATTTAGGATTACCATGGAAGTGCACCATGCACTGGTGTCCCACACTGAACACAGAGGAGAGCATGAGGTGAGCTCTGGCGTGCATGCATTCGTCTCTCTGTGCTTCCCAATTGCCCAATCACCATGACCAGCCACCACACATCTCTGCCATGCCTTCCCTGCTGTGACAGAAGACCCACACACTGTGAGCCACAATAAACTTTTCTTCATTAAGTTGTGCTATGATAGTTATTTTCTTAGTTACTTTGTTACTGGGACACAACCTGAAAGTCAGCCCTGCATGGCAGAGAGGTTAAAACCACAGGAGCTTGAAGCAGCTCATATCTCATTCACAGTCAAACTGAATACAAGCATTATGTCCCTATCTTTATGTGTTCCTTTTGCTACAGTCCAGAATCCTAGGGGACGGTCCACCTACAGTGGGCGGGTCTTCATACTCTGTAACCTAAGCATGATAATCCCACCAGCCTGTCTCCCAGAGGATTCCGGCTCTCATCAAATTGACAAGTTGCTTTTGTCTGGTGTTTTGCCAGAGCTCTGAGGAATATCACTAACACAAAAAGTATCCATATAGTATGATGACAGTGTGCATCTGTCAGTACCTTGTGCTCATGCCTTCGCCATGTCTTCTCTACTGTGGCAGTTTCTCAGGCTTCTCTACATTTCCCCACCTGCATTTTTAGTATAATTCAATATTTTTAGTTGGCTACTTTACCAGTTCATCAGTTTTTAAGACATAATGCCCAGAAGGCATGATCTAACCAGTGACTATCATCCTATGGCTAGAAATTTCATAGGCATGCTCAAATGCGCTATCACTGATATTACTCTTCAACAACTTTATTAATGACTAAGAGAAGCATTGCCATGACAGTTCTGTTAGCAGGCGACAATGATTTGGGAGTGTAGTGCACAGACTGGATAATGGTCCAGAGCTTCAAGACCATGGCATGGCAGGGAAATCGAACAGTGTGAAGTTTGTAGGAACAAGTGATACCCAACATAACATAATGGAGCTCAGAAAACCATGTGCAGGGCTCTTGGGGTGTCCGAGGTCCTTCTGTGCAGAGGTTGAGCACTCTGGAACCTGGCAAGGATGCACTTGGTAGTGTAGGTTCAGTCTGGAGGGACATCCCTTCTTGTTAGAACAAAGAGAAGTCTATTTGCCGGAACGTCCCAGTCCAAAATTCAGAAGTGGAATGTGCTAACAATGGCATACTTCTCAAGGGAGAGTTCTGAAGCTCCGGAGCTACTGTACAGGGAAGGGTGAAATATATGGGAAGACGAGCATGGCAGAACTCTATCTGCTTGAGATGAGGTAGCCCAGAGCACAGACCCCAGGTTCCCGTAACCAAAGGCAAGGTGAGTTGTGGGGTGGGAAGACTGTGGACCCAAGGCACAGGTGACTACAAATACAACATGTGCCAGCGTGTGCTGGACTAAGCCCATTGTGTGCTCTGTGTTCTCAGACACATGACACCTACTTCACTTTGGTCTATAGGTAGCCTCACTTGGATCTGCACATATTGTGTCTACAAGTAGCCTCACTTGGAACTGCACACATTGTGTCTATAGGTAGCTTCACTTAGATCAGCACACACCAAAAAATATGAAGTGTGGTGGTTAGTACTTCATATCAATCCCCTAATTATCATGTTTATGAGACAGGGTCTCATGTTGCCCAGGCTGTCCACAAGCTTGCTATGTAGCTATGCGTGACCTTCAACTCTGCTCCCCCTGCCTCTTCCTCCTGAGTACTGGGATTCCAGGTGTGTATCACCACATCTGATTTATGTGGAGTTGGTGATCAAACTCAGGTCTTCTTGCATGTCTGGCAAGTGCTTTACCAATGGACCTGTGGTCCAACCTCTGGTTGTATAGAAGGGACATGGGTAATGTCTAAGCATTGCATGCACAGTTTGGGAGGAATTGGGGGAGGCTTAGCCTTGTGAATAGAGGGGAAGGGTACTGTCTCTGAGTACTAGAATCCCTGTTGTGTGGAGACATGGTTAGACAGGATTATATGGGTAGAAACTGTAGAGGGAGAAGCTTTAGGTCAACTTACAGAAGGGCTATTAATCATGAGCAGTCTATAGTGGACCAGGCTACCTGAGACTGAAGTGCTCCAGCCACAGCAGAAGCAACAAACACCTGGAAGAAACGTCTAGATCCATTTAAGTCTGCTATGCCTTGATACACATTTCTAAACACAATTAACTCCCTATGCATCTGGTTTTATTATAACACAGACACTATGCCAGACCCCTAGCACATTGTATCTTGCAGCACCAAGCTACTGTGGTAGAATTCAGTGTGCCCTCACACTGCTGGGCACAGCAAGCTATGGAGAGCAGTGTAGATTCTTTATCTGTGTAGCCCAGATTCTTAGACCATAGCTTATGAATACTCCGAGTCTGCCTAACTTTTGTGACTTCTAAAGCTCTTTCCTTCCCTTCTATCAGAGCCCCTTCCCCTTTTCTTCAAGTTTTAATGTGCTATAGGTATTTAGTATCTCAAAGTCATGACGGTACTGGTGTGATCCTACTGCTTTTGTGAATGCCGTGTGTGTGTGTGTGTGTGTGTGTGTGTGTGTGTGTGTGTGCGCACGTGCATGTGTGTATGTGTGTGCGTGTGTATGTGTGTGTGTGTGTGTGTGTGTGTATGTGTGTGTGTATGTGTGTGCGTGTGTGTATGTGTGTGTATGTGTGTGCGTGCGTGTGTGTGTGTGTGTGTGTGTGCGTGCGCATGCACATGTGCACACAGTGAGTTATTCCTATGTCCACTCTGCTCCCAAACCCAGCAAGTTTTAGTGTTACTCAGAGGTCAAATGAACCACAGTGAGATTGTCTCTTGGATGTGGGACTGAACTCAGAGGGATGGCTCGGTGTGTTGACTGTCCTGGTCACCGAGGAAACCTCAGCCCCCACAGGCCCATCTCAGGGGTTCCAAGGACACGACTGATGACTTCATGCTTTGAAAGCTTCTTTGCAGCAGCCGAGAATCAACTTGAAAGCTGCAGTTTGGAATGTGTAGACATGGTTTCTGGGTCCACCAAATTTCACCATGCCATCTTCCTCTCTGTCATCCATTAAGACAGGACACAGCATTCTTGAGACAAGAACAACTTGAAAACAAGCACTTTAAAGTAGACAAAGCAACTGATCTCTCTCTCTCTCTCCCTCTCCCTCTCCCTCTCCCTCTCTCTCTCTCTCCC
>NW_022196898.1:101215648-101216787 GCF_008632895.1 Mastomys coucha | reverse complement strand
CTCTCTCTCTCTCTCTCTCTCTCTCTCACACACACACACACACACACACACACACACTTCGATGAAGTTTAGGTCACCACAGGGTCTGTGCCCAGGCCATGGACATTTCACAATGTGTGCATGTCTGGTTGCAGCAGCCTCTGAATCACTAACGTCTCTGACCCTAGATTTGAAATCTCAAGAACACTGTCCTTATTGTGCAAAGTCCTTATTGTGTAAGCTTATCTTCCTGCAAGACAGAAGTTTAATCAGATGAAGAGCGTCCTAAGGTCTGAATGCAAACAGACACCGGGATGCCAGGCTGTGGCTATTTCCACAGTGGTGCCCACCCCATCGCACACACGTTCTGCCGGGGTCAGAGACCTTCGCCGTGAGACCAGTGAGGGAGGGTGTGCCAGCACACATGTGTGTTGACCGCTGCTGCTCTTGGCCTGGGGACTCATTCAAGTTGGCTTTATAACCATGTACTTCAATGCCAGCTTATAAAAGTGATTTCAGTGGCTGTTTGGGTGGCATTCCCTGTTTCAATCTTGTCTTTCTCTCTCTGTAAACCTAATTGCCATGCAGACTATTTTAAGCAGTCAGATCTTCAGCTTTCATCTTAATCTGGTGTGGAGCTCCTTAGCAAGTTGTTTATGGCAGTTACTGGTTCCAGGGGATGAACTGGGCTGGACTGGACCCTGGATGGCTGCAGCTGCTAAACCTGGACAAGAGAAATGCCATGGCAGAAGCCTGGTAGGAGGGCTGCACAGCTATACTTTCGGCAAATAATGTATTTCTAGCTACTCCCTGTGCCACGGACTGGGTTTCTGCGGGGACTCCGTTGTTCTGCGGGGTGATAAGAGTTCTGGCCTGATGAGCAAAGAATTCAGCAAGCGGCAAGCGACAAGCAGAGGCGATACAAAGAAGTGTGATATCTGAGTGCATTTGCACAAAGTGAAAATCAGGCTTATATAATGTACAGAAACAGGGCAAACGTCAGGGATCACGTAGGCAGGCAGTGGTCACATCAAAGTCAGTAAGCTCAAACAGCCAGGTGTAAATGATTCCTTCAGAAGAGCAATAGTGCTCTTTTTGCCAGACTCTAGGCTTTCCTTCTCGCCACCTTCTCTTCCCTCCTCCCCTCCCCCTCTCCTTTC
>NW_022196898.1:101207569-101215367 GCF_008632895.1 Mastomys coucha | reverse complement strand
TTTCCCCTCTCCTTTTCTCTCCTCCTCCCCTCCCCTCTCCTTTCCTCCCCTTCTCCCATCCTTTTTCTCTTTCCCTTCCCTTTGCCTCTTGCCCTGGCTAAATGTGTACTTGAATTTCTGAGCTCAAGTAAATTTTGTGCCTCAGCCTGCCTTCCCACCCCTGCCTCTGAGCTGCTACTCGAACTACACCTGTCTAACCTTCTAGGGTACTTCTTGCATGAGGGACCTTAATCAGAAGCAGTTAATTTAATAACTTCACAAAAAGTCACTGACTGAAAATATGACCAAAAGACAAAAACGAGTTGTAAAGGAAAGGAAGAAAGGAACAAAAGCAGACAAAGATGAGGAGACTGTCGCATCACGGACAGCAAGTTCTCAGAACCTTTTAGAGAATGCGATTTTCTAGGAACTTAACTATCACAACATTCTGTTGCTATTTTTGTTACTTCGTTGTGAACTCTCCTTATTAAGAGCTCCTTATTTAGAGCATGGCTACAACCCAGCACACAGTAATTACTCAATAAGCTATGAGGCTATGGGTAATATTTGCTTTTGAATTTTCCAACTATTTTTTTGTTGTTGCTGTTTGAGAATTTCATACACACATGCATCGTGGCAGTTTGACTACTGTGTTATTAGATGATTTATTTTATACTCAAGACATGTAAGTCAGTTGATGAAAACCAATAGGTTTCAGTACCGTGATGTTCTTATGAACCATAAAGCAAGGAGTGCTTTGAACACTCATTTACTTATTTTATAATGCTTTACATTTATGCACTTATGTATTGACTTATTTGTTGTGTGCACATATGCGTGTCTGTGATGTAGAATACATGTGGAACTTGAAGAACAACTTACAGTTCTCTTCTCCCATATGGGTTCTTAGGGTTGAACTCAGATTGTCAGGCTTAGCAGCAAGCTCCACTAACCACTGAGCAATCTTGCCAGACCCCCCCCACCCCCCAAGCAATATTACCCTAACCCCCTTTTATTTTTATTCCCATACTGTGATTTGTTCAGTTTTCAAAGAGGGTTACATCTTTTTTTTTTTCTACCAGGTTATTGGCAGTTACTGAGCCAATTAATATACTTCCTGTACGGGTCAGAATTTCATCCTTTTGTACATGTGCATAAAATTCCATGTGTATATGACGTCATTTCCTTTGTCTGTCATCTGTTAATGAACCCACTTCCTGGTTATTGTGAGTAGTGTAGTTATGAATACAGATACACAGAACGTATCTCTGTGGTACATACATGGATGGTTTTGAGTGTATACCAAGTGGTATAACTAGGTCAAATGGGAGATCTACTTTCAGGTTTCTTTGGTAAACCTGATTTGGGTACTCTATTCATGAGAAGTCATGAACAAATGTCTTTTTACACCAGATGGTGGGACTGACCACAGAACAAAGCAATAACAGCACTAAAGTCCACCTTGGTGAACCCGTGGATCATTTTAGTTATTTACAAAGATGGGTAAGGAGTTGCTCACAGGCACAGGGATGTTTCAGACACAACCACATCATGAAAAAAGCCCAAACCAGCCTGGGTGATGACTCGTAAAAGCTTGTGCCTTGGAGTTCTCTGAATGACTCTGTAGGTAGCGCTACAGCTCACTCCACAGCAGTCCTCACTGTTTACATAAGCATGGAGAGAAAGAAGCTTTGGGAATCTGGTAAATTTCAGTGACTTCCTGAGGCTTGCCACTTAACTTCCTGAGTCTTCAGAAGCCTCCTTTTAATTTCCCAAGTCTTATGAGCCACCTTCCCAGATGGCTACCGTTCTTGCTATAAACAGATCCTGCTCTGATTTCCACAGTGGTCACACCATTTACACCCCTATCAGCAGTGAACTGAGGACTTCCCTTCACCACATTCACACCAGCACAGTTTGTCATTTGTTTTCTGGGTGACAGCTATTCTGACTGGTGTGAGATAGAATCTAAGATCCATCTTACTTTGTATTTTTCTGATGGCGAATGTGTTGGATAGTTTCCCAGAGACTTGTTGACTATTTGTTTTTCTTCTTTTGAGAAAAGTCTGCTTAGCTCGTTAGCCCACTTGTTGACTGGATGATTGATTCGGGGCATTTGATGTTTGTAGTTCTTTATGTGTCTTCCTTGCTAATCCCGCGTCTGACAGGTAGTTGGTAAAGACTTTCACCATCTCTACCCTGCTTCTTCCCTGTGGCTATTGTTCTCATTGTGCAGAAGCTCCTTAACATCATGCATTTTTCAGTTCCTGGGGTTCTTTCCTGCTCTGGTTGAATTCTCTCCAGAAAGCTCCCGCCCACGCCCACATCTTCAAGGCTTTTGCTGATGTTTTCCTCTAGCAGTCTCAAAGTCTCAGATTTCAGATTAAGGCCATTAATCCATCTGAAGTGATTTTGTGAAGGCTCAGGCTATCAAACTCTGGAGTCATCCTTAGTTGAGATCTGTTCCTGGTACCAACTTGGGAACTGTCCTTATTCATGCACTTCCCATCTTGAGCTAGCCTCCTCACTCCTGCCACCTGTATCCTTCAACTTTACATTGTCCAGGCTCCGCACAGCTGTCTCTCTGGGCTCTTCTCATGCAGGGGTTCCTCATGCAGGAAGACCAACCTATGACTCCTTGACCTGTAGACATTCTTCATGCAAGGGTTCCTCATGCAGGAAGACCGACCTGTGACTCCCTGACCTAGACATTTTTGATGATGTTGTCTGAGGTAGCTAGCTCAGTTATTCACAAAGGACTTTCTGCTAATATAATGTCTGCCTACTGCTCGGAGTCACAGAACATGACAATAAAACTCCTGTCTGCTGCTGACCCTGGCAGTCCTTCAGAGACACTGTCTCACTGAGACCTACACTTAGACTTGAGGCTCCCAAGCACGGAGGGCTGCATGCTTGCCTCTGCTTTATTTTTTCAGAAACTGCCAGGGGCCAGCAGGGACTGTGCACCAAAGCTGCTTCTCCATGTCGCAGTCTCTTCTCTTCTCCTTTTCTCAGTCCTTGTACTTTGTGAATTGTAAAGTCCGGCCAGCGGACCTACACGGTCGTGGGTTGCTTCGCACTGGAGATAGGGCAGGACCTGTGGAATTAAACGGGTGGAGAGACAAAGAGTCGGACGCCAAGAATATGTATCAAA
Organism: Mastomys coucha; assembly: GCF_008632895.1. Lineage (NCBI taxonomy): Eukaryota > Metazoa > Chordata > Mammalia > Rodentia > Muridae > Mastomys > Mastomys coucha. The sequence goes on along the minus strand of NW_022196898.1, from coordinate 101,212,234 downwards.
GCGTACTTTACTTGGGGTTAGATGAGTTTTTATAGCAGGCAGCAGAAACGAAACCACAACAATCAAACTTATCACATAAACACAACAACAGACATAAGGGAGCAAAGTCTGTTTAGTCTGCAAGGACTTCAAACGTAGTTCCGACAGGAGTGAGTCTTTGATCTTCAGGAGAAGCTGCAGCGTTTGTAACCTATTGTCTTGCACCACAGGTGGCCGGTTGTCAGCCTGGGCTGTCAGAGCATATTTTCAGATTCAGAAGAGAATTCAGGCATCCATGAAGGGGAGATAACAGTGGATGTTTAAAATTCCTCTACTTCTGTCTTCGGGATGAAGTCTGTTGTCTTTGATTTCTGTGTATAGATATTTTGCCTGTGTAAGTGTCTATTCACCACCCACAGAGGCCCAAAGAGGGTGTTAGATTCCCAGAACTGGAATACAGACAGTGGTAAGCCGCTATGTGGGTGTCAGGTGGTGAACTTGGGTCCTCTGGAGGAGTCAGTACTTTTAGCTCTTGAGCCATCTCCCCAGCACATGAATATGTTCTTGACTCTGAGTTTCTCCTCACCAGCTCTCACAGAGGCAGCCTCTAGTCCACTACCTAACTTGAAACTCATGTGCTTCTTGATACCTGTTCTTTGCTATGCTGATTGTTATCTTCATTCTTGTTTATAAAAGCAATCAGAGGCTTGGGGTTGAGCTCTGGGAAAGAATGCTTGTGTAACATGTGTGAGGCCGGGGGCTGGTGAGATGGCTCAATGGTTAAGGGCACCGACTGCTCTTCTGAAGGTCCTGAATTCAAATCCCAGCAACCCCATGGTGGCTCACAACCATCCGTAATGAGATCTGGTGCCCTCTTCTGGGGTGTCTGAAGACAGCTACAGTGTACTTACATATAATAAATAAATAAATCTTAAAAAAAAAATATGTGTAAGGCCTTGGGTTTGAGCCCCAGCATCCTAATCAGTAAGAGACGGGCTTGATTATGGAAGAAGACCAGGCAAGACCTGATCTCTCCTTTGCTTGGTAGGACATCTTTCACTTGTGTTTTCTAGCCTGTGGACTGTTCTGGGAGTTGCCCTTGGCAGGGCTGTAACTTCCAATTTGCATTTTGTGTTTACAGTGAACTATCGCCATCATTTTCCTGGTCTACAATTTCCTGGCTTTGCCAGGAGATGGTGTTGGCTCTACGCTGTTTGTGTTGCGTCTTAAGTGAAGGTATGCTCATTTTGAACTTACAGTGTCAACTCTGGGTTTACTCTCAGAGAAGCTGACAGCTGAGCAGAAATCCACCTGGAGCAAATGTTATCAATTAGGCTCTCTCTTTCATGTGTTTGTTAGACAAACATGTGGACAGCGCTCAGGCTGGGAACCAGCTGCCTGCTGAGCAATGACAAGAGCAGAGACATTGCTTGCTAAGACCCTTAGGCCAGAAAGACGGGAATGACCTATGTATGACCTTGCTGCGAAGCTGTGGAGGGAGGTTCGAATCACCTTTAAAAATATTTATTTATTTGTGTGTGCATGTGCGTGTGTGTGCGCGCACAGATGTGGATATGTGTGTGTACATATACATGCAGGTGCCCATAGAGGCTTTAAGGAAGCATCAGATCTCCAAAGCCCTTGTGTAGTTTGGACATGGTGTGGTGGCTTGTGCTTTTAATCCCAGCACTCAGGAGCCATAGGCAGGCAGATCTCTGGGAGTTCAGGGCCAATCTGTTCTGCATTTAAAGTTCCAGGTCAGATGAGCTATGTAGTGAGATACTGTCTCAAAAAACAAATGCTTATAGTAGAATGTTTGACACTTTGAAAACAGTAAAATATATGAAATACTCAAGATCAATTTTGAAATTTCAACTTTGTAAAAATTTCTTAATATTCCAAGATGTGGATAAGTTAATTACATTCTTGCTTCCGAGTTAAATTAGACTAATGGACACTTAGAAGGTCCTGATGAAATAATATGTGTCTGGGGTGATCTACAACCCCATTTCCTTTGCTGCGACCTTAGAGAGGTACATTGTGACACTCTGGGCAATCTACCATTGATGTCACTTCAATTTGCTCATTTATTTTTTAAGTGATTTCTCTTCTTTGAAACTAAAGGGTACCATTAAAAAACATCATATCATACCAGTGAGGCATGGGGTCATAGACCTGTCATCCTCAGGAGACTGCGGCAGGAAGATCAAGAGACCAACCTGGGCTACATAACGAAAACTTATCTGACAACAATAAAGACTCTCTGTGATATCGCTTATCTTCACCAGTGACACACGTACAGGACAAAGAAAATTTCTTGCAAGACCCTTCTGAAGGTGGGGTACTTCTGAAATTATCCGGGGCTTAAAACCTAACTTTTAATAGGGAGAGGAGGTATACCTTCTGGGAGAAGGAAATACAAATATTCAACGAATGCAAGGTCTCAAAGACAACAGATAGAGTTCCATTCATACCACATATTCTAAGGAAGTACTTGTTTGGTACCTGTGATGGAGTAGGGTAAAGGGTAGACTCAGAGTGGTGATACAATGCTGCAGTTGCTCCAGGAAGGAAACAATGTTGTTGAGGCACGGCAGGGGAGAGGTTCAGAGTGCAGCCCACAGAGGTGACAGCTTTGTTCCAGGGGAAGTCACTGGTCAGAAGACCCTCCTTTCCTCCACACCCCAGCTGGTTTTTGTTTTGTTTTGTCTGATTTTCCACAGGGTCATGAACGGAGAACCTGAGAATCCAGGAGAAAGGTCATGTGGTTCCAGCTGCAGTGTGCTGTTTGATTTCTGAGTACTCGTCAGCATTGCTTGTTTGTTTTGTTTTTCAACTTCACACTTTTGACTTTCCAAAGTAAAGAGTAGGAACCTCGCATTTTTGAGGGTCCCCAATCTCCTCATGCTATTTGATCCAAAAACTAACTACCAATTCAAAGCAGTCTCAGAATAGTTACTGCGTGTAGCTAGGAGGCAGGGGAGAAGGGATAGAGAGAAGTGTGATCCAAAATAGTAAAAGTAGAAACCAACTAAGATGGCAGCTCTCTCCAGGCAGCCGTGTTACAAACAAACACTTGAGAAGTTTCGTTTCCGGACTGTTGTGGAGTTTTCTGTTGGCCACAGTGTGAGATTGTCCAGGCGAGCTTTAGCTCTTTCCTTCAACACTCCAGTGATGCCTTTAAAGCCACTGTGTGTCAGATTTTTAAGAAATACAATCACGAACCAAAGAACACAACATCACCCTCGCACGCGATACTTTTCCCACGTATAGTAGAAGTTCCCCCATGGGCGCTTCGTCCACAATGCTTGAGAGTCGTTTTCAAGCTTTCCAGTGACATCACAGTATTACTCTTAACTTTTGTTTTGAGACATTACCCTACTCCGGAGCTCAGGCTGATCTGAAATTCACTGTATAGCCCAGGCTGGCCTTGAGTTCATGGCAATCATTCTGCCTCTGCCTGCAGGTGTTGGTGTTGGGATGGCAGATCTGAGGAACCTTTCTTGACTCCACCCTCTCTGACTATTGCCCACACATTGAATTTAGCCCACTATAGAGTCCAGTTAACATGTCCAGCTGGTATGTCAAGACACCTGGAAAGTGGACATTTTCAGAGAAGGTGTAACTACTGCTGAAGCCTCATTTCTTCTTCTTCATTTTATTCTCTTGTAAAAGAAAACAATTTCACAGCCACCCCATAAGGAGGTGACATATGTTTCTCTACCAGGACTTGTGTGTGTGACAAGTTAATTCTGCTGATTCTAGTCTGGGTACTTTCTTAGTTAATTCAGAAGGCTGTAATCTGCCCGTCTGACTGAGGAAGGTGCCTAGACCTGTGGCGAGCGTAGGTTGTGTCCCTCTGTGCTTCCTCTAACCCACGCTACAGCGTTGCAGCACGCCATGCCAGCTAAGTCGTTAGATCAGGAGCACAGCCTTTCCTAGACAGTGCAGGAACTGCAGCCCCACAGAAGCGACCCAAAGCTACTCAACCAATGTGTGGAAGACTTGGGACCAGAATGATCTGATTGGTTTCCAAGGCCTGTTTTCTCTGTAATGTTTTTGTTAGTAAGTATTAATCACACATATAATGGGGTTCATTGTGACATGTTAACTGCCTCCAGACTTATAAAACAGTTCTTTGGTTTAGCTAAGACCCTTGCTTATTTTCATTAAACACTCTAAACCTGGTAAATGTATAAATTCTGAACATTTTGGTTAGTGATAAAAATAAAAACTCATCTTAAACCTGCTTCATAAATAATGAAAGTTTGGTTGTTCTGGTGTCCACCAGACAGGGCAGGGTGCAGCTGGGTGGACAATCAGGAGACCTATGGCCTGGTGTCCTGCTAGGCCTCTCTGTCCCACCTTCTCTTATATTCTCTTTTTGTAGGCCATTTTCTTCTCTCTCTTTTTTTTAAGATTTATTTATTTCCTTTATGTATATGAGTACACACTGTAGCTGTACAGATGTGAGCACACACTGTAGCTGTACAGATGGTTGTGAGTACATACTGTAGCTGTACAGATGGTTGTGAGTACACAATGTAGCTGTGCAGATGGTTGTGAATATCCACTGTAGCTGTACAGATGGTGAGTACACACTGTAGCTGTACAGATGGTGAGTACACGCTGTAGCTGTACAGATGGTTGTGAGTACATACTGTAGCTGTACAGATGGTTGTGAGT
>NW_022196898.1:101189828-101205310 GCF_008632895.1 Mastomys coucha | reverse complement strand
GATGGTTGTGAGCACACACTGTAGCTGTACAGATGGTTGTGAGTACACGCTGTAGCTGTACAGATGGTGAGCATGCTGTAGCTGCACAGATGGTGAGTACATGCTGTAGCTGTACAGATGGTTGTGAGTACACGCTGTAGCTGTACATATGGTTGTGAGTACACATTGTAGCTGTACAGATGGTTGTGAATACCCGCTGTAGCTGTACAGATGGTGAGTACACGCTGTAGCTGTACAGATGGTTGTGAGCACACACTGTAGCTGTACAGATGGTTGTGAGTACACGCTGTAGCTGTACAGATGGTTGTGAGTACACGCTGTAGCTATATAGATGGTGAGTACATGCTGTAGCTGTACAGATGGTTGTGAGTACATACTGTAGCTATACATATGGTTGTGAGTACACAATGTAGCTGTACAAATGGTTGTGAGTACACGCTGTAGCTGTACAGATGGTGAGTACACGCTGTAGCTGTACAGATGGTGAGCACACGCTGTAGCTGTACAGATGGTTGTGAGTACACGCTGTAGCTGTACAGATGGTGAGAACACGCTGTAGCTGTACAGATGGTGAGCACACGCTGTAGCTGTACAGATGGTTGTGAGCACACACTGCAGCTGTACAGATGGTGAGTACACACTGTAGCTGTACAGATGGTGAGTACACACTGTAGCTGTACAGATGGTTGTGAGTACACATGTAGCTGTACAGATGGTTGTGAGTACACACTGTAGCTGTACAGATGGTTGTGAGCACACACTGCAGCTGTACAGATGGTGAGTACACACTGTAGCTGTACAGATGGTGAGTACACACTGTAGCTGTACAGATGGTTGTGAGTACACAATGTAGCTGTACAGATGGTAAGCACACACTGTAGCTGTACAGATGGTGAGCACACTGTAGCTGTACAGATGGTTGTGAGTACACACTGTAGCTGTACAGATGGTGAGTACACACTGTAGCTGTACAGATGGTTGTGAGCACACACTGTAGCTGTACAGATGGTGAGTACACGCTGTAGCTGTACAGATGGTTGTGAGTATACAATGTAGCTGTGCATATGGTTGTGAGTACACACTGTAGCTGTACAGATGGTGAGCACACTGTAGCTGTACAGATGGTTGTGAGCACACACTGTAGCTGTACAGATGGTTGTGAGTGCACACTGTAGCTGTACAGATGGTTGTGAGTACACACTGTAGCTGTACAGATGGTGAGCACACTGTAGCTGTACAGATGGTTGTGAGCCTTCGTCTGGTTGTTTGGAATTGGCATTTAAGATCTCTGCTTGCTCAGGTCAACCCTGCTCACTCCGGCCAAAGATTTATTTATTATTATAAGTAAGTACATTGTAGCTGTCTTCAGACCCACCAGAAGTGGATGTCCGATCTCATTACCGGTGGTTGTGAGCCACCATGTGGTTGCTGGGAATGAAACTCAGGACTTTCAGAAGAGCAGTCGGTGTTCTTACCCGCTGAGCCATCTCACCAGCCTTTTGTAGGCCATTTTCAATACTATTTATTTCCAAACTCCTTCGCCTGATTGGAAACAAAACATTAAACAGCACCCTTCCCTGGTTTGTATCAATTGTGTCCTCAAGTATGTGGTCCTATCATGTGTGGTGTGGCGTTCATTAGAATTCCCATGTCAGGGAGAGAAACTCCAAGAATTAAAAAACCATTTCTAGAGGGAGGGTGCTCCTCACCATCCGCCCCACTGAAGGACCAGAGTGAGCAGATGACATTGAAGTTTCTGCTGTGCTGTCCTGACCAAGTGATGCCTTCCATGAGGGAAGGTGTGTTGACCTGCCCCTAACTTAAAGGAGCACCCGGCCTTTGTTGTTCTCTGACCATATTCCCCATGACACTTGGCACCCAGCTCAGCACTTGAGGACAGAGACACTAACCCGCTGTCCCTCCAAGCACAAATTCCTGTCAGCACAGTCATGTCTCCCCACTGCTTCAGCTTCCACACACTTAGCCTGGAAGTCTGAAGCTGGCCTCAGGATCCTGTGAAAATGAGCCTTTGACAGTTCTGACTCGAAAAGCGCGCATTAAAGGCCTCAGAGTGCTGTGGTGTTCTTGGGGGAGACATTTTCACACACAGAGAGCATGTCTGTTGTGGAGATGCTCATCCTTGGCAGTCCAATCCTGATTCTAATCCCAGCACTAAAAGTAACAGTACTGGACTCTTGGATTCTCACAGAGCAGTAAGTGATTAAAAAAAGTTAAACCTTCATTGGACTCAAAAAAATTCAAGCAGTTCTAAATTATACCTCTCTTCATTTAGGTTTTCTCTGTCACTCATTTTATCCACAACCAAGCAATTTATTATTAAAGGTCTCTTTCCACAGCATGATTCTAGATAAGACATTCCTCGTTGAGGTTATGTAGGGCATTCTTTCACAGGACTTTCAACTTTAAGCTTGGCTTAAGCCAAGTTGGGTTCTCTTGGCTCCCCACCCGCCATCTCTTCAAGATTTTTTTCTTTTCTGTGTTTTTGGTTCTCCCTTCTATAAATCATATTTGTGTTTATGTGAAAGTCTACCAATTTACAGGCAGCTTCACTCCTCCTAGAGTGTTGTTTGCCATAGCGGTGGGGAAGGAGAGAATGGTTGGGTATTTTATAGTTAGTGAGAGATGTGACTTGAGAGGAGGCAAAATACAGACAGTCAACATGACTAGATATGTTTGTCTTGTCATTTTCTTAAAAGATTTATTTACATGTATGTGCATACATGTCTATGAGTGTGGGCACACTTATGTGTGAGGATATATGTGCCTGTGCACACACAGAGGCCAGAAGGGACACTGGATTCCTCAGAGCTGGAGTTTCAGGACCTTTGCTGACTCTCTATGTGGATGCTGGATCCAAATTCTGGTCCTCAAGATTGTGTAACAATTGCTCCTAACTGCTGTGCTATTTCCCCACACCTGTAAAGGAGGGAGTTTTAAAGTATTTTCTGTGTTTTAAAGTTTGAGTAGGGGCCAGGGGCCAGGGAGGCAAGAAAGTAAGAGAAAATAAAGCATGGCTCTTCCTGAGTGAGAAGAGGCCAAAGTCCAGCCATCTCTGCTGCCTCCTGACTTTCATCTAACTTCACTTGTATTAGGAACCCTCAGTCCAGCCCTCTCTGCTGCCTCCTTTATCTAACCTCACCTGTATTAGGAACTCTCAGTCCAGCCCTCTCTGCTGCCTCCTTTATCTAACCTCACCTGTATTAGGAACCCTCAGTCCAGCCCTCTCGGCTGCCTCCTTTATCTAACCTCACCTGTATTAGGAACTCTCTGGTAACTGTGGTAAAGCACCTGGAGAAGGGAAGGGTTTATTGAAGTGGAGGTTTCTGGTCTCGATGGAAACTCAGCTGTGTCACATGATGATTTTTTGCTGAGAGGACATTTGGCTGGAGCCAATGCTTGAGAGGGCGTGTGATGTCTGGAAAGAGAATAAGTGGAACCCACAGACAGTGAGAGGAAGCTCTTGCATTTGATGCCTCCATACAATGCTTCGCCAGTCTTCGTTTCACAGAGAGAAACGTACCAAAGAACTTTGCAGTATTCTGGCTGATTCTCACCACTTCTGCTGACTTGTGTCAAGGCTTCAGTGAAGCCTGGCGGTTCCTGCTGCATGGAGCTGCTGCTACTGATTTGTGTTTTGTGTTTGCTATTGGACAGTACTGCTGGTATCCTGACAATGAAGAATGGAATCTCCCCAAAGAACTACTTCCAAACAGGTCCACAACTCCCTTTTCCTATAAACCTTTTCCTCTTACCTCTGGTCAGGGACTAGAAGGGAGGTTGAGGCATTTTAAGAATTCTAAATAAAGAGGGTTTAGAGAAAACTCTAAGCCTATAGTTTATAGGCTTCAGTTTAGCAGGAACTGGTCCATCAGAGTAGGAGGTCATGGGAACAGGAGCATAGATCAGCTGGTCACCATACAGCTGGGGAGCCGACAGCGAGGACTGCTAATGCTTCGCGCACTTTGCCTTTTTCGTCAGCCTCAGATTCCAGCCCATTGAATGGTGTTGTGCATGCTTACACTGAATCTTCCCATCACAGTTAACCCAATCTAGAAACTCTCAAAGGCATACCCGGAGGTTTGTATCTATCCTGGGTGACTGTCGAATTAATAATATTAACCATCAAACATCTAAGTGTTGGGTGTGGCACACTTTCCGTCGTCTGCTGCTGAAGGTATGGAATTGTAGTTTTGAGAAGGTGGAAGGGAGGGGAATTGGAGTTTGAGTGCTGAGGGCACTGCTGGAAATCCTATCTCGGTTCTTGGGAATGGCCTAATCCAGCAACTTCCTTTGGTTTTCTGTAACAGGCCTCTTTCCCTTTTCCTCTTTATAGTTCAGAGAGAAAAGGAGCGACTTGCAAACAGCTGACTTCCATGTGGACGGAGAATGTCTAAAGCATCCAGTTTTCAAAGTGCAGAGTTGTTTCTGAATCCACACAAAATAGCTTTGTATTCCTTTTGCGTCTTGTTCTGCAGTGCTGATGGTTGAGCTCAACATCTCAAATGTAGACTAGGCAAGTGAGTGCTCTGCCAGTGAACTTGATTCCCAGCCTTGCTTTTAGATTTTTTTTAAATTAAATTGCCTTATTGTGACAGAGTCTCATGGTATAGCCCAATCTGGCCTCAAATTCTCAGTCTCCCTGCCTCTGCCTCTGCCTCTGCCTCTGCCTCTGCCTCTGCTCTCAGCTTCTTCTACCTTTGCCTCGTGAGACCTGGGTGTGAGCCACCAGAGCTGATTCTACTTATTGATTCTTAGAATACACACATATTTGAAAGAAAGAAATATAGAAATTACTTAAGGGTTGAAAACAGAATGTCTTAGCATTGTGAGGCCACATGACTTTGCAAACAGACCTTAAATTGGGCACTGTTACTGCCCACTGTGTGCAGTTGCCTGTCATCAATACTGTAGGCCAGATTAGACAGGATTGATAGAGACTTGTCTCGGTATCAAATCTCTCTTTTGCTGAGTTCTGGGGTCCCTGGGTGACATTAAGCCTTGGGTTTAGTGAGCAGGTGCCTACACCTGCAAGTAGCCGCAGCAGCCAATGCCTGAGGAATCTTGCCTTGAGGGCTTTCTCTGGGCCTGCTCACCCCAGACACTCCACTTACTCAAACTGAGGCTGTCTTCGATTTCTGTTCCAAATGAACTGTCACTTTTAAGTATACTGGCATCCTTTAAATAGTCCATTTGCTTTAAAAGATCATTTGAATGTGAAAAGTAGCATCTATGTAAATGTTAGCATTGGGCAAACTTCCTGCAGGATATCTGGTGTCTCTATTGATAGCATTTGGCAAAGACCTCCCTGCCACGCAGGAAAGAAAAATGGCGAATGTTCACGGTAATCTAAATGGCCCACTTGAAGTTGGAGTTGATGTTGCAAGCTGACCCGGAAATGAAGCAGTTTATCCTTGGAGGCTGGTAAGGAGGACACTGGTTTGACAGACACACCCAGCCAGTAGGCTCTTGTGTTGAACACTCTTGTCTGCTGCTGCTGCTGCTGCTTCTGCTGCTGCTGCTCTTGCTGCTGCTGCTGTTGCTGCTGCTGGAGGAGACGATGGGACTGTTAGGAGGTAGGGTGTTGTCGGAAGGAGTGAACCACTAGGAGCAGAGTTTGTGGCTTTATAAGCTGAGCCCACTTCCTGTCCAGACTCACCTGACGTTCCTGCAGCCGCAGCTGTGAGCCCTTCATCTACCACACCTTCCTCCCACAAGGAGCTGTACCCCCAATTCCCAAGTCAGAAGAAACCTTTCTTCCCTGTCAGGTATATGGGCCCCAAGGAGAAGAAACTAATAACTACACCGGGGAAGCATGAGGCTTACCCAACTCCATAAACTTTAAAATTCACATTGAACATTAGGGAATTCTTCAGGAACATATTGAAAATTAGTCTGTGAGCTTAGAGGAAATGTGCTGAGGCCCACAAAGCAGACCGTGGCTGGGCGGAGCATAACGATGTCATTCTTAACAAGAAGCAGAGCCGATGTCTTGGTTTATTTCAGGCCACGAGCCACCCGGTATTGATGATGAGCTGTCTGTGCTGACAGAGCTCTGTGATCAGACATCCACAGGCTTTGGGATACTGGGATAGAGTTGGTTTTCTGCGTACTGGCGATCCTGTTAGTTTCCACAGGCAGCTTGACTGGGCTAAGATTTGCCAAGGGCAGTCATGTAAAGAAGCCATGGATGTACTTTTGAGATCTTTTAGATAGGCCCACTGACAGAGGGTATCCCAACTCCTGTGCACATTGAACTTGAGGAAGCTATATTGTCATGGTACCCACTCCCCAGTAGCAGCTGGACTCGCCTCTTTAGTGGGAAAGCAGTAACAGTCTACTAAAGGGGAATTGGTTCCTTCTTGTCAAGGGTATGAAACCCTGGCCCGAGCAGAGACCTATTCTGCAGTTGAGCTGGCCAACGATGAGGCTAAGGGGTCAGCCCTAGGAAGGTGGGGTCAGCCCTAGGAAGGTGGGCTCACCTGCAGTCCTGCTAAGGAGATGGGTGGAATAATTATCTTGTTAATGAGACAACCTGCTTTTCCTCCCTGCATCTCTGCCCTAGTGCAGCAGCTCTCAGGACTGTGGCCACGTGGCTTCGTACATTACTCTACTTTTTTGAACTACTGGCAAGCCTGCTCTTCCCTGTCCCTTTCCGCCTCCCTTCTGAGCTCGCCTTGCCAGGTACTCTGGCCTTCCATCCTCTTCTGCTGAAGCTTCCCTTCCTGCCCTGCATTTGCTTGTCAGCAGTGTGGATGGCTGACAGGCTTTGTGCTGCTCCATTCAGACAGCACGGTTTCTACTCTAACTCTTCACAGGCAGCTGCCCACATGGGCAACTTGCACTGGGGCTTTTCTTTTAAACTCTGGCAAAACTGTCCTCAGACTTCCAAGGGTGGGGGAAAGGCAGAGACAGAGGGACAAGGAGAGCAGAGAGCAGAGAGAGAGAGAGAGAGAGAGAGAGAGAGAGACAGAGACAGAGACAGAGACACAGAGAGAGACAGAGAGAGACAGAGAGACAAAGAGACAGAGAGACAGAGGCCCAGGCATCAGTGAGGCAGACCTTTGGTGTCTCTGAAGGTTTTCCCAGGATAGACCGCACTAAAATGGGTGATTCCATCCCATGGGCTAGAATTTTAGGTTTGAGTACAGAAAAAGAAGAAGGGGGGCCAGCGGAGAGCCAGCGAACCTTCTCTGCTTCTTAGTGTTCACTGATGGAAGCAAGCAGCCTTTGTCCATCACAAAACAGGCATGGGTCCTGCTGTGATGCCTTCCTGCCACGATGGACCCTTACAGTAAGCTGGAATAAATGTTCTACTAGGGTAGAAAAACTGACATGGATCTGGAGCTTGCAGACTGAGACATGAGCCAATCAGAGCTGGAGTCCCTTGTCTCTAGGATGCCCTTAGTAGAAGCCTGATGTTTGAGGAGGACTGACTGGTTCCCACTTGGTACCCAGTCTGCTTCTCTTTTCCTGTTAGAACTCTTTGTTTAGGTATCTCCTCCTCCCACACACAGCCCACATCTTAGGCCCATGCATTGGCCTGACTGGCACAAACAGACTAACCCTTCACTCAGGTCTGGGTCAGTGATGGTCATGTGATACAGTCTGGCTGGTGGCTGAGGCTGGAGGGGTTCCCAGGGGCACTCCTAAGAGAGAACTGTGGAGGAGGGTTCCTGCTCATTCCCCTAGTGGTGCTGATGTAAGCCTGCACACCCATGCATCCAGGGATGATGCTGGCAGAGAAGGAACACTCAGAAGATCCCAGATCTCCCTCCATGACCACAGTGGGGCTCTGAATGGCTGACTCCCTCTAGACTTCCCTTGCAAGATAATAAATTTCCCTATTGTTAACACCATTGGGTTTCTTTTACTGCTAGCCAAATGGACCATAACTGATCAAGCTGTCTCAGGGGATGCAGAGCCTTGGTCCACGCAGTTGCTGAAATGGCTTTTTAGTGCTGGAACTTGCAATGATGTAGGCTTTAACTATCCTATCAAAGACGGAAGCTTCACAGGGCAGCTGAGTTAGGTTGGTGCCTCTTGTGAGTGGGACTCGAAGCCAGTCTGTGTGATCAGACAGGATGAATCAAAGCAACTTTGGAGACTCTTACAGGGACCTTCGTTTCTTAGATAGGATTTCTGGATAAACTCAATTCCACAGTACCTTTAGAAGAAAGATACATCACGAATTCAAATAATGATAGTCCTTTTCTGTGCATCCTTCCATCCTGGAGGCTTCTAGGATTTCCTTTCTCCTGAGTCTACGGAGAAATCATGGCTGAACACTATTGCAAGCTCACTGGTAGCAAAATATTTACAGACGTCATATAGAAAACCATTGTGGAAACACGTGTCCCAGATCATTTCATTCTACTGAGAGCAAATAGCCATATATCAGCACTGGAAGCATACATTCTCAGAGCCATTCTCTCACTGTCCCAGGCTGGCCCTTTTCCCATGACACTGTGCAAGAATCATCAGACCGTCTTCAGGAAAGTTTCGAGGAAATACACTATTTTATGTTGGAAGAAAGATTTGGATAAGAACGTGCTAAGTTTTCCTGAGTGAGAAATGTTTAAAAACAAGGAAATATCATGAACCAGTGAACACTAGCAAATTTGATCCTTGCACGTTTATGTAAAGGGATTATTCATATAAAGCAGTGGACAGAACATACAAGCTGTAGAAGAATGCATCTGTGTGGCTGTGTTCATGTGCAGCACCGAGGCATGTAAAACAGGAATTCTTCTGGACATTCCCACTTGCAGAATAACAAAGAAGATGGCTGCATTCAGGATGTTGTTCCTCTGACTTACTAGGAGATGATCAAAGGGGAGGCACAGGATGGGCACGTGAGTCTGTGCTCTGTTATCTTATGTGTTTGTATGGTGTATTGTAGTATATGTGTGTCATGGTTTGAATATGCTTAGTCCAGGGAGTGGCCCTAGTAAACTGCGTGGCCCTGTTGGAGTAGGTGTGTCACTGTGTATGTGGGCTTTAATACCCTCACCCTAGCTGTCTGGAAGTCAGTCTTCTGCTAGCTGCCTTTGAAACAAGAGGTGGAACTCTTATGATCCATGAACCTACCTGATACATTTAAGGCAAAAGAAGGTCTGGGATGCCTCGAAACAGACCATCTCTAACACACCATGGATGCTCCATTCATAAAAGATCTGATTGGCTTCTGAAGTGGAAACTTAAGGGTTCTTTACGAAGTCAGTTGTGTTAGAAGGTGTTTTACTGGGACAAGCACGTGAAGGAGTATGTTCCTGAAGTAGACACAGGTGAGAGGCTAGGGCAGACTCCCAAAAGAAGGTTTAGCTGCAGCAGACTCAGGAGAAAGGATGTTCTGCTAAAGCAAGCATGCAAAAGGACACATGATGTAGGATTCTTCGCTAAGGACATGAATGTAAATTGCATAGTTGGGCTACATTTGTTGGGACTCTATAGAGAGAAATGCACCAAAAACCTTCTGGTGGTGTGCCACAGTTTCTCACTGCTTCCGCAGGCGCGGGATGATTGACAGAGTGATGTCATCTGAGACAGGTGCATGTGCTAAGGCAAGACACGTTTTAAGACAAGACACGTGGAGGACATGTGATGTTTGGAGAGTGTAAATAGGACAATGACAGAGGCTGAGCTAACTTGTTAGTCTCCAGTGTTTGATGATCTTTACTTCCCTGATAGAGATCCAAGAACTTCTGCTGTTCCTCCTGGTCCCTCCTGCTGACTGTAGCCAAGGCTGAGGCCTGGCTGTCTCTGCTAGGTAGTGTCACGGCTACTGATTCGTGCTTGCTAGCCAGCTCTACCAAACTAGGGGCTGGGGTATCCATGAAGTGTTTACAAGTGGATCGAGCTGCCGCTGCTGACCTGTGAACCGAACTGCTGATTTCCAGACAACACAGACAGGAGTTGCTCCAAAGAACCTTTCTAAATAGGCCTACGTCCCCTGTATCCTTCCTTTGCCACTACCTCTGGTTGGTGGTGGACTAAAAGGGAGGTTAAAACATTTTAAAACCATCATTAAAAATAAGGTTTTTAAAAAATTAAAGTTCCAGGTTTCAGTGGCTTTTTCTTCTCTTTGTGAGTTTTTTTTGTGTTAGAAACTCAAAGTATTAACTATCTGTTTTCCTCTTCTACAATCGATAACATCTCAGTATTCCTTTCTGAATAATTCCCTTCTTCTCCCTCCATTTGGGGACAAGAATGTTTATATCTCAGCGAAAGCTTAGAACAATAGCTATGAAACCGGAAGAGGCCAGGCTGGGCGTTTGCTGCCCCGGTTGCTTGTTTAATATTTGTTTTTGTTAATTATTTCAATTCCATGAAGCAGGTTTTGCATGGGATGATTTGGGATGCAATGGTCGTCGCTCGGGAGGTGGAAAGTTGTCCTTTTGCCCTGGGGTTTTTTCTCTCATTTTCATGACTTGGAGTTTGGTGTTCTTCCGTGCTATTCCAGAGGCCATTCTCCCAGTGTTCTGGACACCCAAGCAGGTCTGGGGAGAAAGGCCCTGGAAAGGGAGAACTTTTACAAATGGCTTTTTGGGGGTCTCCCCTCAAGATTTAGGGGCTCTATTTACTTTTAAAGATATGTTTACCTTTCTAGTCATGCACGTGCGTTCATGTGCACATGCGTTCATGTGCACTACGTGTAGACAGGAGCCCTCAGAAGGCAGAAGAGGGTTGGAACTGGTATCAAAGGGGTTGGAGCTACCATGTAGTTGCTGGGATCTGAACCAGGGTCCTCTGGAAGATCAGCCAGTGCTCTGAACCGCTAAACAATTCCTTTAGCCACTCTTTGTTTTTAAAAGAAAAGACTCCGAATGGGATGGACATTGACAAGCTGACCTCTGAACCGTGTTCCCATTCCTCTCCCTGCTGACTCAGACTCGGCTACTCGCTGCTCCTGCTTCTCTGGGGAGATAAATTAGTTTGTGTTAAGCCTAACAATGGCCCCATGGCCTAAGGTCTTACCGTTTTCATTTAGGGATGGGCTTTTTTTGTTTATCTTCAAACATGCTTGCAAGTTATCAAATGTGTTTGATAGAGATGGGTGGGGGTGGGGCACTCTGAAAGAACAACCAAGGAATCAGTTACCAGTACCATGGTGTGCAGCGTGGGACAGGACATCTAGGAGAAACCTGACGAGGAAAAGCCTTTGTTTCCAGATCACTTCTGGCCATTGCCTACCAGGTGAACACCCCTCTTCTTGTACTCCCCCTTCAACCCCAGGAAAATGCAAAGTATTTAGATTATGACTTTTCTTTGCAGCAGCTCGCAGGAGCATCTGTGACTCCTCAGAAGTGAGATGCAAGCATTTGTCCAGTCAGCAGTCTTTCCTGCTGCCCTCTCACTGAGATCCTTCCTGATGATTTTCTGGAAGGTTGCGAAGGTGACTTCCCAGGCTTGCTTCTCAAGGTCTTCCCGGGGTGCTGTCTTCACTTTGGTCCCAGAAATCTGAAGCTGAAGCTGAGGTGAACTCTCGGTTGATACCTTCTTTGGAAAGTATCATTTATTGAGTGCTTTGATATCAAGACAATATTTGCTGGGGCTGTCTCTAATCCCTGCCATGGTCCTGCGACATCTGTCCCATCTGCAGATGGGAAGCTGAGGCTGAGCTTAGAGAAACTGCCTTGTTGAAGATTCACAGTCCTAGTGAGACAGAAGGGGAATGAGAAGACTGACCGAGGTGGTTTCCAAACAATGTGCTCTGTGGGATGAAGGCACAGACAGCATTTTGCCAGGTGCCTGTACAGTTGGAATGGATTGAAGCAGGACACAGAGTCAGACTTGGGCGTAGCCTTAAAGACATGGTCTCTGGACATAGTTTTAAAGCCCGATGGTCTCTGGCCTAGCTCTATAACTCTACTGAGTGCTTGCTGGTAACTTCTTAAAAGTCCTAAAAAACATTTCTGCTCAGTCTGAGGGTTAAAAACTACTGGCTTGGGTGATTAACACCTGTAGTCTAATGGCAGGGGATTAAATGAGGTAGCCTGTGCCCCTTCTCCCTAGGAGCTTCCCAGCTCCAAGGCCCAGCCTGTGAGTGAAGGTCACAAATAACAAATAAACAAACAAAGAAAACAAAACCAAAACCAAAACAACTTCAAAAAGTGATCTAATCTTTGTTTCTAAGTTCTATATCTAAAAAGTTATCTGAGATCTGTACTCTCTAGAAGGTTCTTCAAAAAGTTCTCTCTAAAAGGTTTTTCTCTCACTTTCTAAAAGTTCTCTCTCCTCTGCTCTTTTCTCCTAATCTTGCTCTGTCCTCCTGCCCTGATGTAACCATGCCCTGGATTCCCATGCAATGTGATCCTTCCTAGTCGTTTGTACCTCTTCTAGGGGAATAGATCACATGGTTAATCCAAGCATCCTCTGTATTTTTTTTTTTTAATAAAAGTCTATTTACAATGGAGAATGTTTCCATGCATACACATTAACAGTAATTATCTGGCTAAATATTCATTATCTGTCACTAGCTCTGCAGGTTCATGGAGAGTTAAAGTCCATAACTAAGTTATCATTGAAGCTTTGTAGTGATAATCCCAGTCAATATTTTATCTTCTGTCCTTGTGCCTACAATGAATTGTTAGCTCCCTTCTTATGACCTCTGGCTAATTGTTTTACAACTTCTTGGAATGTGCTCCAAGTTGTAGATTCCTGCTTTCTATCTCAGAAGCAATTAACTCACGACACTTGAAGACTTGGCAGAGATTTATTGTAGTTTTGATTACCAGAGAGGACTTAATAACACTCCTATTATGAAAGAGCTTAATAATGACTAATATAATTTTAGGAATTCTTAAAGGATCATCACTAAGAATTAAGAAATCATCTATTTGTCTATATAGCATTACAACAAGACAGTATATTTTTGTAGTTCTGCAGAAATCTGCTCAAAAAGGTGGGTCAATACCTAGTGACTGCTGTATGTGTTTAAGAACAATAGGAAAAACATATTAATAGGAGGGAACTTTTCTCCCATGTAATGTCCTCAGCCTTGCCTAAGGAAGCAATCCACCATAGCTTTACAGCCTGGGGTGGAGCATCTCAAGATCACTCACCAGATTTTAGCTTCTCCTAGATCACTCCTGGCAGCATTTGAGCCCGAGGTGGAGCCGTCTCAAGATCGCTCACCAGATTTTAGCTTCTCCTAAATCACTCCTGACAGCGTTTGATGCAGCAGTGAAAAACCAGCTAAGTATTCTCCTGAGATGAGGAGTTCGGGGGTGTCATTGAGTTCAATGGGGCCTTTTTTGCTCTCCCTGATTAGCGCAGGGACCTGGGGTCCCAGAGGACTCATTGGCCACCAAAGCGGCTCTAGCCAAAAGCTTGTCGGATTTGTCTCTTAAGTGCAAAGACGAAATTCTCAGATTGCACTCTGTGACTCTTAGAGAAGTTTTCTATAGACTCCTAGGTGGACGCCTAGGAGGGGAGGGACAGAGCTCCTGTATAGTGGGAAGGTTGCCGGGAAGGGGGTACCCTTGAGTGGTTAGTCAGAAGCTTTTAAAAGGACTGTGGAAGAGAAGGTGTGTCTGCAGAGGCTGGTTGACCAGAGCTGCCATCCTGTAGAGAGATAAAAACATTGGTTACATTACCACAGGCTCCTTGCTTACTTCTGGGTTGGAACTAGCATCCTGCTCCTAATAGATTAAAACTTTGAAAGCCATTAACTTAGCAGACCACTAGCTTCTAAACCAACTCCGAATCTTAAGATTGCCATAGACAGATAGTACCTTCGGCCTGTTGAAAAGTCTCCACCATCTCGCTGTAGCCATCTCTGATATACCCACTAACATATTTTAAACTTGCTTTCATTTATGGCTTTCTGTGTTCCATGAACTATAAGACATCATGAAACAGCTTCCATTTTACGGGACTTGGGGTAACCTAAGTCTGTGTCTCCACAGTATGGTGACTCAGTATAAGCCATCATGTATCATTTTAAGATGAGAGCCGGGGGATTTATTGGTTCTTTTTGTTTGTATTAATAAGTCTTAGGACAGAAACTGGAGTGAGCTATGGTGACTTGGAGAATGAACTGGTCACTCGCTTGGCCCAAGCATGGAGTGTCCAGCCTCTGGGCTGCTCAAGCTTCCTTCCAGCTCTGGGCACAGCCTCACCTACAGCTTCTAGGAGAAGAGAAACGATGAGGCATTGGAGACCAGAACTCCCTTCTGTCGTTCCTTCCTCTGACAAGGACATTCTTAGAACTGCTGTTCTGAGGTCCCTGAGTGTGCCTGAACAGTTGCTATGTCCTGTCTCATCTGGACTCTTAATGATGGCTTGACTCACGGCAGTGGAGACCTACAACTGAAGCCACATCGATGGAGAGGGTTTCTCCCTCTTTTGTCTTCTAACATTGCAGCCAAGGCTGTTTTCAGCCTGCTGCCTGTGAATATTTCTTACATGTGTGTCTGGTTTCATTGAAGAGGGTATAGATCAGGGTCATATGTATGAAATGCTAACTAGATCTAGTTCCTGTTTTGAGTAAGGACAAGTGCCTTCTCAGAGAAGGAAGGAATTCAAGTGTCTGGTAGGAAACTGGGCCACGTTCAACATCGTTGCCCACGGAAGGAAAGTTGAGTTTGGCTCTGAAATCTGGAGTTTAAGTGTTTAGAGTCCTCTTATTCAAAAGAAAACAATAGCCAATATACTTGAGGTTGCTCCAGTTACGTCTTAGTCACAAAGTTAAACCAGTTGAAAAAATCCTAAGGACAGAGCGAGCTTCTGCCTGGTGCTCACTGCTGCTGCTGCTGGTCTAGCCTCTCATGAGTGCCTCTCTGCCCTTACAACCAGCCTTGTAATTCTCATCTCCCAGAGGAGACTGAAGCCCAGAACTCAGGGCAAACTTCTGAAGGGTAGAAGGGGGATTTGAAGCTAGGTCGTTTGCGATCCTGATGCAGCAATTGCTTTAAACACTGCTCAGCGTCCTTCATTTTGCTTACACACACACAGCGGAGAGCTTACTTCTTTCAGCCCAACAGACAGTTTTGTTCCAAGCCTTCCAAAGTGTTATAATTACTCACTGTTGCCACAGAACATTTGATATCTACTACATGCCAGGCCTGACTTGAAGCAGCACACACACACAAACACACACACACACACACACACACACACACACATACACACACACACATAAGCAAATAATAAAATGATGTTGGTCTTTTGGGATTTTATATCCATGGCTTATGATGGTGTATCTATAATCTTCTGTAGATAGCTGCAAGGTGACTGCAGAACACCAGTAAGTCCTTCCTTCCTGCCCTCTTGTTCAAGTCATGATTCAGGTTATCAGAAGATGGATTCTATAATGTGAGTTTTGTTGAGGTAGCACGCGAATGAATGATTTGTTTAGTTTTTACAACTTTCTAAAGCCCAAACAATGGCTCCAGCTTGTCTTCTTTAAACATACCACAGCATACACACACACACACACACACCACACCACACCACCACAC
>NW_022196898.1:101185013-101189096 GCF_008632895.1 Mastomys coucha | reverse complement strand
ACACACACACACACACACACACACACACACACACACCACACCACACCACACCATACACACACCTATCTTTTCTTGCAAGATCTTTTAGAGTTGGGAGGAGGATTGAGGTGACAGAAGAGTTCATGATATTCCAACTCATTGTTAGAGTGAGGTCAGGACTAAGAAGGGCAGAGGAAGACAAGCCCCCATCCTGTCACCTGCTTGGCATTAGGCCTCCTGCTGGAGCTGGGTCTCACAGAGCAGTGTCTTCCCAGGCCTCTCCTCCCAGCTTTGAGGTACTTCCCTTCCCATTCTCCCGCTCTCATCTCCAGTGTTTCATTGTCTATGTGGCCGTGGACCCTTGATGTTCCCCTGTCAATCAAAAGGCCAGCCCCAGGCAGATTGACTGTCAAAAAAAAACCCCAAACAAACAAACAAACAAACAAACAGAAAACTGGTTTTGTTTCTCTGCAGATGAGGAGGTGTTTTACCTGGGAAATAGCTGAGTCTGCCACAGTGTTAATAAGAATGAGTTGACCGTGGTTTAGGAGGGGTGCCTGGCAGCTGTGGGAAGCACATGAAGCAATTGGCAGGATTTGTGATAGGCGCTAACCTTGTGCTCTGGTCCTGGCAAGTCCTGAAGCTAGAGTTAGAGTTTAAATCCTGATGCTAGTCTACTCCTGCACCTCTTTTGAGCCTTAGTGTAAACATTTTAGAACTAAACAAGTTGATGCAAGTGGTCTGCCTGGGACAGCCTGCAAGGACAGGAACCTAGCCTAACTTTCCTCTGAGAAGCTCCACCCAGCAGCCAGTGGAAAAAGCTGCAGAGACCCAAACATTAGATGGAGCTCGGAGCGTCTTGTGGAGGAGTTGAGAGAAAGATTGAGGTACCCCAAGAGGACAGGGACTCCCCAGGGAGACCAACAGTGTCAACTAAACTGGTTCCTTGGGGGTTCCCAAAGACTGTACCACCAACCAAAGAGCAATCATGGGATGGATCTTGCCCCTGTTAGATTCGGCGTGGGTCCCCCACTCGTCAAGAATCAGGAGGGAGATCGCTGCAAATTGCAAGAGGTTTTTATTGCCAGTATACTGGGGTCATCCTGCATTCAGAGCAAAGGCTACGACCAGGAACAAAAGCACACACTTTTTACACCCTCCCAGTACATAGGTTTACAGCATGAGTTGGTTATCTCTCATTGGTGGAGCCCATTGTCTTTTGTTCTCATTGACCTTTATGCCCCAGGTGAGGGGGAGATACCGATTGCATGTGTGTGTGTGTGTGTGAGATCCATTCTCCCGGGCATTTCTTGGGGATGGGTGTTTGCTCCGTAAACCTTTCTGAAGCTCTGTCGTTAGGCTGAATGGACATTCCCTGCTCCTTGGTATTTTTATGAGGTGTCCCTATTTGCTCAATTCTTACACCCCTCTCCCCACATATGTAGCAGATGTGCAGCTTGGTCTTCATGTGGCCCCCCAACAACTGGAGCAGAGGCTCTCCCTGAGGCTGTGGCCTGCCTGCCTGTAGACCCCGGGCCCTTAAATGCACTGGCTTGTCTGTCCTCAGTGGGAGAGGATATGTGTGCATGGCGATGGGGTGGGGTGGGTGTTGATGCCCAGAGGGGAGCTCCCCTTCTGAAAAGAGAAGGGGAAGGTGGAATGGAGGGGAGAGCTTGTGTGAGGAGGGCCTGGGAGGAGAGGAAGGGCTGGTATAGCATTGGAAGGTAAATAGATTTAATTTTAAAAAAACAACGCAAGAAACAGAGACGGAAGACGCTTGCCTGCAGTGCTATTGAGTGAGTGCTCTGCTGAGCCGAGCACTCACTCAGGATGGTTTTTTATTTTAGTCATTTTGTCTTTGTCACATGAAAAAGGAAAATGCAGCTGCTTCTATGTTAACATCTATTGACAAAACAGTGAATAGTGTTAGCTCCACCATGTTTCCCTCTCTACTAGTGTCTCTGGGGGAGCCAGCAATGGCTGCTTCGCCACAATGGATTGTAAGAGCCCCATCCCACCGGGGGCTGTCTCCAGGCATCCTTTTGTTGCACAGCCCAGTTCCCATCTCTGTCTCCTGCTCACAGCTTTGCTGACTTCTCTAAGTACGTTTAAACCCCTGTCCTGTGAAGGCAGACTTTTACCTTTGTCACCATGTCATGTTGGCACCGGATGTTTTGTGTATATGGCCAGCAGTTCACGATGGCTTTACCATGATTTGCTTTTGATCATTGTGTGTGGTCGTCTCAGACTCTAGATATACTTTCTGACTTAACTTTTCTTTCATATGAAATGAACAGGAACACATTGGGTTTCATTTCTGTACAATGAACTGCTTCTCTCAGGGGCAGAAACGAAGGAACCAGGATGCATGTGGCATGGAAGAATCTCAAAAGCCAGGAAGAGAGGCAAGAGAAGCCAGACACAGAGATTACATATAAAAGACTCTAGGAAGGTCAATGTAATTCACAGTGGCAGAGAACAGACCAGCAATTGCCTGAGGTCCTGGGTGGGGTAGGAAACTGACTCAAAGGCACGTGGGAAATATCCCATGGTGATGTGAATGCCTGATTGTGATGGGTGTTACATGTTGTATTTACTTGGCAAAACTCATTATACCGTATTCAAAACAAATTTCAATAGAGCCACATGACAAACTGCTTTTGGTTTGATTGTTTCTTTTTTCCCCCCATATGTACAGGGTGTGCACATGTGTTTGTATCTATGTGCATGCTGTGCACTGAGAGTCTGGGCCTCTGGAGGCCTGAGTTGTCTTCCTCCCTCGCTCTCTGCCTGATGGGGAAGGTTGGCTCTTTCATTGAATGAACTTAGGAGCTGCTGTGTCAGGGAGTCTTGCTGCAAGCTTCGGCTGCTGTGTGATCGCAGGAGGGCTTCCACGTGCAGCAGGCCTTTGCGTGGGTTCTGGGATGTTTGCATGCTGTCTGACTGCAGGAGGGCTTCCACGTGCAGCAGGCCTCTGCATGGGTCCTGGGATGTTTGTATGTTTACTCTTCACCCTTAACACCATCTCACAGCACTGGCTCTGTGGGGAGCGGTGAAGCTGGAGAGACATTCGCCATGGCAAGATGGCGCCTACTTCCGCTGTCAACTCCTAGTAAACAACTGCGCATGTGCGTAGAGTGAAAAGTCAGGGCCCATTCTGGGGCGTTACGTAGGGTAATGAGCGAATGGCCAATCATGGGCAGACACGCCGTGCTGTGGGCAGACACACCGCACTGTGGTGTATATAAGCAGTGCGGATTATTGGCTCGACCTTTTTTCCCTCTGGATGAGGACAATAAACATTGCTGCAGAAGGAACCTAGTGTCCGCGTGTCTTCTTGCTGGCGAGACGACTGAGCGGGCTACAGCTGGTGCCGAAACCCGGGATGCCGGGAGAACCTTACAACAGCTGGTAGGTTTCAGAACTACAAGACAAGGTAAGCTCTGAGAGGCATGTTGCTTGATTTTAATTCCTACGACCCTTTCTCAGGGTTAGAGAGCACGGCCAAAGCCACGGTAATCGTGCTAATGGCGCTTGTTATACATTCTTGCCTGGAGGATGAGAAATGCCCCGCCTCTGTGGCGTCGGGGGCACTTGAGGAGTTACAAGATAGCATGTCAGGAACAGAGGGGAGAGTAGAAGCTAGCCAGAAAAAAAGGGAGAGAAAAGATGAGAGAATAGAGGCTAGCCAGGAGAAAAGAGAGAGAAAGAAGAAAAAAAAAGATATACCCAAGAGTACAGGCCCTTCCGCTCGACCTGCGGAAGCGAGAGATAAAGGAAAGGACACCCTGGGAGAGAAAAGTAGAAAAAGAGATGGAGCTTCAAGATGGAAGCTCTTCGAGCCTGATAGCTCTGAGGAATTGAGCCCCTCCGAAGAGGAGGACTTGGAGAGAGAAGCGGCTCACTATAAGGAAGAGAGGTATCATCCAAATGAACATTCGCCGCCTCTCCAGAATCGAAAGCGAAAGGGAGATCAGAGCCGCTGAACGCTTCATGCTGACCCATCTGCTCTTCCAGGTGCATCCCCCACTGTACACTGATGGACGCTGTTCAGATTCCTTTTTGTCTAGAGGAGACAAGAGTAAACTCTTGCGTGCCTTTCCA
>NW_022196898.1:101183051-101184365 GCF_008632895.1 Mastomys coucha | reverse complement strand
AGAAAGACTGCCGTGTCCCCATGCAACGGAGGGTACCAAGTCTTTGTACCAAGTGTAGGAAGGGCTATTATTAGACGAATGAATGTCGTTCAGTTAGAGACATTCAGGGGAAAATTATCCAACATGATCATGAGCCACAAGAAAATGAACCTGACCCCCCAAAAAATGGGTTTCTGGGCCCCAGATCCCAGGGCCCAAAAAGATATGGGACACGAGCCAACATTCAGAGGGCCCCTGCAGAGCGACAAGGGGCTCCGCAGGAGTGGACCTCTGCTCCACCTCCCAATTCTTACTGATGTCGCACATGGGCGTGCAGCCTGTGCTAGTCACCTTTCAGGGTCCTCTGCCAGAAGGAAGCGTTGGCCTTGTGCTGGGATGCTCGTCCCTCACCTTGAAAGGCCTTGTGGTGCACCCTGGCATGCTTGACCAAGATTATACTGGGGAATTTCAGGTTCTCTGTTCTTGCCTGCAGAGTGTCTTCTCCATCTCCCCGGGAGATAAGATAAGATTGCTCAGTTAATAGTCCTCCCCAGCTTACATGATTGGTTCCCCTCTACGGGACTGCCATGGGGCACCGGCGGGCTTGGCTCATCTGGGACAGACTTTGCTCATCTGGTAGTTGACCTTAAGACCAGGCCCACGTTACAGTTATCTATAGAGGGAAGGAATTTTACCAGTATACTGGACACAGGAGCTGAAAAAAACATTATTTCTTCCAACTGGTGGCCTAAGGCATGGCCTGTAACCCAATCTTCCCACTCTTTGCAGGGATTAGGATATGAGACCAGCCCTACAGTCAGCTCACGCATCCTGGTGTGGTTGCGCCAGAGGGCCAGACAGGAAACTTTGCACCTTATGTGCTTCCTCTTCCTGTTAATCTATGAGGGAGAGATGTTTTACAAGACTTGGGACTTAGAAGGAAAGGGTCTTGGCAGGAGGGAGCAAGGAAAATTGAGCCCAATCTCACAAGAGGGCAATCAGAGAAGACAGGGCCTGGGTTTTCCCTAGTGGCCATTGAGGGTTCAATGGCCATACCCTGGCTTACGGAGGAGGCCGTGTGGGTTCCTCAATGGCCCCTATCCTCTGAAAAGCTGAAAGCTGCTACAAGGCTGATTGCGGAGCAGCTGCAGCTAGGTCATTTAGAACCATCTACCTCTCCCTGGAACACACCCATTTTTTGTTATAAAAAAGAAATCGGGGAAGTGGAGACTTCTCCATGATCTAATAGCCATTAATATACAAATGTGGCTGTTTGGCCCTGTTCAACGAGGCCTACCACTGCTCTCTGCTTTGCCTAAACAATGGAGAATCTTG
>NW_022196898.1:101148173-101182130 GCF_008632895.1 Mastomys coucha | reverse complement strand
CGGCCCATTCTGGGGCATTACGTAGGGTAATGAGCGAACAGCCAATCATGGGCAGACACGCCACGCTGGGGGCAGACATGCCACACTGTGGTGTATATAAGCAGTGCGGATTGTTGGCTCGACCCTTTTTTCCCTCTGGATGAGGACAATAAACATTGCTGCAGAAGGAACCTAGTGTCCGCGTGTCTTCTTGCTGGCGAGACGACTGCGCGGGCTACACTGGCTCTTGTCTTTTATAACACAAGTTGTGTTGTCAAAAATAGTAATTGGCAATTGCACCCATTTTTAGGTTAGTGAATGTATTCTATTATTTACCTGCTGTGGCTGGAGAGAAGTCAGCCCGGTTGTTCATGTGTCTTGAGCTACTTAACCTTGAGTATACTGTTCATTCTCCCTACACTGTGTCTGCTTTCCTATTTGATTTATTCTGCTTAATACAGATATAGCTAATGGCTTTCATTAGGAACTTCTGGAGCATTCTTAGCGATTGGTCCTTTTGTGTTGGCTCTTCACTCTTCCTTCTCTTCCTTTTGGGATTCTACTAGATGTCTGTCAGGTAGTCTTGGTTTAACCTTCACTTTCATCTGTCTAATATTTCATATAGTCAATAATGTTACTCCTCCTTTGACTGAAATTATTTACTTAGGTCAGCCTTACATTTCCCTCTCTTTTGGCTATGTTGGCATGACTTTGACAACAGTATCTTCACCATTAAAATCGCAGTTTCAATTTAATTCTAAATAGACATGTCTCTTTTCTGTCTATGTTTGAGCAGGATCTCCTATGACTTAGATGGCTTTAAACACCCATCTTCCTATTCTATCTCCTGAGTGCTGGGACTCCAGACATGCTCCATCTGAACGTAGGACTTTGTGCATGCTAGGCAAGCCTTCTGAACAACATCCTCTGCCCCTCCGTCCCTACAACGTACAGGCAGGTCTTGCCTCATGGCTTCTGCCTCTAGCCTTAGCAATTTATGCATTTTCTACATTTGCCTCATTCTTCTCATTCATAGGTCTCATTCTTCTCTACAGCTTCAGGTTGCAGAGTCCTGTGTGACGTGTTGTGTCCTGCGTGACGTGTTGTGTCCTGCGTGACATGTTGTGTCCTGCGTGACGTGTTGTGTCCTGCGTGATGTGTTGTGACTACTGCTTTTCCTACTTGCTCTCTAATGATTGATCCCAAGTTCCTTTTCCACAGGCTTCGTTTGCTGTGCAATTCCCACAGGCCTGGGCTTTGGAAGTGGTTTTTGGCTTTTCTCTGCCAGGTCCCTAGAGGTTCCACTGACTCTAGCTTAAGTCTCATGTTCAAGTGCAGCATTAGCTGTGCATCTGGGGAAGACCACACAGTCCTTTGCTTCCAGAAGGCCCTTCAGCAGTGAGATCTACCAAGAGGTAGAGCCACTGCTCTCTTTCTCCATTCGGAGCTGCCTAGGTCTGGCTGGAACCAGTGAAATGCAGCAGAAATGGTATGGTGTGGCTTCCATGCCTGGCCTCATGAGGTTCCCCAACTTTCAGTATTCCTGCCTTCTGTACCCCCTCTTTGAGGCCAATCATTACACTGAAGTCTGAGTACTCTGAAAACAACTGTCCATGAGGAAGCTACCTCTCTGCTGTGGAGGATCCCATCCCTAAATGAGCAGAAGAGCCATCTGGCCAATCTTGCCCTGAATTCCTGAATAGCAGATCACGAGCAAAAATCAAATCTCCCGAGGTGTCCCAGGAGTCTGATGCTTATAGCTGATGCTCTTTTACCTGTCCCAGAGTCTGAGACTGTCTCACTGTCCTCGGCTTGCCCACCTTGTAGGCTGATGGCACACTGTCCCGCTCCTCCTCAGTCTGTGTGTCCATCTTTCCTTCAGTTCGTCTGTGGTGAAACGCTGCAGTCATGGACACATAGCCTCACATTACACCTCAGTTCTATGTACTTGCTGAGATCATCATAGAGAGCAATAAAGAGTTACATCTGCACTCAGGACACACCCTCCTTCCTAGAGAACATGCAGTCTTTTCTAATTTCTGTGAAATCCAGGTTTGATTCAAGATGTTTTAATGAAAGGAAGCCCTCCCTTTACTGATATTTTTGTCAAATATTAGCCCCTCTGCTCAATGGAGGACTTCCTCTGGTTTTTAATTTTTTATTTTTTTGGACAGGTCTCATGTATTGCAAGCTGGTCTAAAATTTGCTACTTAGCTGAGGATGACCTTGAACTTGGTCCCTCTGCTTCTGCTTTCCA
The DNA here is from genome assembly GCF_008632895.1 of Mastomys coucha. Taxonomy (NCBI): domain Eukaryota; kingdom Metazoa; phylum Chordata; class Mammalia; order Rodentia; family Muridae; genus Mastomys; species Mastomys coucha. The sequence continues at coordinate 101,179,894 of NW_022196898.1, read as the reverse complement.
AGCGCTGGGTTTACAGGTGTGTACCACCACATCTGGGATAAGCAATGTCAGGGATCAAACTCAGGGCTTTGTGCACATGCCCCGTAAGTACATATTTGTGTGCATGTGTGCCTGTGTGTGTATAAGTTAAAGGCATACTTAAAGAAGTCGTTTCTCTCATTCTACCAATCAGGTCCTGAGTATTGAACTCAGGTTCGAACAAGGCTTGGTGGCCATCTTGCTGATCCTATTAAATCTTTCTTATGTTTGGAAAAGTCATAACTGTCTTTGCCTCTTACCTTATTGTGTCTGAAATGCTTGGTGGCTGTAGAGCAAAAGTTTACAAAGAAGAGTCCAACAGACAGAGCCAGCACATTGTCTTTATTGAAGAACAAAGCTTGACTGGAAATCAGCCATTCATTGATACACTCTCTGTGGTTGCTTTCCTACTACCATTGTGGAGGTCATTGTTTATAACAGAGACCACATGGCCTGCAGAGCCTAATTTATTTTTTGTCCAGCTCTTTTCAGAGAGCCCTTCTCGCTGCCTTGGGTGAGACCATGGGGATCAGACTTGCGTCATGCTTTAACACGGAGCAGCTGTGCGACGAGCAGTGTGCTGTGAAGGCCCAGTGACGGAATGCAGATGGGATATTTCAGAGCTTTAGGGGGGATGGACAGCTGTTACTTCCCCCCTCGATTAACCTGGGATGGGTTACCTCTAACTGAACCAGCAGAATGAACAAGAAATGGAAAGAAATTAAAAATGGCGTGGAATGCTGTCGGCTTTTATTGTGTGGGGTTTATGATACCCTGTAGATGCCCATGCGATGACCTAGACGTGAGGCTCATTACCGAGTACCTAGGATGAACTCAGGGAACAGAGAGTTTTCTCTCTGTGAGCGCTGCATAGGGCAGTGATCCCAGAATACGCTAGGCTACTGTCCAGCCACGCATCGCGCATGGTCCGTGTAAAATGTCCATCTGAAGAAGGTTCAGAGGTAAGGCACTGGCAGTGTTACCGCCAGTGTGAAAGGACCCTTGGCTTTCATTGTAGCCCAGCCAGATTTTCGGAAATGAAGTGTCATAGATGGTTTATCAGTATAGGTTGAATTACTGAAGGGCCTCTTGTAAAAGATGGCATGCCAGAGCTGCAGGAGGGTGGTGAAGGAAGCCTTCTATCTCTCCTGTTTCTGTCACTAGTGACTTAAAAAGGAAGGATGTCATGCATTTCCAGTCAGGAAAATTTGCCTTTTTATCCCTTTTATGATGTTATTAAATTTTCTTCTACCACAGAGACCAAAGCAAACCACAAAATATGTTTTCTCCCTTTTGTGCTGTGGAAAGGATGGGAGAGGGGGTGGGGGTGGTAAGGATAGGATGGGGAGAGGGTGTGCAAGGAGCCCACATTCTTCAGGGTTTCGGGGGGCCTCTTTAATCAGCAAGGAGCTGTCTGGGAAGACGGACAATCCCCCTTTGTCAGGGCTTTACAGTGTCATGTTTGTTTTTACACTTGCTGCCTTTGTACACAGCCATGGAGAGAGTAGTTCAGATGGTGCCTGGAGTCTGGCTAGGAGATGCTCGCCTCGAAAAGCATAAGAAATAATGATGCGCCTCTGAAGGCCCAGAGAGGTGGCAAGGGTGCTGTGAAGAGTTCTTGCTAATGCTGAAATTCTCTGGGAAGTGAGTCAGGGCTTAAGGGGGGCTGTAACACACACGGATACTTCGAATATGAGAGCGGGAAACGCTCTCCTCTGAAAGAAGCTCGTTTGGCAATAGGTTCTAAGTTGCTTTGCTTTTTTTCTTAGGCATTTTCTTCCTTTTCTGCTAGGTGTCTGCAATACTATACACATCTAGACAACAGTAAAACTATGTAAAATTTTAAATTGTTCAATGCCTAGGGAATTCATGAACTTGAGAAAAGTGTTGAGGAAGGCTGCTGTTTCCCAATGACTTCCTGATGGAGGCCATGGTGTCCAGAGAATCCCGTCAGGGCCGATGGACTGTCAGGGTTACTCAATCAAATGCTGCTGCTTAGTCATTTTTGAAATTTGAGACAGGGTGCCATAATCTCGCCTGTATCGGCTTTGAACTTGCCATCCACTTGCCTCAGCATCCTGAGTATTATCTTGAGCTTCCACGGCTAGCTAATGCCTCAACACACCCTTTCCTTTAAGAGCGGTAGCCCATATCTCCAGGTAATATACTATCACCACCATCACCCTCCCCAGGGCCCAGGAAGGAGTTCAAAAAAGTTCACAAGCTGAAGGATAAAGAGGAATCTGTGAAATGCTGTCTCTGGACACCAGGGCTGCTGAGTTCAGGAATTCACCGCAGCCAGGGTTACCTGTGCAAGGCCTGCATAAGAGCAAAGCCGTCAAGTGCCCAGCATAGAGGGAGGGAAGAACCATAAAGGCCCACCTCCACCAAGGTGCTGCTGAGTGTGGCAAAAGGTAGCTGGCCGCCGTGTCAGGGGCCACCATGCACGTGTAAGCAAGCCTCATCAAACTTAGGGGGATGCATATGAAAGCAAGAGGGGGACATGGGAAGATGCAGCTTCTACAGAGACTGGGAGGGGAGAAAGGGTGAGCATGATCAAAATTCATTGCATGTACATAAAAGTGTCACAGAACAAACAAAAACTTACTAGACACATTCTTTCTATCTTTCCCTTGGCCCTGGTCAAGAACAGTTGAGATGTAGCCCTGGTAATTATACACTTAAAATGGCTTTTGTGTTTGTTTGTTTGTTTTGATTATTTGCAATGTTACATTAACATTGCGGAAAAGGCACTGTTCTTAAAAGCATTAACCGAACAAAGACCCAAAAAACCAAATAAACAGGGTGACCAAGAAACAGATTTTCATGTGTTAATACACAGCAGAGTTTTCTAGCTCAAGGCCTTCCCCAGGGCTCATCTGATCTGATGACATGCCGTGCATTTCACTGGACACCCTTGCTTCCTTCCCACCCACAGAGAAGCATGACCTACATAAGTAGGAGACGCACACAGCACAACCAGCTATCTAGCCAGTGTATCATTTATTTATGTTGTGTTGGTCTGATGTGCAAGTGGGTTGACTGTGTTACTAATTCTTGAGTTGTCAGAGCACTTTGTGGAACTGCTAAGCACCCATTTGTTAGACAAGCAGTAATTTGCACGCACTGAGTGTGTGCTGGCAGAGATGACCCAGCACACTCAGGAGCATGATTAGAGAGTCAGCCAGACGAATGACTGTGAGGATGGTGAGGATGAGCAACAGAGCCCCCAGGTAATGGGAACATTGAAGGAACTGGGTTTTGTTTGGTGATGAAAGGGAGCTCTTAGGGCAGCAACCCACGAGAGTCTAGAGAGGCACTGGGGTTCACACTTCAGTCTGCGTGCTGCTCTCATCCCCATTCGGCCACACCGCCTGCATTCCATATTGATCTAGTCAGCTTGGGGCACACAGGGCATATCTGGGCATGTCTTTCTGAAGGACAGAGCTGAAAGAAATCCTCGCAAGGTTCCGGGGCGTCTCACTAGACAGTGTGTCGTGTGTTAGTTGATAGAAACCCGTCCCTGAATCTCATATTTCCCCCTCCATTCCTAACTCCTACCAGCAGCTCTAGGAGGAGCACTAACATGCAGTGCAGTAGTGGTCGGGTGCATGGGACATCTCTGGCACTGAGGATCCTGTGCGAGCTCCCTCTCTGATGCATTTTAGAGTGTCCCGATCGATGCCCACATTGGTTTGTCTTTTGAATAGACATGCTTCCTAGAAACTGCCCTTCAGCTGACCCTATAACACATCACACATGTTCAGTGAAGTCACTCTGTCCCCAAGGCTGCAGACGAGAACTGCCTGAGAAAAGGAGGATGCTCACCCCTGAAGGGAATGAAGAGTAGTAATTGGGTGGCTCACATCAGAGCTCAGTGCCAGACACACACACACAAACACACACACACACACACACACTCACACACACATATATGCACAGACACACACACAGACATACACACATATACACAGATACACACACAGACACACAGACATACACACACATTCACACACACATATACACAGATACACACACAGACACACACGCAGACATACACATACAGACACACACACACATACACACACACAGACACCCACCCCCACATACACACCCAGAGTTCAGTGCACTGATTTACAGGGGCCATGCTGAGAGAGGGTGGCACATTCAAGAGGGACGTGGGGCTGATGAGAGAGTGAAGAATGAGTCATGTGTAACAGAAAGGCTTTAATTCGCTGCAAGAGGAATTTCAGGTTAGGCAGAGGGAGATGCTGATGTGGTCAGAACCCCCAGGGCTGGGTTCTAAGGAAGCCACAAAATTCCTCCTCCAATAAGAAGATTTTCTTCATTCTAAGATGGACCCAGCCAGTCCCATCTTGTTTAACACAGAAGTACAATTCAGGGGGCTAATTAGGATAGGTTAGACATTTGTGGAGAAGCAGATCTGTGTCAGCTTTGTATCCTTCTAGAACACAATGAGTTGGTGACAAGGGATGGGCCCCTATGCTTTCACTTTCTCTGGTTCCTTTCTGGGAAAGATGATGGAGTTTTCGAATGTTCAGAACACAAAGAGGATGCTAAGAACAGTGAAATAGAAGGAAAAACCTACTGGGGAACCATGAGCACCCAGAATGTGGAAAAGAGAATAGTCTGCTTATTAGTTGACAATCATCACTGTGTATATAGCCGCCAGTTCTAATTTACGCAATCTCTGGCCAAAAGAAAGACATCAGGGATGGGGACAGTGCACAGTAGAAAATGGAAGGAAAATAAAGGATATTTAGCATTAATGGCTAAGCATTTCATTTTAATGTACAGAGCATATTTTAATGGAATATAATGCCCAGGGCTGAAGGAGAAATAGTAAATATTAAATTTGGAAACAGTTTAAAAGTCCTTATTATTTTTAAAGATTTGACTCATTGACAAATTATTTGGGGCAGCTCACATTCATCCAGCATACTCTCATGAATGTCTTTTATGTGATTTTCCACTTGACTGAGTTTATTGAGTGTGTGAATAAAGTGTTACATTAATCACAGTTTCTAGTGTTGTGTGAGGAGGCTGGCTCAGCAACCCGCAGAGCCCTATTAGTGTCCGATGTTTCCCCGTGTTTGTGAACAGAGGTAGAATGCTTCTGCCTTTTATCTTTTGAAGGACAAAAGATACAGTTGCCAGCCTTGGGAGAAAACAGGTGCTTCATCAGGAGAAGCCAGCCTGTTGAGAAGTCTTGGCTCGTCTAGGTTCAGAGTTGAGCATATCCCAAGACAGTTACCCTTTTATGTTACTCTGTGGTACATGGTTGGAGGAGATAGGTGGAGTCGGGCAATCACATCTGCTAGGAACTGCTTTACAATAAAATTTCACACTCTTCATAAATCTTGTCAATCACTTCGAGTATTTCCATTTTCTTCAGACAAATATGTGAACCGAATGAATACTTTCTCAAGGTAAAGTATCCTCTCTTGGCTTTTAATTTTCTTGTTAAATTTAAAGTGTAATTGGGGAAAGATTGTTACAAAAGAATGAATGGGTAAAATAAAGTACTAACACCAAAAATAGTGGAAAACCAAAGCAAGCCAGAGTGCACACAGACTAACCTTACCATATGAGGCAAATGTGCGTTTTCATAACTTGAGGTTTCATCCAATGGCCATGTCAATGACTGTGTTTCCCTTAAAAATACAGACAAATTGGCTTAGACAGAAAGAGGCAGTTTTACTGCCTCTCACCTGCTTTTAACTGGCAGAATTTTATTACAATTCACAAATGGAGTCAGATGTGGGTAGCTATTTTACAGTGTAAGCTGATGAAAAAGAATAAAACAGATATTTGTCTAATGCTGTTCAGCTCTCATACTTGTTCTAGATATTGCTGAGCTCACCACTTGCAGGGGAGAATGAATTTGAGTTAGAACACACTATTATTTAGTGTGTAACATCTTAGTTCTTAATTATAAAAGTGTCAATAAAAGCTGCAAGTTCAGTAAATGTTTAATGCTTTTGAAAATCTAGGTCTCTTCATCTATCACACAAAATAGATTTTATATTCAAGATTCTATTCATTTTACTTTAATGAAAATAAAATGTGGACAGGTGAATGGAGAGATCACAGCTTAAGTCACGGAGTGGTCTTTGTTTTTAAACTGGGATGAGGATCAGATAAACTCAATGTGCTGTACTGATAAAAGCATGCCAAGGGGGTGGGGAGATAGCTCAGGTTATGAGCCCTTACTGCTCTTCCAGAGTCCAATTCCCAACACACATGCTGCAACACATTTCTACAACCATCTGCAATGCCAGTGTTAGGGAATGCTCAGCCTCACTGGCACCTGCATACGTGTGCCTATAACCTCACACAGACACAGACACACACATGTATGTGCCCATAACCTCACACAGACACAGACACACACACACACACACACACACACACACACACACACACACATGTTCCCATAGCCCCCACATAGACATACATGCACAGGTGTGCCCATAGCCCCACACAAACACACAAACACAGACACACACATGTATGTGCCCATAACCCCCCCTCCACAGACACACACACAGACACACACAGACACACACACGTTCCCATAGCCCCCACATAGACATGCATGCACAGGTGTACCTATAGCCTCACACAGACACACAAACACACACACACAGACACATACACAGACACAGACACACACACACACACACATGTATGTGCCCACAACTCCACACAGACACACATGAAAACACAGGAAATAAAGCTGCAGCCACTCAAAAGAAAGCACAGCAGATTTCTCAATTAAGTGAGAAGACCACAGCAGGTAGATACAGCCCATGCTTGTCAGAAATAGGAACTGAACCAGCTCACCTCCCAGAAGATAATCTGACACCGACCTTCCAGAGGCTATCCCTGATGGCAGCACAGTGTGTAACCTGCAGAATACCTCACTCTGAAACCTTCAGCAGCATACAGAATCATGGTATTATGATCCCCTTTTTAGTTCTGGGGTTTATGTATGCTAGCATCTCGTCTCTAGGCATTCCTTGTTCTCTCGCCAAGCCTGAATGAATCAGACTGACGTTTACCGAACATATAAGGAACACTATTTCCTTGCTGTGACCCAGAGAGCTGAAGAATGCAAAATATTAATAATAAAAAATTTTTTAAATATCTCACAAAGTTTGCAATCTGTTTGAGGAAGTAAGGCCACAAACTGAAAATAAAATACACAGAAAATGGATCATTACCCACAGGCATGCTAGCCGACATGATGTGATTAATTAATTGTTAAAAGAATTCTAGAAACACTGATGGAGAGACGTGAAGAAGGAGAGAGTCTCTATTGAATGGACATCAGTGGCCAAATGGAAGATGCTCTGACCCCCAGAGGATGGTGAGCTAGACAGGAGCACAGACCCAAGGAGAACAGGAAAGCCATGGTCCACAGGCCAAGGCTAGGCCTGCAGATTGCTTTTGTGCACTCTAAGACTTAAGGTTAGGTTGAACATTTTTAAAGTGAGAAGAAAAAAAAAAAACCTAAAGGAGACTATTCTGTAACACAGGAGAATGTTGTGGATGGACACTTCAGCGTGCTTAAATTTAGCTTGGTTGGCCCACAGCCATCAGCCATTTGTTTATGTCTTCAACTTCTTTCCTGTAGCAATGGCAGAGCCGAGGAGTTGTGACAGAGACCAAATGGCTCGCAGAGTCTAATATTTACTGTCTGGCTTTTTCCTGGGAAGGCTTGCCAATCCCCGATGTAAGAGAATAATGGGAAGAGTGGTGGAAAGGAATGTGGTGGGCATGCCAGTTTGCCATACTTGGGACATAAAGGAAGCCACTGAAGGTTTTGAACATAGGAACCAACTTTCAGTAACAAAGCTTACGAAATGGGCTTCACTGAGCACCTCCCTTCCTGGCCTCTAATTCTATCAGGGAACTGTACGTCCTAACTCTTTGGATTGGTGATATTCCTGTGCCTTTCCTAGAAGCAGCACAGAACCTCACATAAAATCTGACAGTCGAAGGTGAATCCCCAGACACGAAGAATTACCAAAATCTTTGTCCTTTCCAGAGGGCTTGTAACACCAAGCCATTCTAGAAAAATAATATTCTAGAATAATAGAATAGACACAAATTGCAGGATTAGCTCAGCAATGGGACCCTCTCCTGCAGGTGGCTCCATCAGACCCACCATGAATGCATTTTAAATATTAAATTTCCCCCATAATATTTTCAGGAAAGCACGTTGCAGGGAGCATGTTCCCAAGAGGAGAAATCTAAGAGCAGTGTAGCCTCAGCAGTCTCCACACTGGGGAGCATCTCACAGTCAAAGAAAATGTCTTCAGGAAACTTGGTGAGAAAGTAACAGGCTTGGGCATTATGGGGCTTTGAAGAAATCCAATACAAACCAAACTGAAATGACAAGCCAGGGCTGTCAGCCATATTTACTTTGAATTGATTATATTTAAAAAAGAATCCAGCCGGGCGGTGGTGGCGCACGCCTTTAATCCTAGCACTTGGGAGGCAGAGGCAGGCGGATTTCCAAGTTCGAGGCCAGACTGGTCTACAGAGTGAGTACCAGGACAGCCGGGGCTACAGAGAGAAACCCTGTCTCAAAAAAAAAAAAAAAAAAAAAAAAAAAAGAATCCTAGGGAGAAATTCTTCAAGAAAACCAAATCTGGATAAAGGCTGCATTCATTTTTTCTGTGTAATGAAAATTAGGTAGAGAGTATTCATTCTAGTCTTTTATCTTTTAATACGAAGCAGATTTCTTTTCTCCCTAATTAGTTCACGTGAAAATATTTTTTGATTTTGTCATTTGAGAAGAGATGAGATGGATTGTTGAGCAGGGTAGAGTGAGGGCTGGAGAGATGGCTCAGAAGTTAAGAGCATTCGCCGCTCATACAGAGGGACTTGAATTCAGTTCCCAGCACCCACATGGTGGCTCAAACCCACCTGTAATTGCAGTTTGGGGGCACCTCTTCTGACCTCTGTGGACACTGCACACACATGGTACAAATGCACACATGCAAGCATGACACATTACACATATGAAATAAAAATAAATACTAGTATATTATCATGAACAGGTGGCTTAAAGATTCAGCCACATGTCCTTGGGCACATGTCTACACATAACCACATGTCTGAATATAGGCATAGAGGAAGCACCTGCTTTCAAATGTGAAAAGGTAAGAGTGAGGTGGTTTCTAGAAAAAGCCATTTCCTATGCTGACCTGGAAGAAAAGAGAATGATTTTCTCATAACACCTCCTAATGAATCTTCCAGTCAGCCCTGATGGAAGTATGATTTATGTAGTGGACGACAAGGAGAATTTTATTATATCTGAAATTCATTTAGCATCTTTACATGGGAAAGTTTGAGACCAATTAAAACCTTAATAAATGACTCTGTTGAATATAAATATGTTAAATTAATGTGTGTGCAGGGTGAAATTGGAAAAGCTATGAGAGTCTGCCTTTTAATTCTATCAGGGAACTGTATGTCATAACTCTGAGAACTACTTGGTAATGGAGCTGTTTATAATGAAACAAAAATTAATTTAAATGGCAAAATTTAGCTCAAGATTTCTGATACCTCATGAGTCCTAGGGTGTGCTGATATCTCCCTGGTGACAGGGCAGGTTGAGCTAAAAGATGGAACGATAGAAGCCAAGAAAATACTAGAGACTCCAGGCTCTCATCCCAAAGGGAAGTTGGCCCCTTGGAGAAGTTGAATAAAGAAAGGGAGTCTTTGGTGGGAGGCCATTTTTGTGGGAAGGAGGTCTGAACAGGCTAGCTGTGTGTGGGGTGAGCTGGTTAGCTTTTTCTGTCAACTTGACACGAGGTTGAATAAGTCAATTGAGGAATTGTCTCCATTGTATATTGGCCTGTAGCCAACTGTGTAGGGCATTTTCTTGATCAGTGATTGATTTGGGAAGACCTAGTCCTCTGTGGGTGGTGCTACATCTGGGCCAGGTTTAATAAGAAGGCAAGCTGAACATTCCAGGAGGAGCCAGCCAGTAGGCAGCATTCCTCCATGGCCTCTGATTCAGTTCCTATCTCCAGGTTTCCTGCCTTGGGTACCTGTACCAATGATGTTACTCAATGGCAGGCCATTACAGGGAAGTGTAAGCAAAATAAACTCTTTCTTCCCTAAGTTGTTTGTGATCATGGTGTTGATCACAGCAAAATAAAGCCTAGTGCAGGGTATGCCCAGATGGGGCATGCAGGGCCATTAGTAATGTATTTCCCAAGGGTTGGAGGTTGAGAATGCAGGATGATGCCTCTGATCTGCACATGGCTATTAGAATCTCTTCACTCCCGTACCCACTGAAGGCTTTGCATCTTCTAGAGACTCTCTTGGGCATCTGTGGTGGTCACCTCAGGTGGCTCTCCTGAGTTTCTGTGGTAGTTACTGTGACAAAAACAACTGTGAGAAAAAGCAATTTAGGGAAGAGAGGGTTCATTCTGACACACGGTTTGAGAGTAGAGTCCATTGTGTGGGGGGAAGCAAGGTAGCACCTGGTCACACTGGAGCCATAATCAAGCAGAAATGAGCCCTGGAAGCCAAACCTACCTTTCCATTTACACCTCCTCTGGAAGGAACCCTATCCTATGGGACAGCCCTGCCCCAACTCACGGTAGCTCTTCCCTCTTAGGTTAAACTTTTCTGGACATTCCCTATAGATCACAGATTCTCAACCTTTCACAGGTGTCACCTAAGACCACAGGAAACATATTTGCATTATGACTCATAACAGTAGCAAAATGACAGTTACAGAGTAGCAATAAAACAATCTTATGGTTGGGGGTCACTATAACATGAGGAACTTTATTAAAGGGTCATATCATCAGAAAGACTGAGAACCACTGCTTCAGACAGACGTGTGTATTCACTGTGATTTCAAATCCAGCCAAGTTGACAACGAAGGTTATTTGTCCCAGTATCTTAGAAGGCGTAGACACTAGTCCATGGTTTTCTTACCAGCAAACCCACCATGATATTGTAAATCCCAGGAGTTCTGAGTTCCCCACACAATGGCCAGTTGATTGTGGTACTGTAAGATGGCTGAATTCTAAGCTCAATGCCCTGTCCCCATTGTGCTGGAGGGGCAAGTGGGGTAGAATATCTGACTGCAGGGGGTTTTTGTTTTCTTTTCATTTTGGAAACAGGTGCTTTTGGATTAAATTACATAACTTAAGAAGTTCGAGAATCAGATTATACCTATAGACTAGCCTAAACTATTCTTGTTGTTTGGCCCAGTTTAAAACAAAAATATCCTAGCTACATTTTCCTACCTACCCACCTCCTACGAATCTGGCTATACCTCCAATTCCCTGGCAGATTGAGAACCTGTCTTTATTTCTAACCAAAAGCTTTTCTACATAGTCCTTCCAAAGCAGCAGTTGCTAATCTTATTTTATAAAATTCTGGACTAGATTTATCCCAGCATTTCTTGCTTTTGACTTTAATAAGTGAACCAATACATCTTGCTATACTTTGTCATGACCTATGAATGTTGATAAAAACTTAACATTTGGGGGCTGGGAATATGGTGTAGTTAGTCAAATGCATGCTATGCAAAGACAAGGACCCGTGCTTGGAACCCCAGACCCACATAAAAAGCCAGGCATGGTGGTCTCTGCCTGTACCCCAACTCTGGGAAAATAGTGGCAAGCGTTGCTGGAACTTGCTGGCCAGATGACCTTATTGAATTGGTGAGAGATCTTGCATCATAAAATAAGGTGGTTCTCAACCTGTGTGGGTTGCGACCCTACTTGGGGTTGCATATCAGATATCCTGCATATCAGATTGTAGCTGTCCAGCAGCCACAGAGAACTGGGTACCTGAAAGGGAGGTTGGAAATGTAAAAGGACAGGCGGGCGAGAGCAGGATGAAGCCAAGACAAAGCTTTCTGATCAAGGCTCAACGTTTAATTTTCAGCTCTGCGTTTATATAGGGAAAACCCACAGACCCATCCTTTTGTTTCAGCTGGATTATGTTGCAAAGTAAGCGGAGCAGGAGGTCTGCTCAGGCAGGAAACTGCAGCCCTGGCAAGGGGGAGCACTTCTACCTAGGTCAGAAGACTCCACCCTAGGTGGGCTAGGTCAGAGGAGGCAAACAATTAAGGCCTGCTTAGCCTACTCAAGACTGGAGGAAGGGCACACCAGATATTTGAAAAATTACAGTTATGAAGTAGTAGAGAAATAATCTTGCGATTGGGGGTTGCCACACCAACCATGAATTGTTTTAAAGGGTGGTAGTGTTAGGAAGTGTTGAGAACCACTGATGTAAAATGATCAAAAAGACACTTAACATCAGCATGTATGCACACATGAGCATGTACACTCATGTACATACACACAGAGAAAAGAACCACTTTGGAAAGCATGGATGTGGGTGGTTGGCTGTTCAGTTGAGAAAGCCATGTCAGGGTAGGTGGGTGGAAAACCCTCATCAAGTCCTTAGCAATCATGTGTGTTAACTCTTCAGCAGCAACATTCTTCTGAGACCCCAAGGATGAGCAGAGTCACTCTCTATTCCAGCTGTGATCTTTCTATCTTCAGTGCAAAGTTCAGTTCTTTAAACAGCTTTTCATCTTTTAAAAGTGGTCATTGTGCAGGGAATTGAGGTGAATGAACACATAGACTGTTATTAAAAGATTAGAGAGAGGCCAAGAGGCTTGGTTAACTTCACCAAGCAAGGAAGTACTCATCAGTTTTCTTCATCAGCATCCCCTGGTCCTTCCCAAGTATAGTGCACATTTTTTGGAGAGAGAGAGAAAGAGAGGAAGAGAGAGAGAGAGAGAGAGAGAGAGAGAGAGAGAGAGAGAGAGAGAGGAAGAAGAAGAACAAGAACAAGAAGAAGAGGAAGAAGAAGAGGAAGAGGAAGAGAGGAAGGGAGGGGGTTTCTCAAACCATCTTTATCTCCTCCACCCCCTCCTCTGTTTTCTCCTCTTTTTTTCCTCCTCTCCCTCCTCTTCCTCCTCTACTTCTTCTTGGAAAAAGATACGTTTTTATATTTGAGATTATAATTACAAAATTTATCTTTTCTCTTTCCTCCCTCCACACCTTCCTATATACCTCTCTGTTCTTCAAATTCATGACCTCTTTTTAAAACCTAATTGTTATTACATGCATATATGTATATACACATATTCCTGAATATAACCTGTTCAGTCTATACAATGGTACCATGTGTATATGTTGATCTTTCTTCATTGTTAGTAGCTTGCTCCCTGGTGGGGAAGGCCTTTACTGTGTCATGTGTCTCTCATCTTTTCTTCTTTACTATGATTTAGGAGCTTTCCCTGATATCACAGACCATAAAAACTGACATGAATGAGTGAATGAATGAGTGAATGAATGAGTGAATGAATGAGTGAATGAATGAATGGGTGAATGAATGAATGAATGTGGGGTCTAGGAAATAATGCGGTGCACAAGGCACTTGTCCCCAAGCCTGACAACCCAAGTTCAGCCTCTGGACCACTTGGTAGAAGTTGTTCTCTGGCCTCCACATCTACCTGGTGACATGAGTCTCCTGCTGTGAAGAAATGAACAGGTCTGCTGAGGTTTCCTGGGCTGCTGTCCCACTTAGCGTTACTACTACTGTGATGGGACACCATGACCAAAGCAACTTGGGGATAGGGCAGGAACCTGGGGGCAGGAGCTGAGGCAGATACCATGGAGGGGCAGGGGTGTTGCTTACTAGCTTGCTCTTCATGGCTTGCGCAGTCTGCTTTCTTATAGAACCCAGGACCACCAGTCCAGGGTGGTCCCACCTACAATGGGCCGGCCCTCCCACATCAACCACTAAATAAGAAAATGCCCTACAGGTTTGCCTACAGCCTGATCTTATGGAGTCATTTTCTTTCAGTTGAGTATCCTATCTCTCCAGCCATTCTAGCTTGTGTCAAGTTGACATGAAACTAACCAGTACACCTGTTAAGACCATTTGTTAAAGCTGCAGTTTAAAGTATGCGAACTTTATCAAAATGTACTTATAAAATACTGTGCCTTAAAGGCATGGGGAGGGATGGGAGGAATCCGCAACAGAGCAGAGTGCAGTTGCCCTGGAGACAGACAGAGCTGGCCTGGGAGCAGGCAGTTTGAACAGGGGTCTAGTCTCTTCAGCATTTTCCTGTGATTCCTCCTGTTGAATGACCTCGGCAACAACATGCCAATGCCCATGAACAATTTCTGTCTGTTGGTGTGTGAGTCATCTCATGACCCTCAGTCACTCTCAGAGCACATGCTTTTCCTGATGCTGTGCAGACAAGCTAATCTGCCGAGGGAGATTACTTTAAGGTAGATGTTTAAAGACTTCCATGACTACTGGGGGGAATTTGTGCATCTACAGACTTTTCCTCCCTCTGGGCATGACTTCTCCTTGTAGAAATGATTGTTCTCTTAGGACTGGTTTGGGAGGCACCCTTTCCCTATTGTCTGTCACACACAGCGTCCACTAAGGACCTAGAAAGGACCAGGTTCCTCTTTGCCCATGCCACCTCTTGGGTAAATCTGGCACAGTGCTCTTTAACACATGAAAGTTCAGGGTGGATGGTTGGAAAGGACCTTTCTAGATGTCTGGACTTAAGAGGAAAGCTAATATGTCACTTGGTTGTTGAAATTTTAACTGAGTTCTCTAAATTCTAAGATTGTAGCAGCGAGTAGCAAAGTCTTGTGTATCATACCCTCTAAGTACTTGTACACACATGAGCATTACCTTTATACATTGTGTCTTTACGTATATAGGCATTTTACGAACTTGCAACAGGATGCAACAGTCACAGCTGCATATGTTTATGTGCCCATATACTGCACATGTTGTGCACAATGCCACATTATGTGAAGATTATGGCTTCTTTTTTGAAGACCAAGAGGGTACAATCTTTCAGCATCTCTAGTTGTTTGTGTTTTCAGATTGACAGACAATCAATCATAACAACAGAAGCACACCACAGAATTCTGCAGTGCCAAAGGTTAGCCCCTGGCCCTCCCAGCTGCTTTCGAAGAATCCTGTGATGGGCCCCATGCCTGCATTGGAATGATGCCAAACAAAGCTAACTTTTTTGGAAAGTGGCACATCTGTGGGTTCTCCGATGGACGAGTGCAGCTGGAAGGGCCACCTTCTGTCCTCAGGTTAAGCAGATCTGGGTCTGCTGCAAGCCGGGCTTTGTATACCTCCATCTACAGAAGGGTTTGGGGGAAAAAAGGACTAAGTAGTAACAGTCGTGGAGTAGCAAGCAGTTGCGGGCTGCACGGAGGGCACGTGACTAGGGGCGGGGCCTCGTGTGGCGCCAGCCAGTGGCGGGGCTCGGGGGTGGGGCCTGAGCGCGCAGCTCCGGCGGCCCGGCTCGCTCTGCGGGAATGTGGGCTGGAGTGGTCCAGCTGCGGGGCCGAGGTGCAGCGAGCCACAGGGTCGATCCATAGCGCCATGGCCTGCATCCTCAAGGTAACCGCTCGGCTGTGGGCCGCATACGAGCTCCGCCTGCTGGGTGCGCAGAGGCGTGGAGCCCGCCGCGGTCCCGCCGCATCCTCAGCCCGCCCGTCTCTTCCTGGCGTCGGCTTCCTTTTTGTTCCTTTGGCCAAGGCATCTGGGTGGGAGACTATGCAATGTGCGTTGGGCACAGACTCCTTGCCTGCCCTGCTGCCGGCTGGCTCCTGCCTGGAAGGAGCTGGGCAGGGAGCGCGCAGCGGCCGGCGTGCCGAATGATGGGTATAGCAGGCGGAGCAGAGGGTGCTCCCAGCTTTGGGTCAGGGCAGCCCGCGGCCTGTGGGGGGCCACGGGCTGAAAAGGAGTGGCCCAGCATGGGTGAGGGGCACAGTGTTTGAGAAGGGGAGGAGAGGATGCGGAGAGCTTGCAGAAACCTTTACTCCTGGGAACACATAAACTTCTGGGTCTACAGGTAGCCCTGTAGGGATGAGTTTTCCGAGGAACTAGCTCCAGGTGCCATGACTTCAGTTGGAAAAGTTCATTAGATGGAAATAGGTAGAACCTTGGACTTCCTTAGGCTCACATGCGAACAGACAACACCTACTCAGAGTCCAGCCCGGTTTAACTGAGTTCTTTCAAGTCCTGCTTCATTCCACGTTCTTAGTGCCTGCCTTAGCCACAGGCTTGAAGACTTTGGGTGGACCTACTTGGTGAGGACCTTCCTAGGGAAGACTTGCTCCCAACTCACTGGGAAAGTTCGCTCCCCATTCCGTTCTGGTTTTTATTTACTGCCGTTGTCCAGCTGACCAGCTTGACTTCATGGATCCAAACATGAGCAGCATGAAGGTTTTCCATCCCTGAGAGAAAACAAAGGTGTTTGGTTTCCAGCCCGGAGAAGGTGCTGTGTGATCAGGGGCAACACGTGCGGAGACCAGTCCTGTGCGTTGTAGCACTTGATATAGTCTTGGGCAACTGTTGTTAATTGTTCCAATCACCCTTCCCCAGCCTGTAGAGAGGCAGCAGACATCTACTGTGACTTTTCTGAACTTTACGTTTGTTTTGGAACACTTTCCAGGATGTGGCCAAAGGTGACAAAGTCAGGAGGAAATAATCCATTGATATCACAGATTGCAACTCAAACTCACAGGAACTGGAACTAGGGCAGGGCATCATCCCTATTTATTTGCATCATTTGCTAAAAGGAAATTGAGGCATCTGGCATTTACTGTTGTTGTCATGTCTTTCTCTATTGGTTTTCCCCTATCCTGTGTCTTCTGTCTTTGTGTGTGTGTGTATCTGGTGTGGTGCTCATGACTGAATCTTTACAAATGCCAAGCGCGTGTCTGGTCACAGGGCTATATCCCCAGGTCCCTCGAGGCACCTTTAGTGCTGATCCAAGGGCACACAGAGATCTCAGACAATGCTGTACATGTCGTCCCTCACATGGAGGGCCTGCTAGGAGCCCTTCTGTATTTACCTTCAAACCCTAACCATGAATGAAGAAAAATAAAGCTTACACATACTCATCTGAATTCTGGTTCTGCCTCCTGTGCGGCCTTGGACAAGTTACACTTCTCGGAATACTAATTCCTTCAACATAAGATCAAAATAGTCACACATACGTTGTCAGGTTGCTACGGAGATGACTGAGTAGGGACCAGAAGGACTTAGGGGTACAGGTGTGTAATGTCTCTGCTTAACCCTTGCTTTCCTGATGTTTAGTGATGATGAGTTAGCTATGCCATCCTGAACCCTCAATCTTTCCATAGGATATAACTTTGATTCCCTCATAAGCCCTGAAGGACCACTGTGCTTGTTGGCAACTCCCCTTTAAAGGGAAAGAGTCTCAAATGCCTTAAACTCAAAGTTAAGGACAGAGTGAAGCTGGATTCTGAGCACCGCCCCCCCCCCCACATCTTCACACTTTAAAACTGTTCCAGGGGTAACTCCCAGAGTCCTATGCCCTTCAATCTCTGCCACCTATGAGCAATGAGGTGCATTTAAATGTTTTTCTTTTACTCTTTTAGTGGTAACTTTGACCGTGCAACAAAATGTTGTGGTCTGTAAATGTATTGGGTCACATTCATGGCCAGATCACATTCATGGCCATTTTGGGCTACCAGTAGCCTGCTGGGTGCAGGCTGGACCTCCTTGGTCTTAGATGTCCCTGAGGAGCCTGGTAACCTGTGCTGCCTTTAAAAAGCTACACTTGGTAGAGTGAGGAGCTTCCAAACAGGAAGAACACATTCTGTACAAGCTCGGCCTTTGGATTCGATTTTGGCCCTCTTCTTCCAAAGTATAGAGAAATATGTGTAATTATTAAAACTGATTTTAACAGTGTTGTAGCAAACAGAAAATGATAGACTACTTGTTGTTTTTAATAAAATATTTTTCTGCAGTACCCTGAACCTAGTTGGGTATTGGAAACAGCCTGGCCCGATGATCAAACCTTCAAGGGGCAGATTAGTAGGGGAAGAGCATATGTAGTGTATGTATTTTGTCTGATGTTCATGGTCTTCTGTGTATGTCTGCATATATAAATGTCTTCTTGTGTATGTATGCATGTGTGTGACATATATAGAAAAATTATTCATACATCCATATAACACACATATAATTTATATCTTCCTTGTGTATGTGTGCCTGTATTTGTGTTTATGAAATGCTCAAAGAAAGAGTGCTCTGGATAATTTTTTGTGAACTTGACACAAGCCAGGGTATCTCACTTGGGCCTCCCTTGAGAAGAAGCCTCCACGAGATTGACCTCTAGGCAACTCTGTGAGGCATTTTCTCATTTGGTAATTAATGTGGAAGGGCTTATTCCGTCGTAGATGGTGCTACCTTTAGGCAGATGATCATAGTTGGTAGAAGAAAGCAGGCCATGGGTGAGCGGCCATGGGTGAGCAGGCAGAAAGCAGTGTTCTCCAGTGACCTCTTTAGTTCCTATGTCCAGGCTCTTGCCTTGAATGCTTTGCTCTGACATCAGTGATGGACTAGAAACTATAAAATGAAATCCTTTCTTTCCTCCTTAAGTTGCTTTTGGTCACAGTGTTTTATCACAGCACTAGAAAGAAAACTAAGGTAAGGGGTTATTAGGTCTGAGGGTTAATATCCATTTTACCAAAGAGTCATATATTATGAAGATGCGATAAGACAAGAAAGGGGCTTGGGCTATATGTCCCCAGTACCAGGAAATGACAGGGGAAGCCATGGGAAATGAGTTTTGTGTGGGCATATTTATCTGGGTCTTGACCCTATAATGATAAGAATGTTCTATTCCTGGCATGAGGAAGCCATGCTTTCCAAATGAGTGATTTGCAGTAGAATATTGCTGACCTTACTTTGTGAAGAGTAAAATAGCCAGGGGTTTTGAAAGGCATGGCCAAGCATTGAAGTTTACTGTAACAGACCCTGCCAGGGCACAGCCAAGGCCACTGCTACTGACCGTCAGAGCTGAATAGGATCTGTCACGAGGGAGCTTGTGTTTTAGAAGCATAACAATTGTGGGCAAAGACTTTCTTATCCAAGGCGATTGTGTCATCCTTCCTACCTAGGAGGACACCACTGTGTTCTCATGGCCGCCTCTACAAGAGCGGGAGTCTCTAAGAGGAGAAGCTGAGACCCGGCAGCCGATGATGAGCTGTTAGGAACACCGAGATTTTTCTGTGGAGATACTGTGCATGCTGGGGTCCCATCTGGCCCTGAGTGGAACCCATTCTTCTCATAGAGCTGGATTCTTAAGTCGCTTACATTGTAGAATCCATATGCCTGTTTCACACTGCAAGGGCAAGAAACAGACACGTGCAGTTTAATTCTGTCTCTACCACTTACTGATTGAACCAAAGAAAGTTATTTTTTAATTTTTAATTTATTACTGCCCCAGTTTCCAAAATGCGGGTGACCCTGCATCTCTGAAAAGGCCATTGTAAGGGGAAGTGAGAATATCTGTGTGCTTGTTTTTCCGCAGGAAACATCATCCTCAGTCTAGTGGGCCCGTTACCTGCCCTCATTAGGCCGCTCTTCTGCATCACCCTGATAGACAGCGAGCCCTCAATTCTATAGCCACTGCTTTCCCAGAGTGAGGTCTCCAGGCTCTCTACTAAATTCCCTGCCTTCAGCTTCTCCAGCCTCTAAAGAGAGAGATCAGAGAGGATCCTGTGAGGTATTCAAGTCTTTAAAATTTACTAGACATGAAAAGTAGCCACTTGAATTTGTAATTATTAGTGAAGTTAAGCTTTACATTTCTAGTAAACACTTATCTTTCTGGTGTTACAGAAACTTCATAGTTTTATGTAACAAAAACGATTTCTATTTTCTTCTCTGATTTCTTCTGGTGGTGAGCAAATGCTCTTTGGGCACACTGTTTCATACGCTTGTGATGTGTAACACATCTTTGTGGAGCTGCATGGAGTTCCGCGTCCACTGCTGGTATGGATAGCAGGCGATCTGTGGCCATGGATATTTGGAAGTTATTTCTGACTTGGAGATCCTGGTTTTTCCCTGTTAATCAAACTTACGAGCATAAGCTAGGTACTAAGCACACCCCAGATGCAGTTCTAAGCTCCTTTTGCTTTCCTCTACAATTATATGTCCTTATGAATGTATCTAGTTGATAAGAAATTGTGTAGTTGGGATGCAAAGTTACAAACTTACTATCTTCTCAAGTAGACTTCTCTCCCTCCACCCTGGATGGAATGCTTCTCCACACTGCTTCAGTTTTAATTTGGGAGAAACTCTGAGCTGTCCTCTGAACTCTTGTTCTCACCCCAGAGCCTTGTATTTGGCCTGTGTTTGAGTGAGCCTATTTTCTTGGGAGCTCTTTACAGTTTTCCATTTTCTTCATTGCCCTACAGAGCAGAGCTAAGGTGCAGTGCCCACAAGCCCGTTGGGGCTTTAGGTCTTCTCTTTGCTCTGCGAGCCCCAGGTGATAACCAGGCTTAGCAGGCCACATTCATTCAGAATCTGGTTCCTGACCCTGTGTCTCTCCACTGCTCACCCACTCTTGGCCTCCACACACTCACTGAACCTCAACTCTGAGCAGCTTGGGGATTATGAGGGTGTTGAGGTCTGGGCCCCAGCTGTGAGACCTAAGCCTTAACTCTGACTTGTGTGTGAAAATAGTCCACAGAGCTTGGAAAAGCGACTTTTTGTGAAGCAGGAACTTAGCTTCTATAAGGTCCTTGTGACCACAGCTATTAGCTTGGGTTGTTTCCATAATGTTTTCTACAGGAAATCCCCTATCTGACCTCTCCATCTACAACATTTCTGCACCAATCATGAGGAGCCCTAGGAAACCCTACTCTATAAGCAAGAAAGACCATTTGTCTGATCCATTTGTGATGGCACTTCTGACCAGGCCAAGCCCAGGCCCTAGAGCTGGAGAGGTGTTTTTGCTGTATGTGTTGGTATACTCTGAGGAATAAGTGTTCTCTGGTGTGAGCATGCCCTGTATACAGTGTGAATGAAAGAGAGGGGGTGGTGGTGGAGGGGGGGAATGTATGTGTGTGTGCTCTGAAGGATGGGGGGATGGATATACACACTCTGTGTGTGAACATGCTGTGTGTGTTGTGGTGTGAGTGTGTGTGTGCACGCTCGCACACACTCTGGGGGATGAATATACATGCTCTGTGTGTGAGCATGCCTTGTGTATGTGTGTGCACTCCAGGGGATGGATACGCATCATGCTCTTTGTGTGAGCATGTCGTGTGTGTGTGTGTGTGTGTGTGTGTGTGTGTGTGTATGTGCACACGTGCGCACTCTGGATATGCATGCTCTAGATGTGAGTATATTCTGAGGATGAGCCTGGCCTGGCCTGGGTGTGAGCATGCCCTGTGTGTATGTTTGGGTGTGTGTGCACGCGCACGTGCACTCTGGGGAATGAATATGTATGCTCTGTGTGTGAGCATGCGCTGTGTATGTGTGTGCACTCTGGGGGATGGATACACATCATGCTCTTTGTGTGAGCATGTGTGTGTGTGTGTGTGTGTGGTGTGTGTGCGCGCGCACACATGCACACTCTGGATATGCATGCTCTGGATGTAAGTATTTTCTGAGGATGAGCCTGGCCTGGCCTGGGAGTAAGTGGCAGGCATAGGCAGTACTCTTTGGATTAGTGTTGACAGTAGCAGTTGGCAGTTTATTGGACAGCTGAGTTGCCCGACTGGAGCTTGACCTAAGAAAAGTGTAATAAATGGAGTCTAGGAAAGCTAAGTAACCTGTTTCAGGTTCCAGAAGTGGCAGAAAGAGGTTGACTCTAGGCCTGAGTGGCTGTTGGAAGTGTCTCTGACCTTTATTGGCAGTAAAGGGATTGACTTCATATACTATCTTCTACCCTAGGTCTACTTGGTGGGGGGACTCTTTGCACATGTTTTTTTTATTGGTGCCTTCCTCAGAGTTGCCTTGTGATTTTGAAAGTAGGGGAGGGCGAAGGGCAGAGAAACTGAGGAGGTAAAGGAGGTAGTAATTCTGTGTCTAAAAGCGAGCAGCCTCTGGACTGGGGCGAGTCAAGCCAACGTCCAGACACATGTGCTAGCAATTTTGAGAGTGGGAAGGAGGGGGTAGAAGCTTGTGGGAGACAGAAGGGGGTGAGAAGGTGGGGGATGTGATTGAAGGAAGAAGTGGGGGAGAGAGAAAGGGGTGGCAGAGAATTAGAGTAACTCAGGCTCTACCCCCCAAGGCTCTGAAGAGAGACCTCAACATTATTTTATTTATAAGTTTATTATATGTATATATGTATTTAATTCTTAAATTTATTTTACATGTGTATTTAAAGAAAAGGTCCAAGAGCTGTGTGACCCTCAGGTTCTTTCACTCCCGTCTGCCGGAGGTAGCATTGGAAAGCCAGTGTGCAACTCTGATGGTGCTGTGGATGCAGGGATGGAGCCAGCTGACACATTGTTACCGAATGCTGATTGCCGCGTTGAACCGGCTTTTTTTTTTTTTTTTTTTTTTTTTTTTGTGGAAGGGCCTTAACTCTGAGGAGAGCCAAAGCCCACTATTGACTTTCAAAGTTATTAAGTCCCCCCAAAAGGAAAACCTGTAGCTGTTGGTATCCACCTGAGGGTGGATACTGGGTAATTTTTTTTGTTTGTTTTTGTTTCCTGGTCTCAGGTAAAGTGCCGAAGGGCCTTTCTCTAAGTGGAAAGAGTAAATGACCAGAATCCCCAAGAGGCCCATTATTCAGGTTGTAGATAACCCAGGCCTGTTACTGTTCAGCCATCCTGTTGTACACTTTTGATGCATGTTCCCACAAATTAGTGCCTCAGTAAGCCAGCGGAGGAGGGAGAGCTGAGTCTAAGGTCCATTGGTTCTGCTTCTCATTAACAGCTCTCCACAGGGTCAGGAGGAAGAGGGCAGGAGGGGAGGATGGATGTGCCCTACCATTGCTGCCTGTCCTGATACAACAGGAGAGCAGGCTACGTCTGAAACCTTGACCCAGGATCTCAAGAGGGTTTACTGAGCAGCAGCCTCTTCATAGGTGACATTCCTCGAGACCTCCTTTAACCCCAGGTCCCATATCTCCAGCCACCATTTTATTTCCTGCATGATGTGGAGGGTAGGCTGACCACATCTGGTTTTTGACAAAGATGGGGGCAGTTAGCCCTTGAAAAAAATTTGCTGGAGAGGGGGCAGAAGAAGTGACATCCTGTTCTTGGAGTCTTTCTAGTGTGGTGTAAAAGCCATGCATGAGCACATTAAACACAAGCCTGCACTCCGTCACCCACTCTTTTGTGACAAGACTTTTCCTGGGCAGATGCAGCACACACATCTCCTCACCCAAGATGGGGATCCCACAACAGACAAACATATAGATGCCACTGAGTTGGTGAGCCAGTGAGTTTTATCAGGGTTTCTTACAGGAGCAGAAATGGCTCAAAGTCAGCTGTATTATCAAAGCCCACCCAGTATGGGTGACAGGTCACAAATCTGGAAACCTGGAGCACACTGCACAGCCTACGGGCAGCTCAGCACATTGGAGACACAGTGTCCTTTCCATGTGCCTCAGTTGCTCAAAACCTCTTCCAGTCAGGCTGCTGAGCTGGTCACTTCTTTAAAGCTTGGCCTGTCTGAGGAGTCTCAGTAGTCATTGTTTCCTCTTGGGGAGGTAGTGATTCTGCTCAGTTTCAGGGACTTCCTGAAGCTATTTGGAATTGTTTACTTTCTGTTTTAATTCTGTTTGTCTTAAGGGACCTCCTTTGAGGATGTAAAATTTCAACCTTGGAGGACACTGCTATACAACACTCACCCACTCAGATTTTAGTATTTGCTCACATTGGGAAACTGAAAACTGTTGAGTGTCAAAGGCTGTTTTATTTCTTGATGAGGATTGTCTTTGATCTGTTTTTAAAACTGGTGGCACATGCCTTTAATCCTAGCACTTGGGAGGCAGAGGCAGGCAGATTTCTGAGTTTGAGGCTAGCCTGTTCTACAGAGTGAGTTCCAGGACAGCCAGGGGATACACAGAGAAACCCTGTCTCAAAACAAAACAAAACAAAAACAAAAACAAAACAAACAAAAAAACAAAACCAAAAACCAAAAACCAAAACAAAAAAACCTGTTTGAATCTTGCTATGAGGAGGTCAAGATTGCCCAGGACATGGAAGTGAAGTATGAGCTGGGAATGGGAATCTGGGATCAAAGCCTGGTCACATGTCACTGTAGATTTAAGAGCTGGAATTCCCAGATGACTGTTCAGAGGCTGATCTTTGGGGGACAAGTTGGGTTTGAATTTGTATCAGGCAGGGCAGTGGTTATTGAGGTTTTGTTTGGTGTAAGTATGACAGCAACAATGTCTCTAAAGAAGGAGAAGTGAGTCTCGGGCGTTGAGTCAGGCATTCGGGCACCTCTTTAGTGTTTGAGTGACAGGAGGAACTCGGGGTACAGTTATAGCTCTTCTGCCTCCGGGCCTAGTGTGTTGTGAGGAACAGCACGATTGCGGTGTGCTTCTGTGTGTCAGAGCAGCCTGTGAGAAACCATGCAGCCCGCAGGGACCTTACTTCTCGCCTCTCTCTCCCCTCTCTCCCGTCTCTCCCCTTTCTCCTCCCTCTTCTCTCCTCTCCTCTTTGCCTTCTGCCTTTTTCATTTTCTCTGCCCCTTCCCCGTCTTACTGTCAGACAACTACGGGACACGTTGGTAAACAAGTAAGGAGTTTTATTGGGGTTACTCACAGGAACATGGATGAGGGCTTACACTCTTTCACTGTGCAGCCTCAAGGTAATGATCCTCCTGCCTCAGCCTTAGTGCTGAGGTTACAAGCCATGCCTAATACCACCTACACATTTCCTAAGATCTATGCTAGAAATTAAAAAAAAAAAGGCACATAGAGAATTCGTTTTATTTAACCAAAACTATCAAAACCAACTTTAATATATGACCAGTATGTAATTATTAATGAAATGTTGTGTTGCTTTTGCGTATTCCAAATTCAGTGTATATATTTCAATTGTAGTATAACTCAATTCAGTGGCTAAATTTTTCTTAGATATTTTTGACCTGTATTTAATGGTTTAAAGAAGTAGATTTCATTTGCTTTCCAATAACTGGATGAAGCCCCTTGTTTTTGATTATAAATTGATTACTATGAAATGGACTAAACAGTGTAGTTTCTTAGTTGGACCTGCCAGGTTCAATGCCCAATAACCACACCTGGTGACTGACTACTCCTTTGGTCAACACACTCCCCATCAGGAGAGAGTCTGCAGGACTCAGACAATGAGTGTAGTGCAAGGGACTCTGAAAAGATGCCCCTCATATCAGAACCAAGGCTGTGGTACATAAACTGGCCAGATTCTTAGGAAGGAAAGGAAGGTGGGGTATGCGCAAGTCATGAGTGCCTGACCCGGGGACACTTCTGAACCTTTGAGCGGCCCTTGAAATCTCATCTGAGTTTCTCCATGAACTGATCCAAATCCTTCCCAGATGTTGTGCAGCTGTGAATTCTCCCCGGGGTCTGCTGCTCTGTGGGGTGTGCAAGCTAGCTGTTTGGTCTCAGTATGGTGGTGTGAGTTCCTGAGGGCTTTGAGGTCAGAGGCAGAATTTATACACTTTGATTTGTTTCGTTGCTCCAGGAGGCTGTAGCACATAAAGGAAGAACTTGGATGTACAGGATAAGCCGTGCCCTCTTTGGGAGTTCCCTTGTGTATTTGCATGCACACACATTCAGCTCTATCTCAGAGATCCATGTACTGTGGTGTGCACAGCACGTTTGTTCATGTGCATGTGGCTGCTTCATGTCTACCTTTGCAGCCTCACCCTGCCCTACATCAGCTTTTTCACAGTTTGAAGAACTACATCGGAATGTTCACAGTTTTTCAAGAGTGACCATGTAGCAGGGACAGTTTGTACCATTTGCTGAGCCTTATCTAGTGTCTGTGCCAGGCAGTCTTTGGGATCCTTCCAGATGTTTATCTTACAGAAAACTGTCAAGTGGATGGCATTTGCTTTCACTGCATAGATGGGAGACTCTGGTTCACAGAGCTTAATGTGAACTAATGTAAGCCTACTAGGCCAGGGCATGCAGGTCTTGAGTTCCTTTAAGAATGACTTCTGTATTAATAAGTAGCTTTTAAAAATCAGAAGGGCAATAATAAGATTTCATGACACGAAAAATTATGTGATATTCCCATTTGGTGTCTTAAACCAGCTGTCTTAGAACATTGCTACAGTCTCTCTGTATCATCTGCTTCATGTCTGTCTGTCCCATCCACTGCAGGTCAGTGGCAGAGATGAGCAGAGACAGGACACTATCATCCACAACACCAGGGACGCTGTGGATCTGATTACAGATAAACTTTACAGAAGGCTCTCTTTTGAGTTGCCTTCACTTCTTTTAGCACTGCGAGTCAAACCAAGGGCTTTGTGGTTCTCCCTCATTAGATCAGCCCTTGCAAAGGGAATGTTGTTGACATTTACTGCACAAGCACTGCAGAGGGAGTGGGACTGAAGCTTAGCAATGAAGTAACTATTCGGCCTCATTTACGGGGTCTGGAACTCACAGCCAAAGCACAGGACCTGAGGTCTGCAGACCACAGTGCTTTCCAGTGGGACCATCAGGACAACACAGAGGGCTTAGGACTTGATAGGCCAAGACCATCCCACAATTTCTCATTCTTTCTGTGTAGTAGAGCTTGATAACTTGGAGTTCTGATGTTGCCCATCTCTGGTGAAACCCCGGGGTACTGATGTTGTCTGTATTTGATTAGCTCACTCTGGGGATACTGATGTCCATTTCTGGTGAGCCCTGGGGATGCTGATGTTGTCCATCTCTGGTGAGTTCTATGGAGTTCGATGTTGCCGTCTCTGGGCTGTGCTTTGGGTGGTCTTGTCACACTACATCCAGCTCAAGAAGTAGTTGCTAATGTATAATGGCTTCAGAGCAGAGATTTGAATCCACAAATCCTCAAAAGAAAATTGTAATTTACATCCGTTTAGTAATTTAAGTCCAACTTATTCTAAATGTCTTGGCCATGACCAAGTGCCATGACCTTGTGTTGAGCTCTCAGCTGCTGGGGAGCACAGGCCACATGAATGTTGAAAAGCCCATGTATGCTCTTGTGTCCAGCACGTGGGCCTAGGGTTAGAAGCCACCCTTCTCTGGTTCCTTTCCTCATTCTTTTCAGGAAAACCAGTCTGTGGTGACTCTAAGCCATGGGGTTTTGTTTCAGCGGGGTACATGTCAACTCCCTCCTTGTCCTGTGCCCTCATTACTCTGCAGTTCTTGGGATAAAAATTAATGCTGTCTTGCTGGAGTTTGCTGTCGTAATTAGGACCTAGTCGGTTTCATATTTAAAAAGATCATTACCTAGGGATTAGGAATAGGAAAAGGCGAAGACTGGCGGAAGATGATAGCTTTGAACTTTCCAAGTCGGTCATTCACAGCCTCATTTGAGATTTTAATAAGTAACAGAAATCCTTGGGAGGTGCTGGGCTGGTCTCTCAGGCTTCCTTTGGTGTAGAGCAAGACCTGGTTAGCTAGACTTTTCTGTCCACTTTCTCCTGCCTCCCGGGCATTCTGTTTCATGGCCCATTTGCTGATGAGCTCCCCTGCACCTCTGGCTCCTGTGCCCTTTCTCAACCCAGGTGTTGCAGGTATCACTAACTCAAGGTTGAAAGGAACATTGTTGCAGTGCTGGGGTAGGGACGGTCTTAGGACTCAGTTAAGAGGTAGATAAGACAGTCTTTCAAAGTCCAAGGGTGTTGACTAGGAAATACGTGCTATTCCCGTGCCTGAAGTGGTTGGTCTTGTGTGCACAGCACTGCCAGATGGCACTTTTCTTCTCACAGCTGTCCCCTGTAGAAGGCTGACTAGGCTCTTCGCTTGCTGTCCCTCTCAGCCCCATTCTCCCCTGGGGTGGGTGGTCCTGCGGCATCACCACCAGCTCTTTCCCTTCCAGCTCTCTCTCCGTTCCTGTGGTTTATGTGGCTTCTTTGTGGCTCTTTGGCTGGTTTGATGCCTATCCAATCCTGCCAGGCTGGATGACCTCCTGAGCAGCCTGGTTGCAGGCCTGATCTGATCTAAGATTTCTACACGTGATGTCTGGCATTTTGGTATCTTGCAGTTTGCCCTTTTCTCTTCCATTTTTGACCAAGGGCATCAAAACTGTTATCAAAAGAAACAGCCTTTACTTTGCATGCTAACCGAAAATAAATTAGTTAAAAAAAGAAATAGCATGCAGAGGTCACCCCTTACCACGGACCGGGATTTCTCGCGGGGTCCCTGTTCCGCGGGACACGGGATTCTGGCCAGGTGGGCACGGGATTCGGCTTTGACAAACAGACTACACACACGGGTGGTGTAAAATCTGAGTGTATTTCTTTTAAAATAACATGAGGCTTTTACAATCATTGCAAAAGAGAAATGAAAAATCTGGCAGCTCAACAGTTGAGGTACCTCTGAGGCTATCTAAAACATACTGGGTCTAAAGCAGCAGCTATCTCCTCTGAACTGGAGCTGTATCCCCCGGGCCCAAGCACTCTGGGCCCGGGGGACTGCGGGCACATGAATCTGAGTCCTAGCCCATCTAAGTTCTAGTGCTAGTCCTGCATGTGAGTCTAAGTCCTTCTTCTTCCAGTCCTAGTGCTAGACTGAAGTCACGTAGGCAAAACGACCCCCACACACCCAGGTCACCTGACTTCTAAAAAGCCAGGTGTAGAGCAGGAGGAAGAGGGGTAGAGCCCTCTCTGTTGAGGTATTCTTATGCTAATTCCTTGGTTCTTGCTAGAGGCAGGCAGAGGAGAATCTCGACCTAACTCTTTCAGCTAATGTCTTAGAGAGAAACCTTACAATTACTCTCTAGTACTTAAAACATTAAACTAGGATAGTTGGAAACATTGGTGAAGGTCAGAAAGCAATGTCCGAATTTTCTCTTGCTAGCTGTAAGAATATGATATCTTGGTGAGTTCCTAGCACACAAGTACGAAGACATATCTGGGCCACCTCTGAGTTTGGGGTGCCAGGCAACAATGCGGAGGCAGGAGGCTGACTTTCCTTGAAGTTTTCACCTCAAATACCGCCATCACGCAGGTGTCCGTGGCAACCCCTTTAGGTTACTCTATTAAGAGCTGACAGTTGAGACTCCCAGTATTTTATTCCATGTGTGCTTTAACACACACATACATGATATTAAAGGGTACATGCATGACTTTTTCCCGCATGGATGAGAGGAGAGAAGAGTGGAGAAGCAGAAGATGAGGCGGCAGCAGCAAGCTCTGTCCTGAGGGAGCATGCTCTCTGGTGGAAGGAATCCCCCTGGCTCACCCACTGGGTGCTTGCATTATCCCCCCTTGGCTCACCCACTGAGTGCTTGCATTATCCCCCTCGGCTCACCTACTGGGTGCTTGCATTATCCCCCTTGGCTCACCCACTGGGTGCTTGCATTATCCCCTTGGCTCACCCACTGGGTGCTTGCATTATCCCCCTTGGCTCACCCACTGAGTGCTTGCATTCTGTTTGGTTTGAGGATTTGTGCTTCTGTAGAAACTTAAGGTAGGCATGGAGTTGAATCCCATGTGGATGAAGACATTGAGGCTAGGGGAGGTCAGCTCTGCCAAGGCAGTTTTACCTGTAAATTAGGAGCTAGGGTTTGAATCCAAAGTAGGAGGTAATTTTGCAAAGTGGGGATAAAGCACACCTGTCACCTCAGCTATTAGAGGCAGAGGCAGGAGAATTGCCGAAAGTGTGAGGCAGCCTGGGTTGCCTGGTGAGTTCTAGGATAATCTGTGCTACATAACAAGACTTTGTTTAAAGGAAGGAAGGGAGGAAGGAAGGGAGGGAGGGAAGGAGAAAGGGAGGGAGAGAGGAAGGGAGGAAGGGAGGAAGGAAGGGAGAAAGGGAGGGAGGAAGGGAGGAAGAGAGGGAGGAAGGGAGGAAGGGAGGAAGGAAGGAAGGGAGGAAGAGAGGGAGGAAGGGAGGAAGGAAGGAAGGGAGGAAGGGAGGAAGGGAGGGAGGAAGGGACAGAGGTAGGAAGCAAGGGAGGAAGGGAGGAAGAGAGGGAGGAAGGGAGGGAGGGAGGGAGGAAGGAAGGGAGGGAGGGAGGGAGGAAGGAAGAGAGGAAGGGAGGGAGGAGGGGAGGGAGGAAGGAAGGAAGAGAGGAAGGAAGGGAGGAAGGAAGGAAAAGAAAAGTAAGAAGGTAGCTTTAAGGTTACAGATACAAGCCTATTTGTAACTTCCTACAACAAAATGATAACATTAACAAGCATCAATAAAGCCTTTCTGACTACTCACTGAGGGTGGTTGTCACATTAAGATATGCATATCAGGACTGGTGAGATGGCTCAGCAGGTAAGAGCAGCGACTGCTCTTCTGAAGGTCGTGAGTTCAAATCCCAGCAACCACATGGTGGCTCACAACCACCCGTAATGAAATCTGATACCCTCTTCTGTGTACTCATTTATAATAATAAATAAAATTAAAAAAAAAAGATATGCATATCATAGATTCTAATGTTCAACTATTAGAAATAAAATGTTTCTAGCTGGACAGTGGTGGCATATGCCTTTAATCCCAGCACTTGGGAAGCAAAGGCAGGCAGACTTCTGAGTTCAAGGCCAGCCTGGTGTACAGAGTGAGTTCCAGGAGAGTCAGGGCTACACAGAAAAACCCTGTCTCGGAAACAACCCCTCCCATCCCCCCCCCAAAAAAAAGAAAGAAAGAAAAAAAACCTGTTTCTGATGACTATTTCACATGTGCAGAGACCAAGCCTTAGAGACACTTGCCTTCTTTGCCCTAAGCACTTGGCCAGGTGGGTGAGAACCAGGAAGGACATAGTGTTTTTAAAGGCTGTGTACAGCTTGTACTGTGTGCAGAAAGGCCAGGCGTTATTTTCAGTTCTTGGAATTGTTATTCAGTAACAATAACAATATTGTTACATTGGTACTGGTATTGGACTTCTATTTTACAGAGAAGGAAACAGACACAGTGGGTAAGGTCACAATGGTGAGACTATAATACACGTGTTTGGCTCTAGGGTCTGAGTATAATACATGTACACATATGCACACATTCTCTGTCTCTGTCTTTCTGTGCGTGTATGTGTATATGTGTGTGTGTGTGTGTGTGTGTGTGTGTGTGTGTCTGTTTCCCTCTCTATCTGTCTCTCTCATTCTCCCACTCTGAAGATTTACCTTCTAGAGTTAGCATCAACTCAAGCTGCTTCAGAGAAGCCGTGAGCGTGCCAGACATTGTTTGATTTTATTTTTAAGGGAGAAAAGGGTTTATCTGGGTTGTGCTTCCATATCATATCACTATTCATCAGCAAAGGAAGTCACACAGGAACTCAAACTGGGCAGAATCTGGCTGCTTTCTAGCTTGGCTCTCGTGGCTTACTCAGCTTACTATCTTCTTCTTCTTCTTCTTCTTCTTCTTCTTCTTCTTCTTCTTCTTCTTCTTCTTCTTCTTCTTCTCCTTCTTCTCTTTCTTCTTCTCCTTCTCCTCCTCCTCTTCCTCCTTCTTCTCCTCCTCTTCCTCCTCCTCCTCTTCTTCTTCCTCTTCCTCCTCCTCCTCTTCTTCTTCCTCCTCTTCCTCCTCCTCCTCTTCTTCTTCCTCCTCCTCCTCTTCTTCTTCTTCTTCTTCTTCTTCTTCTTCTTCTTCTTCTCTTTCTCCTTCTCTTTCTCCTCCTTCTCCTCCTCCTCTCCCTCCTCCTCCTCCTCCTCCTCCTCCTCTTCTTCTTCTTCTTCTTCTTCTCCTTCTTCTCTTTCTCCTTCTTCTCTTTCTCCTCCTTCTTCTCCTCCTCTCCCTCCTCCTCCTCCTCCTCCTCCTCTTC
>NW_022196898.1:101128023-101147787 GCF_008632895.1 Mastomys coucha | reverse complement strand
CCTCCTCCTCCTCCTCCTCCTCCTCTTCCTCCTCCTCCTCCTCTTCTTCTTCTTCTTCTTCTTCTTCTCCTACTTTTTTTCTTCTCCTTCTCCTTCTTTGCCTCCTCCTCTTCCTCCTCCCCTCCTCCTTGTCATCTTCTCCTTCCTCTCCTCATTCTCCTTCTTTTTAAAAAGAAAAGCCCTTTATTGGATCCCTATTGGATTCACATCATACGCTCCAATCCCACTCATCTCCTCTTCTCCTCATACATATCCTCCACCCTTGCAACCTCTCCTACTAACAAAGAAATAAAAATCTTGGGTAGAAGCTGTAGTGTGTCACAATGTGATCCACAGTATATCCTTAGATCCGTACTTTGCTTGTAAATGTTCATTGCAGTGACTTGTTAGTCTGGTATGAGAACCCTGGCCTCTACTATTCTTTTAATACTGGAACCTCACTGTGATTCTCCTCAGCTATCCTTTTGTTACCCTATGTCATGGAGACCCTGCTCTGTAAGACCAACCCCCCATGCACTCCAGCAGTTTATAGATGGGGCAGATGTTGGGGTGGACCAATTCAAAGCTCTGGGTCTGGGCCTGAGTGGTGTCTGAGCTGGTCAGCCAGCCAGTTCTCCTGCTCTCCTGCTCTCTTGTTCTTGGACCTGCTCACCAGCAATCCCTGCAACCAAGGCTTTACCTTGCTGCCCAGGTGAGGTGCCGGGCTCACTCTCCTGAGTGTTGCAATAGGTGAGGGACCGGGCCAGCTCTACTACTCTCATGACCCCAGAGCCAGCCCCCCGCCTGACGTTGCCCATAAGACAGGAGGCAGGACTACCTCTCCCACATTCACACCCTGGGTCAGGCACATCTCTCCCTTGACATGT
The DNA here is from genome assembly GCF_008632895.1 of Mastomys coucha. NCBI lineage: Eukaryota > Metazoa > Chordata > Mammalia > Rodentia > Muridae > Mastomys > Mastomys coucha. The sequence continues at coordinate 101,146,921 of NW_022196898.1, read as the reverse complement.
TACCACATAGCACACAAGTTGTGGGGCCAGCTCTCCCATGCTCAGGCTCTCAGGGTTGGCTCACCCACCCCTGGGACCAGGGCCATCTCTATTGTGCTGCCTAGGTGAGATGCAGGGCCCAATTTCCCAAATGCTATAGCAAGTGAGGGGCAGGGCCAGCTCTCCTGCTATCATGACCCCTGGACCAGGTCTCTTTCCTGCCACAGATGATGAGAGACAGGGATGGGGGGGGGGAGGGAAGGGTATCTCTCCCTGTTCCACAGCATGGCAGAAGAGATGAGTGGGAGAGCCAGCTCAAGTCTCCAGTTCTGCCTGTCTTCACTGTGTCTACCTCCTTCTACTTCTTTCTCTTCCATTTCTCCATCACTCAGTTGCTCCTCTTTGTGGTGTCCAGGGTCACTCAGGGTCTGGGGCCATCTCAGGAATGCTATGCCCTGCTTGTGCATTATGGTGCAGGGCAGGAGTCATCTCAGGCATGGTCTCCTCCCTCGCCCTCCATTCCCCACCCTGCTCTGGCGCCAGACTGTTAGACCATTGTTTGTCTCAGGCTCACTTTTTCCAGGAGAGCTAGGCTTCTAGCTGTCCACAGGTCAGAACACTGAGCATAGACGTAGCCTCTCTCCTCTCTGCCACCTACTGACATCCATGTGACACAGCAGCCAAGCCTGCAACACTTCCAGGGGCAGGTGTAGCTTGATTTTTAACTTCAGATAAGCTGGTTTTACATCCCTGAAAGATTTAAAAGATGTTCCCAGTCAGATCACACTTCTGAAGACTCAGGTCAAGCTGTACCTGCTGTACTTAATTTCCTTGGGAAGATGGTGTCTGAGCTCGAGCCTGGTCATTCTGATTGGGTGAGGTGTCAGCGTGGGGTTTCCCTGTTATCCCCTGGGAGTGCCACAGAACAGCTAGAGAGACACTTCTGGATTGGGTCTCTGTTAAAACCCCGTGGTGGCTTTCCATTCCACTCTGCGCTTAATCAGCATTCCTCCCCTGCATTGCGTAGGGTTCGTGAACTCATCCCTTACTCCTGGATTACACAGGTTCATGACTCTTTCCTTACTGTGTAGACTGCCCCCTGCCCGGCTCCTTGCCTGTCAGTTCCTTGCTCTGTAAAGTCTCCCTCAGACGCTGTTCCTGTCTGTCCTATCTTGCTCCAGGTTCTTCTAAAAGTTCTTTCTCTTCATCTTTTAAGACCAGCATGGAGACTTCATTTCCTGATCATGCTGATCTTCCAGACACTCCCTGCCACACCTGCCCGTCTAGGAATGCCCTCAACATTTCCTTAACTTATGGACCCACGCATAGTTATTTCTGTACTTACTAGCCTAAAGGTAAAACGGTCAGAATTCGTAGTGGCTTAGTTCACCATTGCATCTAGCACCTGGAGAAATGAGCCTGCGGACACAAGAATGATGGAAAGGATGAAATTCAGGCAGGGAGAGCAGTGTGCATGAAGATAAGGTAGGTTGAAGGAACAGGTCATTTTGGGGGACATGGTGAATGTGGTTGTCTGGCACTGAGCTGGTTTGGAGAGCTGGACAAGATGAAATACTTAGTGCCAAATCCCATTCACGTGTTCTACAGACTGCAGACTTTCCCTCCATCCACGGGGAGCCACTAATGTTGAGACAGATTATTAAATCGAGGCAGTGTTGAACCCGAGAGAAGCCTCTGTCACCTCCTTGTCTCCTCTAGCACTCCGGCTGTGGGATGAGCTGGGGTCTTCACATTTGGGAGTGACTCTCACCACAGCAGAGACACAAGCAGGTCTCAAAGAGTACCACTGAAATTAAATTTCTCAACAACAAAATTAACCTGTGTCAGAGGCAGAAGTGTGCTTGTGTGTTCCAGCCAATGGTCTGAGCCTGAGGGTATGGACAAGCATGGTCCTACCTCTGCCTCCCACGGAGGAGCTCCCATTCACTGCAGGGAAAGGCTCTTAACATTCACCTGATCCCAAGTCAGTTGGACCAGCCTCTGGGCACTTGAGACTCAGCCACTTGCTTGCTCTAACTCTCCTGTTGACAGTGCTACTTCGAAGGAGGATACTGGGTAACTGTCTTTGAGCCCTGCCTGGAAGAACAACATTATTGCCCTTGAAGTAGCTAGTATTTATTATTCTCCATCTGGCAGGTGTATTAGGGTTCTCTAGAGAAGCAAAATCAATAGATGCAGACTGTATCTATATTGCAAAGGGGGTTGTTTTTAGGTCGACTCACATGACATTGGCCAGGGCTGTGAGACTGCGCTTCAGCTCTTCAGCCCACCAGGCCAGAGGCCACCACGATGCTGAAGCCCAGGAGGATTCCTGGAAAGCCTCTGGTCTTCTGTCAACATTGCATGGCTGAAGAAACAGGGATTCTGATGTCAGGGAGAGGTGGTAGCAACAAGACAGACACACTAACAAGAAGCCAGGCAGGTGGCAGGCAGGCAGATAGGCACATGGGCAAGCAGCATGGCTCTGTTTTTCCTTGGGACCTGCTAACATCAGGGCTGGTTCAGGAAGGTGCTGATCACTCTGCGGAGGGTTTTCTTCCTTTCGCTAATCCTTTTGGGAAATAACCTCACACCAGCCCAGAGGTGTGTCTCTTAATTGCAGGAGGTGAGCTAAAATGGAGGTGAGATATCAGAGCCTCTCTTCGAGGAAAACACATTTCCATTCTACAGTCAGCAGCCAGTGCCCAGGAAGCTCAGTCAGTCTCTCTAGTGAGGAGAGAGACAGAATCAGCCTTGGTCTCTCTGACCCAAAAGGACTTGCTTTAACCATTTGCATTTCATGTTACTGTGAGGTACCCACCAGAGGAGATGACTTGGACACACACTCAAGCCAGTAGAATGTCTTTATTAGCTAGCTGGTGGCTACACTGGGTGTTCAGCGGTTGCAAGCCTTTCTCAGGGCGAGCTTCTAAGCACAAAGGACACATCTTGGGTTGGCACACTTCAGTCAGCAAGAAGAGTTAGCCAGAAGTGGAATAACAGAAGCCCAAAAGAACATTTAGGGATTTCCCGGAACTATAGACTTTGATAGATTGTATCATTTTGGCAGATGTTGCTGCCCTCACGCTGCGTTGCGGGCCTGAATGGTCCTTCTATCATGACGTCAGTTGTGCTGAAGTCTGGAGGCCTGTTACAGCATCTGTAGAGAGGAGAATGATATGGGGCGATTGAGATGAACTAAATGTACATAGACACCGAAGAAAGCTGAGATAATTTGGGTTGGAGTTAAGCTGAATGTTAAAAAGATGGTGGAGTGGTTTGCGCTCTGGTTTGATGTGAAGGCTTCCCATGCATGCTCCTTAGAAAGGTAGTTTGTTTAGTTTATAGTCCTCGGCTGAGCTTGGCCAATGGGACGGCTCAGCACTGAGGACAGGCATGCGTGTTCACAGGTAGAGTGGTTGGGATGGCTGGGTTTGCAGTGTGTTCTCACCACCGCCCCGTGTCACTGCTCAGCACAGGGCCAGAAGAAACTTTAAAGATGGAGATAAAAGTCTCTAATTCCCACTCCTGACTGCTCTCTCCCTTGGGGCGAACTGCAGGTTTTTTTTTTTATCATAACTTGACTGCCCTGTACAACCCCTGTCCTTCTTTCCACACACACACACACACACACACACACACACACACACACACACCCTTCAGTAAAAGTTATGAGAAGAACTCTGTGGATCTGTTTCTAATGCCACATCCCCATGACTTTGGATTTATAATGAGGAAAATGACAACTTAGAGAGGGTAACTTTTGGAAGTCAAAGGCTTGAGGCATCTCTATCCAGAGAGCCACTTGATTCTGACTGCAAAGCTGCGGCTGGGCACCCACCCACTCCCATGCTCCTGGCCTAAGGCTGAGAACTCTCCCATAGCCAGCTACAGTGGCTGGTGTGTATGTGTATATTTGTGTGGGTGAGTGTGTGGGTGGGTGAGAGAGACAGAGACAGACAGAAAGAGACCGAGACAGAGAGACAGAGACAGAAAGCCTTTCTTTACAGACCTTAATTAAAACTGTTTCAGACCATTTGTTTGATGTTTGAAGTCAATCTCTCTCTCTCTCTCTCTCTCTCTCTCTCTCTCTCTTTCTCTCTCTTCCCCCCTCTCTCTCCATCATCGTCATCTATCATCTCCTCCTTCCTTCCTTCCTTCCTTCCTTCCTTCCAAGATACACAAATCTGTTTTACCCTATAAATTCACTTTAGTGGAAAGCCGAGCAGTGCTGGTCTTTTATAAACTCACTCAGAATTAAGAGAATTTGTTACCTAGAAAATTGTGTAGTTGATCCCTTGGCAAAGTGAAGAATGGTTTTGTAATTGTATATTAATGTTGAGTTATTCAGTTTCATGTCTTGACTTAAAAAAAAAAAGAATGGCCAAAGCTCGTATATTTTTGCTGTACTGGATGCTTGATTGTGTTTCCATCCTGGTGTTGGGTCTCAAACCTAGGGCAGCGTGCATGCTGGGATGTTGTGCATGCTGAGGCTAAGTGTCATGCATGCTGGGACGTTGTGCATGCTGAGGCTAAGTGTCACGCATGCTGGGGCATCGTGCATTCCAGGCAAGGACTGTACCCCAGCCTCCAGGTGCTCGCATAAGCAGCTTACTTGTCCCTAAGCCAATTTCTTATCCTCATAGAAACCCTGCCTGTAATTTCTTAATAATTTTGAGCAAGATGACTTGAATTTTCCCTTCCCACAAATGATACCGATCATGTTGTTGGTCTTGCCTCTGTGAGCATCCCTGGTCACTCAGCTTGGAGACCTACTTTGAGGGTTCCACATCCCCACTCTCTGTCCCAGTGTCTTTTCCTTGGGGTTTGTTAAGTTCTTAGAATGAAAAGTTCTGGAAAAATCCAGAGCCTTTCACTGACCACCTGGAAGGCAGATTAACTTATCAGAATGTTCATCACTGTGGTGAAGTTGGCATTTACCTGGGGCTGCTGTGAGCCCTCGTGTGTGAGGAGGAGGATATGAGCTAACACCCTGTGTTCATTAGGTCAGTCTCCTGGAACGAGCAGGCACCTAGTTCCCACTAACCAGAAAGGCTGTCATCCATCAGCCGACCACTGATCACCTGCTGTTCTTTCAGCCTGTCCAGCAAACCAAAAAGGCTCTGATTTGTGGCTTTCTTTGTTCTGTCACTATAAAAACGTCATTAAACTGTCACCATGTTAGAAAACACAAGTTGGGACAAGTCTGTGTTCCCAGGCCGCAGCCACTCTGATTTGACTCTAGAATAAACTCTGTCCTGTCCCCTCGGAGGAGAGAGCAGTGCTTTTTTTTTGTACTGTATGGACAAGTGCTTAGACTGAGCTTCCTTGAGCCAACACACCTGTGTCTCAATCACCTCTGTAAGATCGCAAAAGCGAAGAGCTGAGGATTGGAGACAGGGGCTGTGGTCCATGACAGCAGCCTGGCAATAGATGGGGATAAAGTGGAAGCGTTGTAGGGGGTTTGTTTTGTACTTTAGTGGCAGAAAGTAGGGAGAAAATGAACCCCAAAAGCTCTAAAGAAAAGTGAGTCCCTGCTGAGCTCTGTGTGTGCGGGGACTGTGATGCTTAATTACCACACACAGCTTTCTGGGCACTTTTATGAGGAACTTCTCTTTGGCTTCTCATGGAGTACAGAGAGACAGAGGGGGTTTCAGCAAGAGGGCTTAAGCACGTTGGTAAGAGCTGTTCTTCCATGGCCTGTTCTGAGTGCCTGTGCTGCCCAGGGCTCAGCATTGACTAAAAACAAAACTCTTGTCCTCCCTCCCTCCCTCCCTCCCTCCCTCCTTCTCTCCTTCCCCTGTATCCCCTCCCTTCTTTTCTCTCTCTCTCCCTTCCTTCCCCTACCTCCCTTTATTCCTTTTATTGAGGTGGGGGCAAGGTCTCATTTATCTGTATCCCAAGTGAGCCTTGAATTTTCCTTATAGCCTAGGATAACCTTGAACTTCTGATTATTCTGCCTTCTCCTCCAGTGAGCGAGGGCATCAGCATCAGCCACTGAATTTGGTGCATGTGGTGCTGGGGCTTGAATCCAAGGCTTTGTGTGTGCTAGGCAAGCACCCTGCCAATAGAGGTACATCCTTAACCCAGTTTCCTGAGAATACTCCGTGAAGAGGCAAGAGCCAGCAAGTCCAGAGAACTCACAAGGTATAAGATGGACGATGGAAACCAGCATGATTGTGAGGGAAACCCTGTCCATCACTCCAAGACATATTTGTTTGTCATAAGCATCACCTTTGAGCTGGAGATGGATAGGAAGCAGCAGATGCAGGAGTTGTCCGGGTCCCACTGCTTTCGGCCTGAAGTCAGCTTCCAACTCCTCGCCTATGGGACAATTCTACAAACGTTTCTCAGTCCAGCGACCCTAGTGACAGCCGGAGGAACGTGCAAACATCACATTCTGTTGGTTTCCTTCACAGATTTATCTTCCAAGTTCTGCCTTTTGGAGCCCAAAACTGGAGTCTGTTGTCATGACTATTTCTAGTGAGCTGATTGTTCCTCATTGGTGATGCCATGGAAGCTGGATATAAGCTGTTGCTTCCAGTTGTGTCCCTTTGAGGCTCCTCCTCGGCATGGACTTGGCACATTATACATTTGTGTGTCTGAGATCCATTGCTATAAAGAATTTATAGGAGTTGAGGGACAAAATTGTTTTTCTTTGTGGCCTATCTTCCTAGGGCCACAGGAATTCTGATGAAAGCAGGGCTGGTCATAGGACATCAGGAAAACAGCTCATAAAAGGGATCTAGGAAGTGCCTTGGAATTCCAAAGCAGAGATGGAAAAGCATGCTCTAGGGGGAGGGGCCAACAGTAGGAACAAAAGCCTGGAGAGCCTGGAGGTGAGAGGTCACAGGCAGGGTGAATGATCTGCAAGTATTCCATCTTGGGTCAAGTGTTGGGCATGGTGGTCCAGAGAAAGTGGGAACCAAATTCTGTGTGCTAAGTTACAGACTCTGAATTAAATCTCAAGGTATTAGAGGCTGTGCAAACTTGGGAGGTAACTGTAGTAAAGTCTTCCCAGGTTCCAGGCACTGTAGAGCCTGGTAGTATATTTATTTTCCAGTCACCCTCTAGAGTTGGTTACTATATCCATTAGTAAAGAGTATAATTAAGATGGAGACATTCTGGAGTTGCCCAAGGTCAGATGAGTGGTGTGTTTCAGAGCCAGGACTGGGAACCTGGGAAGTCTGGATCTAAAGTATTTCATCTGGCCGTATTATAGTTGTTCCTTGGACCAAAGTATTTTGAACGAGGAAACAGTGTCTGTTCATCTTTGCTTCCTTCTGTATCTTTTGAAGATCATAAGGCTGTCCAAATCTTGATGTAGCCAAAGATGACCTTGAACTTCTGCCTCCTGCTTCCACCTTCCAAGAGCTAGGATTACCAGAATGGAGTACCACAGGGTTTATGAAGCGCTGTGGATTGAACCCAGTTTCTCAGAGATGCTAGATAAGGCTTCCACCAATAAGCTGCAACCTCGGAACCCATATTTTATATTTGTAAAGATTGCTCATGTAGAAGGGGACCCAGCTGGATTTGCCGCCTCCTAAGGCCTCCACAGTGGCATCTCTCCTCTACTTTTTTAGGTGCTTGCCTCTGGGCAGACTCTTAGTCTTCCCTTTCCTCATCTTCCAGAACCCACTACCTACCTATCATGGGTGTCACTCCCCAAGCCAGCCTCCTTTGAGCCCAGTCCCTACATGGTAAGGGCCTATGTGGTTCCTGGTCATCCAATTATCCACCTATGAGTGTCATTATGAATAGATGTGACAATGAGACAAAGAGGGACTGCAGTCAGGCTGTGAGATGGAGTCCTGGATGTTTAGAGTGGACACCCCATCTGGCCCACTGGCAGACGGACGGCAGGATGCAGTAAGATGATAGTATGTGTCTTTGGCACCTTGGTGAAACCTTCCTTCCTGAAAAGAACCTGATTTCCTACAAGTGCTTACTTTGCTGCTTCTGGCTCCTGCAGCTTGCCATATTGTATCATTTCATGGCTGGGGAAGTCTAAGAAGCCAGTGGCTAATTAGGTATTTCATGGAAATTGCCAACTTGTTGCAAAGGTCGACATAGTGTGGGTGGGAGAAAAAAATGGGTTTGTTTATGGAAGCCCTACTAAGATTGCTGAGCTTGGCGCTCTCACATATTCCACCAACCATTTACCTCTCGTCCTTCTCTTCCCTCCCGCTCTCCCTCTTTCTCTTCCTCTCTCCCTCTCCCCCTCCTTCTTCCTTCTGTTCCTCCCTCCCTCCCTCCCTCCATGCCTCCCTCCTTTCCTGTTTTTCCTTCTGACTCTTTAAGACAGTCTTACTCCACAGTAACCCAAGTGGCCCTGGCGCTCACTAGGTAGCCCCAGCTGGCCTCAGACTCTGCAATCCTTTTGCCCTGGCTTCTCAAGTGTTGGCCCCAGAGATGTGAGCCAACACTCGTGACTCACTTAACATTCCTCAACCTCAGTTTCCTCTTGGGAAATGAAGACAGCTGTCTCCTTGCAAGGGCCGTTGTGCTGAGGACTGACAGGCTCTAGAGCACCTGCCCTGTGGCTGAAGCTGACTGGCTGCGTCCCTCTTGTTCCAGATGGGAAGGCCGTGGTGGTCCTCCAGGGTTGAGTGGTAGAGGAGCAGGCTGAACACATTTGGTCTCCCTGCTCAGTTTTCTCCTCTCTACCCTACCCCCACTTCCGATCTTTCATTCTCCTCCAGGCTGAATAAAAAACAATTGAGTGTATTGTAAATGTGTTAGCCTTTGCCACAGTGCCCTGAGATTTGCCCAGGTGACACTCTGACACAATCAAACAGTGAATGGCCTTGGTTGAATTGTCTGACTTTTCACCTGCTCTCATGCAGTAGTGACGCCCAGCAATCTATAGAGTCAGAGGGCCAGGTGGGAGTTGCTGCTGCTGCTGCTGCTGCTGGAGGGCTTGTTTCTCTAGGTAACCGTCACCTGGGCTGGTGACAGTAGGGTGTCCCCTCTCCTGATTCATGCCAACTTGCAGAGACAATGGAAGGCAACCATGTTCTCTGGAAGGAAGCAGCTAGAGTTGCTAATGTCTGTAGAGAGCAACTTATTTTCTGTTTTCTGGGAGGGAGGTAGAGCTGAACCAAGATCTTCCTTCTGAAAATAGTTTTTATGAATCTGGCAAACCTCATAGGGAAAAGAAACGCCCTGGCTTCAGGTTGTCGCCCTGGCTTCAGGTTGTCGCCCTGGCTTCAGGTTGTCGCCCTGGCTTCAGGTTGTCGGGCTTCCCATCTTCCCCAACGCTTGCTGCCTTGGTCTTGCTGCTTTGGGGATTGGGAATTAGTTCCTGAAGGCTGTTCTGATGACTTGGAATATTGATATGGAAGCACTGTGTACACTTAAGTTCAGTCTCTGATTGGCCACCGGGCCCTTTGCTCCCTGCAGCTCTTTACTTACTTTATATGTATTTAAAGAGAAGGGCATGGACATTGAAATACCCCGGTGACCTAGCCCAAGTAACCCCATCTGTGACCAGCTGCCATCTATCCAGCTGGGGGGTGGGACATTACTGATGACCCAGAGAGTACCTGTTCTTCTCCAAGTCTCCACCTTTCTTGCACATGAAGGAGACCACTGTCATATACACTCTGACTGGAGACAAGCAAAACCTCTGGTTACCAACCAGAGGTTTAGTCCTTACTAGAATGGTGGGTCTGTGACACTTGATGGCACCAAATTAACACATCACCCCCCCCCCCCAGCTCCACCTTTGCCTCTTGCTGCTGCACATTCCATAGAATCCCAGTGATGGCTTCCCAGAGTGCAGTGTCCCAGCCCCAGCCTGTCTGGACAGTATCCCTTCACCTCCTCTTCTCGTAATCCCTTGACAGGCCACACGCCAGTGTCCTCTTTCTCTCTCTCCTTTTGGGTTGAGATTCTGTTGCTGCGAGGGGTGTTCTTCAGTCCTTCACTCTTCAGAAGCTCAGGTTTGCTTTCCTTGTTATTATTTTGGTGCTTATAGAAGAAAGAGGTGATGGTGTGTATTTTGACCTAGGTCTTGGAACATGATAGCATTTTTCTCCCATGGTTCACGGGTCATTTATCTGCTTGCCTTCGAATGCTTTCCAGATGCTGCAGGCCTCTCAAGCGGAATGCATTGTAATTTATTCTTATGTGCAGCCTTTCCTTTGTAGTTGATCTATCTGGCGGGACTTTCTTTTCTGCCTACAGAAAACTCCTTGGCCTCACTCCTGTTGGAGGTCTGCTGGCTGTGTGTCCTTTTGCTTCTTGTTTGTCTGAGATGCTTATGTCGCCGTCATCCCTACATCTTCTCTGGACATGGAGTTTGAGGTTATTAAGTTCTTTCAGCACTTTCAGTGTTCTGTACTTTCTTCTGGCTTTTCTGATTTCTGTTGGTAAGTCAGCTAAAATATATTTTTTGTTTCCTTGGGCTGCTTTCTGGAGTTTCTCTTTGTTGGTTTAGCAGTTTTATTATAATGTGCTATATGAACTTGTCATTTTTTTATAGATTCTGCTTGGGGATCTGGGCTCCGTGTCTCAATGCCTTGATCTGAGGCTCGTGGCTTTCTTTGACTTTGGAAAGTCTTGAGCCATTATCTTGTCAAATGCCGCTTTGCCTGTTCATACTCCTGCTCTCCTTGGGCTATAATTACATGTGTGTCAAGCCTTCTCACAGCGTCTTACCTAGTCTAGTCTCCCACTCTTTTGTCTCCTTGTGTTTTCTTTATTTTCTCCTGGTTTCCCATTCCTGCTTCTACTATGTCTGTTCTGTGACTGTTAAAGCCATTTACCAAGTTGCTTGTTTTAGTTAGCAGGGTTTAGGTCTGAAACTGGCATTTAGCTATGTATGAGTTCCTCATTTATATTTCATAGGGATGATGTCACCAAATGACAGAGTCTGGATGGCTTCAACAGGAGAAATGTGCCTTCTCATGATTGTAGAGGACACTCGGTAGAGTGTTAGCCTCCACACTCCTTCTGGAGGCTTCAAGGGAAGACCCCATTCTCTCCTGTCCAGCTTTTGGTGGTTGCATGGCCCAAATTATGGCATAATATGGATTAAGGCCCAGCAAGGCAAGGTATCCTATCTCCTCACTGCCTTTTCTTCCATGTGTCTGCCTCAAGACATCGCTCTTGCCTCTCTTACTGTTTATTTTGCTTTCACTTATGTGTGCCTGTGTCCTTATAGGCTTGTGTTTGCAGGTGAATCTGGCATTGTGTCCCCTGGAGCTGGAGTTTCAGATGGTTGTGAGCCAGCCAGTATGGATACCGGGAGCCAAGCTTGGGTTCTCTGTAAGAGTCGGAAGCATTCTTAAGCACTAAGCCATATCTCTAGCACTGGTCTCTTACAAGGATCCGTGTGACTGTATTCAGGATTGCCTTGATAACGCAAGATAAGCTCCTCCCCTTAGGGTGCTGTGCTCTCTCTCTCTGTCTGTGTCTCCCTCACTCTCTCTCTCTCTCTCTCTCACACACACACACACACACACAAGAACTGTATGTTATACATTGCGTGTTCTTTTGCCACATTGATCATAAATCTATGACATCCTAGGCCATGGATTCCAAACACAAGGCTATGAACAGATTTTTACTTTTCACCATGAGTCCTCCTGCGAAATCATCCTGAGTTGGCAGTGTAAGCCTGTCATTTTATCTTCCCATAGATAGAAGACTCTGAACAAAGTGCCCATGTCTGATGTCCCCATGTCTGATGCCCCGTGTCTGATGCCCCATGTCTGATGCCCCATGTCTGATGCCCCATGTCTGATGTCCCATGTCTGATGCCCCATGTCTGATGCCCCATGTCTGATGCCCCATGTCTGATGCCCCCGTGTCTGATGCCCCCGTGTCTGATGTCCCCATGTCTGATGCCCCCATGTCTGATGTCCCCATGTCTGATGCCCCATGTCTGATGTCCCCATGTCTGATGCCCCATGTCTGATGCCCCGTGTCTGATGTCCCCATGTCTGATGTTCCATGTTTGATGTCTCCATGTCTGATGTCCCCATGTCTGATGTCCCCGTGTCTGATGCCCCGTGTCTGATGTCCCCGTGTCTGATGTCCCCGTGTCTGATGTCCCCATGTCTGATGTCCCCATGTCTGATGCCCCGTGTCTGATGTCCCCATGTCTGATGTCCCCATGTCTGATGTCCCCATGTCTGATGCCCCGTGTCTGATGTCCCCATGTCTGATATCCCCATGTCTGATGTCCCCATGTCTGATGTCCCCGTGTCTGATGTCCCCATGTCTGATGTCCCCATGTCTGATGCCCCATGTCTGATGTCCCCATGTCTGATGTCCCCATGTCTGATGTCCCTATGTCTGATATCTCTATGTCTGATGTCCCCATGTCTGATGTCCCATGTCTGATGTCCCCATGTCTGATGCCCCTTGTCCGATGTCCCCATGTCTGATGCCCCATGTCTGATGTCCCCATGTCTGATGCCCCCATGTCTGATGTCCCCATGTTTGATGTCCCCATGTTTGATGTCCCATGTCTGATGTTCCCTATGTCTGAGCCCTGTGGGCTTGTTCCCACCTGTTCTCTCTGGCGTTTGCTTACGTCTTCTCATCTCTTCATGTGCGTGCTGATGCTCTAGCCCAGCCTTTCCTTTGATACACTGTAACCCTTTAATACAGTTCCTCTTGTTGTAATGACCCCTAACCATAAAATTATTTTCATTGACTTCATACTATCATGAGTCACAGTGTACATATCTGTGATTTTTTTTTTAAGATGGTCCTAGGTGACCCCTGTGAAAAAGTCATTCAGCATTCCAAGGGGTCCTGACCCACAGGTTGAGAACAGCTGTATACCTACGCACCATTGTCCAAATATAATCTGAGGTAGAGTTGAAGTTCTTCAGGGTCAGAGCTCTGCACTGTCTTCAAGGGCTTCATTTGTTACAGAGTAGGACTGTGTCTCCGCTCCCTGACTCTGTTCCTTTCAGGATGACATGTGGCTGCTGCTTCTGTATCAAGGTTTCCTTGCCACTGGGCTTGTGTTCCTTGAGAATGTGAATTTTCAGAAATAGTTCAGTCCCTCAGAGCTTGGAAGAAGTCTCATCAAAATGCATCCCAGTGCAGGAAGGTGGATTGCACTGCTGTCTAGCAGGCCTAGGCTGAGTCCCAGCTCATGACTATCCATACCCTTCAGCCTTCTTCCTCCTTAGCTGACCTGCTTACCCACTGTTTCCATGTCTGCTTTGATAACACTCATTCCATTACCAGAGCTCTGATATAATATGGCATTAAGACATGACGAGGCAAGCTTTATTGGCCATTAGTACTTGCCCGGAGTGAGTTGCACAGCCTTTGACCACTCCAGGCATGTATTAATGGTCCATAAAGGACATGCTGGATTGTTGGTGCCATTATCATCTGCTATTACTTTCCTAAAATTATTGTACAAATACTACCTCAAATTATTTTCCTTTTTTTTTCCTCAAAAGATTAGCTCTCTTTGATGGGAGGCAGTTCTTCACATGACTTAGAAAATTCAGTCCTTATAAGGGCTAGGGAACTTGGAAGGAGAATGCCTTGGAGTCAGAGCCCTCCTGTATGACAAGTCTGCTCTGTGGCTGACTGGTCCTACATGTGGTACCAGGCAGGTTTCTAAACCGTCAGACCCAGCAGAGGTGCGTCCACACGTACGGGGCTGGAGAGATGCTTCAGCAGTGACAGCAGAGGTGCGTCCACACGTACGGGGCTGGAGAGATGCTTCAGCAGTGTCAGGCACATACCGCTTTTGTGAGGAACTGGGTCTGGTCCCCTGCACCACACAGGATTGTCCAAATGCCTGCACGTGCAGTTCCAGAAGATCCAGCACCCTCTTCTAGACTCCTTGGGCACCGCTCCCACATGTTATTTGTGCACACATCCCCACACATAGACACATGATTAAAAATGAAAATACATCTTTAAGAATTAATATATACAAAACACCTAGATCTGAACATACCAGGCTGTCAGTAAAATCATGCATACTTGTTATTATAGTGAAGATGATAATGAAGCCAATAGGAATATTTTTTAACTAACCCATTGATGTGTAGATGAGAAAAATTGTTGTTGTTGCTATTAGCAAATCATTCTTTGTGGATTTAGTTGGTGTCAGAGGGACCAACAGGAACACCCTCAAAAGTCTGTGACATGATTTGGAGATCTTTGCTACGTCCCTTCCCAGTGTGGACTTCTAGGCTTTTGCTTTGAGTTTAGAGCCTCAAGCCCATGTAGCTCGGTTGGTGACTCCCATGACCTAGTGAAGTCAACTTCTATAAGAGCCAAAGTGGCCATGTCAGTTGGTGGGGTTAGGAGGGGGAAACAGCCATAAAATATATTATTTTATTCTCTAGTTAAGCATATGGAAGAACCCATAATTCAAGTGGGAGGAATGTCAAGTTTTGCAGAGCAAGCAGATTTATTGCAGCACAAAGCTGGGGACTGGGTCAGTGCTGCCCATGAGCCTGCTGATGTGGACAAACAGGACAGTGGCGCTTCCTAAGTGTCTGTGTTCCTGGGCTCACTGCTGTTGGTGTGGGAAATGTGTGTGGGAGAATTCACCCTCAAATGCAAGTGGACATGACCTTCCCTCTCTCCAAGATGTGTACACCCCAGAACCTCAAGGATTTCCTGCTGTTCTCCTTCATGTGACAAACTGTCATACACTGGCCAGTTGTTAGTTTTTGGAAAACAACAGCAGCAGCAGCAGCAGCAACAACAACAACACCACGCGCACACACGCGCGTGTGTGCGCGCGCGCGCGCACACACACACACACACACACACACACACACACACACACACACACACACACACAGGCTCCCTGCAGGTTCTTCCTGAACTGGGATGGCTTCAAGGGTCAGGAAGGGAATTGTCTTGATGGTCTGCAGCAGGAGCAAACATGTCTAAAGCCAGAATGAATGCAGTCAGTTTCCTGTTTAACTTCTTTCCTGTCTAACCACCAGGAATAATGGGGCTGCTGCTGATTAAGAGCTCAGAGGCACACTGTGGTCAGACCCAGAGCTGCTTCTGCCACAGCAGTCAGACACCAGTTAGTAGGTCTCTCCCCAGGCTCATGTTTATCCTCACCTTGTTGAGGCGTGGGATGTCTCTGAAGCATAAGAAACTTGCTCCATTCATAAGGTTAGCAGGCTTAGTGTGGGCTGGACTGATCCCCAGACCTGACTGCCTGCAGAGCCCTGTCCAGCCTTCCCAACCAATCAATGTTCGCTCTCTCTTAAGCCCTGTCTAATGTTAACCACTGTCCACTCTCTGGAGTGCCCTGTCCAGTGCTAACCACCACGTGCTCTCTGGAGAGCCCTGTCCAGTGTTCCCAACCACTGTCTGCTATCTGGAGAGCTGTGGCTCATGTCTGCTGTCTAGATACATATGGTTGCTTTTTTTTTTCTTGGAAAATTCTTGGTTTTGTTTATCTTTGTTATTCTTTAATTAAAAATCTAATTAGTTTAGTGTGAAGGCATTTGTGTGCTTCTTGGGATCAGAGGACAACGTGTAGGAGTCAGCTCTTTCCTGCTACCATGCCAGTCTCAGGGATCAAACTCAGGTCATCAGGCTTGGTGGCAAGTGTCTCTACCCCTTAAGTCACCTCACTAGCTTTTTCTTGTCACTTTTCATATATGTATGGTACTTGAAGGGATTCCCAGGCCCTTTGAAGCCCCACTGAGGCCAACCAGGTGGGATCCTAGTTCTGGGATGTAACCCCTTTCTGGGTTAATCACATCCTGATTGTACATCAAGGATATACATTATAATTGTTTTCCCATTATAACTGGAGGTAGAAGCTTAACTTGTGCTCTGATAGCTGAGCTCAGCTGGGGCTGGCCTGCTGATGGCTGATGCCTTCTAAGACAGATAACAGAGAAGCAAATGGCTCTGAGAGGTTGCTCAAGATAAAAGGCACTGCTTTGTGCTGCTCGTTTCCTGATGCCTGGTGGGGAGGGGAAGGAGAGGGTCTAACATGCTCTATGACGGGTTTAAATCCCTCGATTGGAACAAATTAGAATGAAGGGAAAGGATCCCTCAGTGATGAATAAGCTCAGTCCATTAGATACCTGCATGAGTCCCTGCCATCTTGGAAATGGCAATACAAGCATAGTGAGCTGTGTGTGTGCACATACATGTATGAATATATAGGTGTATAGTGTGTATGTTTGAGTATATATATGTGTGTGGTATGTATGTTTGAGTATATACGTGTGTGTATACAGGTATATGTGTATAGTATATATGTGTATATATGTATATGTGTATATATATGGTATGTATATGTATGTACATATGTGTGTATACATGTGGGGATGGTGTGTGCATGTTTTTGTGCTGTATGAATGTGTATATGTTCATGAGTATATATATGTATATATGTATCTGTGTATATAGATGCATACTATATGCATGTATTGTGTATAAGTGTATTTATGCATATATGCGTATATAGATGGTGCATGTATGTGTGTGTGTCTGGATGTGTGTTTGTCTGAAGTCAGTGGAAATCTTGCATCTGAAATCCAAGAGCATTCCCTCTGGAGCACCTTGCTTGAAGCAGCATGACAGCTAATCAGAAAGCTCCCAGGCTAGGCCTCTCTCTGCTTTCATATTGTTTAATTAGATGAATTATAGTTTCTCTGCCAGACCCGGTGGAACCTTTGTGTTCCTGGGAGGAGCGGTGTGTATCTTGTAGTCCCAGAGAACAGTGCACCCTGGCCTCACTTGCAGCTTCGCAGCTCTGGCTTCCATCAACATAAATAGGAGCTGCTTATTGGAAAATAGTAGGTCCTTGGTGTATGCTGACTTCCCTTCCAGTCGCCGTGAGGAGGAGGGGCCCCCTGCTCCCTCCCTGTGCTCAGGAGTAACTGGAGACTTCTTCAAGTAGAAAGGCATTGTGTTTCCTTGAAGAAAAGCAAAGCCTGCAGTAAACTGAGCTGAGAAGGGCTAGGACCTCACTGCTGGTTATAAAGAGCTACGACAGGAGCCGCTGAACGGATTCACCGTTTCCAGAGCTACTGTACACTACTCTAGAATGTGTGGAGTATTGAACACATATAGAACTTATAGAGCATTTCTGAATCTAGAGAAATAGCCATGTTCTGTCTTCCCATGTCTCTGGTCCACTTGGCTGTGTGTCCTTATCCAGTCTGTCTTATTGTGAGGTAGTTTGTGGGAGAGTCAGCTTCCTCTCATCTGGCGGGTCAGTCCTCAGGACAGTCGGGGAGAGACCGAGGCCAGTCTGACCTTGCTTGCTCCCAGCATCCTCTGCCTGCTAAGGTACTGTGCAGAGCCTGCGCTTTCAGGCATACTTCAAGAGGGGCCGTCATCTCTCCTGAATCATGTAGGAGCTGGTGCAAATTTGAAGCTGCAGCTACTGTGTGAGTTGGGTTCCGGAGCCAGAATGGGGAGGGGAAGGATGGGGAGTTGATCTTTCCAGTGTAGGTTTAGGAAGGGATCATGTTGATTGCACTTCTACTGTTTCCCCTGCTAACAAATTATTAAGGTAAATTTCCACTGGGGGAATGGACAGTAACTGAGCATGTCCCACATTGCACGTTCTTTTTGAATGTTCTGAGGAAGTCCAGGCATTGAGCCAAGAACGTTCACGCACGTTTTATTTATTTCCCCCATCGGTTGGATGTCTGGACGGAACCTCGCTGGGCTGACCACTCTTAGTTCTCTGTTTCATTTCTACCTTCCAGGAGCTCTGTCTAATTCTTTTTCTTTTTCTCCATTTCTCTTTCATATGCTTCGTGTCCCTCTGCTCCCTGGAGTGCTGCTCTCAGATAAGAGAGAGATTATTCATTCTGTCTTGTGCACCTTAGTATGAAGGACACAGTGACACTTAGCTATTGATACTCGCTGGGGTGTTTTTTCACTGTCTGTGAAAGAGAAGACCTGGCCTTCTTTGCATGGATGCAGAAACCAGTACTCACATGAACTTCAGCGTGCAGCCCTCTGGGCTACTCGTTTTTCTGTCACTGTGAGTCTGAGCACAGTACAGGGGGTGTAGAAGGCATCATGAACACTGCTACCCTGGGAGAGATGGGGGTCCTACGGGATTCGGCTGGCCACATACTCATGCTCGTTCACTGGGCTTTTTAAAATGAGAAGGCTGAGTTAGATGGTCTTTAGTTGCTGTGTACGATTGAGAGTCCAAGGGTCAAGTTGAGCTCTCTGGGAACAGGCTGTGTAGACAAAAGACAGATACCTACCAGTGGGTGGCCTTAGAGTACCAAGGCTGCCTCAGGAAGGTCTTTAAAAGCCTAGCATACAAAGAATTAAAAATTAAAGGTTGTATTCATTTAGAATGGATGCTAGACTTTTTCCACTGGAGAGAATATTCCTTGTCTGGGGCTATACCATGATGAGAAATGTTAGGCCCAAAGTTTGTGTGGGTGGACCCAAGCCAAAGAAGCAGGTGGATGGTCTTCTAATCCATGAGGATTAAAGATGCCTTGTTCAACTCTAGGCAGGTGTGGAAGAGAGATGCCAGTGTTCTTAGGCCTGGCCAGCCCATTCTCAGACCAACAGAGGGGATCAGCCACTGAGGGACACTGACAGAGTGTAGGGAAGTGGTGAGACACTGCCCAGGGTTCTGAGGAGCCAGGGAGGCAACCCTAGACCCGTGGTTCTCAAGCTTTGGGTCACGACCCTTTGGTGGTGGTAAGACCGTCTGTATATCAGATATTTACATTATGGTTCATAACAGCAGCAAAATTACAGCTATAAAGTAGCAACAGAAATAATTTTATGGTTGGGGTCCAGCACAACACTGGGAACTAACTGTAATAAAGGATTGCAGCACTGTCCTGTCCTGGGCTGCACTGTCCTGGGCTGCACTGTGCAGGCTGCACTGTCCTGGGCTGCACTGTCCTGGGCTGCACTGTCCTGGGCTGCACCATCCTGGGGGCTGCACTGTCCT
>NW_022196898.1:101102997-101128012 GCF_008632895.1 Mastomys coucha | reverse complement strand
TCCTGGGCTGCACTCTGCAGGCTGTACTATGAAGATTTCAGTTTGCAGCATGCTTTGCCTCCTAGATTTTTGACTTAGCATTTATTTTTAAGTCTACATTTTACTCCCACTTGGTTTTTGAGTGAAGTGTGTGTGTGTGTGTGTGTGTGTGTGTGTGTGTAAACAAGAAAGCACTGACATTCCATGTCTAGATTACTCGGGGAGTAGTAAACCTGGGTTGCAAACTGGAGCAGTGTTGTTGGAGGAGGTGAACGTAGTCTCACCCAGTGTACTGCTCGTGCCTCAGTGACTTTCGCTTCTGTTGAATCTGGGGCTGCGGGGGATCTAGCCAGTCTCATTACATCTTCAGGGCCAGGGCACGTAGAGATTCCAGATGACACTATTACGAGGACTTATTTGCTAACCAGAACTCTGTGGTAAAGCAAAAATAATGAGCTATTTCCAAGATTCTTGGAGGAAATGAAGGGCCTGGCCTGTGACCCTGATAGTTTTGATTCTGACCTGAGATGATGCGGTGACCTCACCAAGTGACCCCTTTTGGCCAGGCATTATCTGACTGAAGTTCCTGGCTTTTGTCTGTGGCCACGTGTAATTCAGAGACAGCTCTCTCGATCACCATTGTTTTGATGATTTCTGAGGGCATACTGAGACAAGAACCTCCCTTGTTTGTGGATGCTAGCTTTGGAAATGACAAGAAAGTCTCTGTTGCAAAACAGTATACACTGTCTAACTTGAGGTGGGTGGAAAATAAAAATACTGCTCTGAAGAAGTAGAAAGTATGAGCACTAATATTCATTAGAGTGAGAGGTCCCACCGTGGCTTCCGTGGCATTGGATTCTCTATTCTATACTGTGGCAGTTACATTACTTAGAGTGAGAGGTCCCACCGTGGCTTCCGTGGCTTCCGTGGCATTGGATTCTCTATTCTATACTGTAGCAGTTACATTACATAGAGTGAGAGGTCCCACCGTGGCTTCCGTGGCTCTTTTGTGTTCCATACTTTTATACTATGGCAGTTACACAGATTGGAAGTTATTATTTGTATGAGCCGTTATCAGTTTCTTTCCCAGAATAGGGATGGCATGCCCTTCAGCAGGCCCAAAAGGTGTGCTCTGGAAGCCCGTTTGCCTTCTCTCTCATTTTAGGTCCTACATGAATCCAAAGCAGACCTTTTACTCAAATGAGGAGCACATACTTAAGTACCTTAGTACTTTCATGGGCTTGTACAGCTGAAGAAGAAGCCCTTAGGGACAAAGGCAGGGCCAGACAAACCTGTAAGGTATAGGGAGTGCTTGTAATGGTGGGCTTCTGCCATTAGGTCTGCCAGGACTGATAGAGGAGACTCAGGGGGTCCAGGCAATGCTGAGACCAAGGCCCAACCACACACCTGGGAGTCAGTAGTGGACATGGTGTTCTCTCTCTTGTTGTCATTGAAAATAATGGCCCTGATTGTATTTTGTCTTCTGTCCTTTAAAACTGGAATTTGTTTTTGTCAGGAAAAGTAAATGTGACCACAGAGATAGGATTGCTTGTTAGGATGTGCTCCTGATTCTGGCGTGCAGTTGGAGTGGGTGCAGGGGTAGAGGTGAGGAGAGTGGGTGCAGGGGTGGAGGTGAGGATGGTAGGTGCAGGGGTGGAGGTGAGGATGGTGGGTGCAGGGGTGGAGGTGAGGAGAGTGGGTGCAGGGGTGGAGGTGAGGATGGTGGGTGCAGGGGTGGAGGTGAGGATGGTGGGTGCAGGGGTGGAGGTGAGGAGAGTGGGTGCAGGGGTGGAGGTGAGGAGAGTGGGTGCAGGGGTGGAGGTAAGGGGTGGGGCTCTTGCATCCTTGGCTTAATTCATTATCTTTTTTTGCTGCCATTGCTTTTCTAAATTAATTAAAAATTTCAGCTGGTCATGGTAGCACACGCCTTTAGTGCCAGCACTTGGGAGGCGAAGGGTTCGGGTCGGGGGCAAAGGTTGGGGCAGGGGCAGGGCAGGGGCAGGGGCAGGGGATCTATGAGTTTGAGGTTAACCCTGTCTATAGAACAATGTAAAGGACCTCCATGGCTATCTAGAGAAACCCTATTTCAACAAACAAACCCCAAATGTTGTGTGTGTGTATATGTGTGTTATAAAAATGTGTATGCATGTGTATGTGATAAGCATGTGTATGCATGTGGGGGGGTTATAAGCATATTTATATGTGTGTGTGTGTGTGTGTATGATAAGCACATGTATGCATGGATGTGTTTGCCTGTGTGAATTTATGGAGAACAGAGATCAAGTTTGGGGGAAACTTCCAATATTATTCACCACCTTTCAAATTAATTCGGTCTGTCTGTCTGTCATCTGTCTGTTTTGTGTGTCTGTGTGTGTCCGTGTGTGAGTTTGGAGGGCTGAGGACAACTTGTGGGAACTGGCTCTCTGGGTGTATCAGGTGCGTCTGGGGCTCAAGTCCCTGTTGTCGGGCTCTCTGTCACTTCTTCACACGGGGCTTCCCTGGGAACCTAGACCTGGCCCTTTTGGCTAGCCTGACTATGCAGAGAGCCCTGGGGCCAGCTTGTCTCTCATCTCCCTGGGATTTGAGGCATGCACTCCCACACTTGGTGTTTTATATGGGTGCTGGGGACCCTTGTGCTTGTATGGGTGGAGAAGTGCGGTTGGGGATGAGCTCCGTCTGTCAGCGTGAACAGCAGAGAGAAGAAGCAAGTCCACCAAGAACACATGAGCTGGATCTGAGGTGGGGGGCAGTATCTTCTGGGTCTCCAGAAGCTCCATGCATTGATTCGATAACGTCGCAATACTGTTCCTTTCCTTGCTTCTTGCGTATCCCAGGACCGGAAGTGCCTACCACCAAGGTAGCATCATTTCCTGTGTGTGCAGATATCTGCAGACATTTCCGATAGCTCTACCTCAGGTCCCTCTTCTGATGCAGAGGTCCAGAAAGCTTGATAAAGTCCCAACAAGTCACGAGTTGAGTTAGATTGAAGATGTCACGGGTGTGTGTGTGTGGGGGAAGCCACGCTCACCTCATTCCTGAGGATGAAAACTTGCCGGGAGGAACTTGCTGTGTATACGGGAACAACCAGACAATGCAAACCCTGGCTTTGTATGTGAAACACAGTAAGAGCTAGGTCCTGGCCTCCAGTGCCCACAGAGCTCTGGTCCTTCCAGGAGGTGATGTAAATGGCAAAGTGTTACCATCACCCTAGGTGTGGCTTCCTTTCACCAGCTTCATCTTCCTGACTTTGTCTAGCTCAGAGCAAGCAGCTTCCCAATGGTGGGTCCCTCCTGACTCACTGGTCTCAGCCTGATTGTTTGGTTGGTGGGTGAGCTCTGAAAAATCGAGCCCACAGATGGACAAATTAGAGATCGGTCCACAGTGCGGTATAGGTAGTAATAACAAGAGACAGTTCTATGGGTTCAGAACCGTGTGCACACTCTAGTTCAAGTGAGTTATTTGACCCTTCCGTTTTTCTTTTTTTCTTTTTCTTTATTGTTTGCTCTGAAGTAGCAGTCCAGGCTGGGCTCAGACTTACTATGTAGTCTAGGATATCCCTAACTTCATATCCTCCAGGTCCTATCTCCCTGGTGCTGCGATTATAGGCACGCACCATAGTGCCCAGGTTAGCCAATGCTGAGGGCAGAACCCCAGCGCTTCAGACATGTCAGGAAAGAATTCTGCCATCATGGCTACATAGCTGCCTTGCCTGGTCCTTCTGAATCACAATGCTCTGATGGTGACATGTCGATAAGGGAACTTCATGGGCGTGTGGTTCAGCACGGTAATACTTAACCATACAGTGAGAGCTCAGCAGTATCCAGCCGACCAGCTGGTACCAGTTAGTAGCAGTTGTTCTGGATATTATTAGGTGCAGGAGTTATCAGCACCTAGAATTTACAAGTGCTGTCTGTGGCTTTCTGATCTGCCTCCTTCAAAGTCCGTGTCCATAGCTTACGGACCTCAGTGGGTAAACATTCTCCCTGCTTTACCATCTCCAGACAGCAGGGTTGTAGACAGGAGATGTAGCCCCAAATGAATGGCAGTTTCTTCGGTTAGGACCAGTCTGCTGGAGCTGGGGTGCAAGGCCAGGCCCCATCTTCTGCCTTAGTTCTATGTTGATGGCATTGCCCTAGCCACCTGCAGAGGACAAATGGCAGTCACTGGCTCCCTGGATTTGCATTCAAGGACACATGGAATTTGCAAAAGATACAGTTAGACACTGTTACCAACCTCCAAACTTGTGAATACGAGAGGATTGATAAGGCTCCGTGTTTTCCCCCAATCATATTTTTTTTGATTATTAACATTTCCTGTTCAAATTTCTTGGTGATCAGAATACAGTCTATTGTTTTCTCTTGCTCAGTGGTAAAGTTTTACAAGAAAGCTGAGTTTGCAATCTCCTTGGGAACATTTTATTCCATCTGAGGACAAGCGGGGGGGGGGGGGGTGTGTCTCAGGTTTGTTACCAAAAGAGGCTGGGTCTGGAGAACCATGATCTGAGGACTGTTTCAGACCTGGTATGCCAGCTGTATTTTAGGAAACAATGGTCAAACATAAGTATAAGAACGAGCTGTGTGGATGGGATGGGTTCTGAGGGCTGAAGTGTAGGAGGAATGGAGGAATGGCTAATATCAACAGTTTGACTGGATTTAGAGGCACCTAGGAGACAAACCTGGGCATGACTGTAAAAAAAAAAAAATTGTAGCTAGGTGGGAGGGGCACTGTTAGGAGGTGTGGCCTTGTTGGAGTAGGCGTGGCCTGGTTGGAGTAGGCGTGGCCTGGTTGGAGTAGGCGTGACCTGGTTGGAGTGGGCGTGGCCTGGTTGGAGTAGGAGTGGCCTTGTTGGAGTAGGTGTGGCCTTGTTGGAGTAGGTGTGGCCTGGTTGGAGGAAGTGTGTCACTCAGAGCAGACTTTGGGGGTCTCAGGTGCTCAAGCAGGCTAAGAGTCTCACTGTCTTCCTGTTGCCTGCTGATCCAGAGGTAGAACTCTTGGCTCCTCTCCAGTGCTGTCTGTCAGCATGCCACTGTGGTTCACATTGTGATGACAATGAACTAAACCTCTGAACTGTAAGCCGGCCTCATTTAAATGCTTTCCCTTATAAGAGTTGCAGTGGTCATGGTGTGCCTTCACAGACATGAAACCCTAAGGCACATGGTAAGAAAATAGGATGCTTTTGCCCTGGAGGAGAGGTGAGATGAAAGCATCTTTAGTATTTAAAAGCTACGGGGGAGGCGGTGGGGGGGGAAGAAAGGATTTTACGGACTTCTTAAACTATAGACTTGGAGTGGCATATCTTAGGCTGCTTATAAAAAGCATTTGGGTGAAACTTAAGTTGGAATGGTTATAGCCATTAAGGTAGTCAGTCAGTTAGTGAGCCCTCAGTGAGCCTGTCTAGTGGCTGAATCTCTATTCTACAGATGGCGAGTGTCTTACTTAGGGTCTCTACTGCTGCCACAAAACACCATGACCAGAAAGCAAGCTGGGGAGGAAAGGGCTTATTTGGCTCACATTTCCACATCACTGTTCATCAACAGGAAGTCAGGACAGGAACTTGAGCAGATCAGGACCCTAGAGGAAGGAGCTGATGCAGAGGCCGTGGAGGAGTACTGCTTATTGGCTTGTTCCGCATGGCTTGCTCACTCTGCTTTCTTATAGAACTCAGGACCATCAGCCCAGGGATGGCACCACCCACCATAAGCTGGGCCCCCACTCATTGATCATAGAGAAAATGCCCTACAGCTAGATCTCATGGAGGCATTTTCTTAACTGAGCGTCCTTCCCTCTGATGATTCTGAGTTGTGTCAAGTTGATACACAAAGCCAGTACAGTGAGATTCATGGAACCGATGTGTGCACACTGAGGTGGTCAGGACTCCAGCCCTGAAGAGACGATGTCACCCACCATCCTGGGCAAATGAGAGCGTGAAGAGGAGCGGGCTCTGTGAACATGGCCTGCTGTGTCCCATGCTGCCCAGTGTGCCCCAGCCAGATCTGCTCAGTGATGGGAAGGAGGGAGCCTGCAGACTGGAGATAATACGTGGGTGTGGCGTGTCCCTTGGCAGATCACCGATGAGGTCTGGGAAGGCTGGTAGGGAGTGTCAAACCTGAGAGCAAGGGTGGGAATGTCTGTGTGGTTCAATTAACTGGATACGTCTGGTGTGATCTGGTGCTTCCTTGAAAATTGTAGCCGTTTGTTGTCCTGAATGGTTCTCTGCATCCGTGGAGCCTGGCAGGGTATAATGAGCTTTGTGGTAACGAAAGGCTTAGAGGGTCTCTGTGAGAAATAGCTGCCATTGCCTTTGGGTTAGAGACAGACTTATCACAGTAACAAATGCCTTACATTAGCGGCTCACTGGGTACACGTGCATGGAGTGTTGTTCTCCTTGGATCCCAGGAGAAGACAAGATTTAACCTCTTTCTCAGAAGGTAATGAAGCTTGGGGAAACTGAAGGGCGTGCTCAAGGTCACAGGAAATGTGGCTCTTCCCGTGAGGGCTAGGGATGCATAGTGTTGGCTCTGCTTGGGCAGGCAGTGGGCCTCTCAGGTGCAGCAGGCCTTCAGCAGATCTTCCCCCTCTCTGGCTCAGTCAGGGGTGTCGCAGGCAACCAGGCACACTCCGCTCCTTTGCAGCAAATGACCTCTACTCACAGTGACTGAGGAGACTGCAGGCCCAGGGCGCTGGGTTCCTTTGGAGGCCACGGGGACCTGCTGTTTCTCCACTGGTCTTACCTTAGACCTGCTCCACTGCCACCTCTGCTCCCTCATCACCTCTTCCTGTCACTCTGGCCGGCCTCCTGTATGTGTTCTTCCTTTATGATAAACAAGTGGTTACATTGCCTCCCCCCCCCATCCCATAACACCCCAGGTCAAGATTCCCACATTCATTTATCTGCAGGCTGCCTTTAGCCACGGAGTGTAATACACTGCTGAGCTTTGGAGGTGAGGCATCTGGGGGGTGGGAGTGGAGCATTGTTGGCTTTGCCCCAGCAGATCCTAGGTTTAAATCAAGGCATGCCTTCCATTCTTCATCCATGGGTCCACCACATATTCCCCTGGGATGTCCCCCAGCACTGCCTGGCTTCTGTTCTCTCTCATTGGGACTGTCAATGCTGGCTTTCCCTTCTGGACCACCGCTCTCAGCCTGATCTTCACTTCTGTTCTTCATGCTCCACACATTTGAAAATACGGCAGATCTCCCCTACCTTCCACTCAGGCTCTTCCTGAACGCTTTGTCTTGGTCAGTAAAAAACTCCCAGACTCCTTCAGCAGGTCCCAGGCCTTACAACTGGCGTTCTGGTATGTGCTCAATACTGCTCCCTTCTTCCCACCTCTGCGACCACACCAGTCCTCCTGCTCCGTCTGTGGTTGTTGTGGGTCTGTGTATTGGGTTGTGTGTAGATGTCAGAAGACCACCACAGGTGTCAGTGCTCAGGGACTTTCGACCTTTGCTTGAGGTCTTTGCTGGTTGGTCTGGCTAGCTTGCCAGTGAGTCTCTGCCTTTCGCCTCTCTCCCTGTCGCTGAGAGAGATTACAGGTGTATTTGGCCATACCCACTTTGAGCGAGATGCTGCCCAGACTCTGCATTCTTTTCATGCCTCGGATCAAACTTGGCCCCTCATAGCGCCCTCGCCTGTCACTCTGACCACCCTGGTACTGTCACTCTACCCTGTTTTTGTGGCCAAGCACATCATGCGACACCCAGTGTGTTACACACATCTGTGCCATCTGCCTTCCTCTGGGAGAGGCTCCTTCATGAGGTCAGGGGCAGCAGCGTCTGAGAGCCCAGGATGGCGTCTGCCTAAGGGAAGAGCTCAGTGAGTGAAGAAGCCTGGGCTTCAGGTCTTGGTCCCGTTCAGATGTTCAGATTGCGGTGTGTCCTCTCTTCTGCGCGTCATCTTCATGGGCAAGTAAGAAAGATGTGACTTGGTTACGTCAGCAGTTTCTTTGTTTTTGACTCCTTTATATGTATTGGAGAGCGTGGGGTCAATGCAGCCTGTGTCTTGGAAGGGCATCAGCCGACACGCAAATGGTTTTCTCCTCTTTCCCCAGTGAAGGTCTTTCCGCCCCCAGCACAGCACCAAGCTCCTTCCCAGTCAGTCATTTCGCTCCTTGGCAGCATCCTTTCCTGTCCGTGTGTACTCACTGTCACCTCTCACAAGCGGGAGTGACTGCACACAGTGTTTGCCTAACTCAGACGCTCTCTGAGTAAGCACAGTTTGGGGTACATTTAAGTGGGGATGGTTGTCCTCTTGAACCCCCAAACAGCTCTCCCATTCTGGATGTGTTTGTCACCCCCACAGAGGAGTCCGAAGTCTGAGAGCAGCACCCTCTCCATCAGCTCAGCTTAAGTCTTCTGAGCATCCTCTGTGTGTCAGAGACTGAGCTGACTGGAGGAGTCAGGGTGTGTGTGCCCAGCTCTGTTCCCTGCTTTGGAGGAGCTGTGGGCCATGGAGAGCGGTCCATGGACCCATGCTGTGGAACGCACCTTGAGACCCCTTTAGACTTGGAGGATTCCAGACCCAGATCAAGTGAATTCCATTCTGCATTTTGATTGGGTATCTTGGTGATTGACATGCATGTTAATATTTAAGAAGTATTGCTCTAGGGTGAGTGACCAGTGCATGAATAGTAGCTGCATGTGTGGTTAGATTGCCTTGAGAAGGGAAGGAGCAGGAAGCAGGCGCTGTCCAGGGAGCACGGTCAGCTTTTATCTGTGTATAAGTGGTTTGCTGGGAATGGCCGGTGGGGGCCTGGCATGAGCACTGGTCAGGAAAATCAGCTTATTGAGATAGTAAGCAAGGTCAGCTTGGAAGGAAAGATGCGCAGCTGATAATCACAGCTTTCACGTGCATAGAGTGATGATGTAGTAATGGCAGCGGCCATGTATGTGGCTCCCAGCATGCTCCAGGCCTGTTTCTTCTGATTCCTATTTCTAATGCACTGATTTTGCTACATTAACTCATTTTAATTCACTGGGAAGTACAGACAGTTATTCTCCTATCTGAGTTTCTTTTTAGGAAGGGAAACTCACTCCCAGAGGTGAAGTAATTTGCTCAAGGTCACATGGCCAGTCTTAATTTCTCATCAGAGCCTGGTCCATTAACCCCATGGCCATCATTCTCTGTGTGTGTGTGTGCCTGTGTGTGCATGTATACATGTGTTTACATATATGCATCTGTGTGCATGTGAATGCATGTATGTGTATGTGTGTATGTATGTATGCACATACATGTGCATGCATGTATGTAGGTGTATGAGAGAGATCAATCACTCACAGTCCATGTAATATAGCTAGAGTATGAAACGGGTGGCCAGGGTGGTCAGGGCCTGTGGTGGGTGGAATGGGTGGCCAGGGTGGTCAGGGCCTGTGGTGGGTGGAACGGGTGGCCAGGGTAGTCAGGGCCTGTGGTGGGTGGGAAGCCCAGGGCAGGTGGGAACCTGCTTCTACTTCACTGGCATCAGGATCAATGTTTCCTTTATTTATCCTCGTGCTTTCTCAGGGTGTTCTCTAAAGAGTAAAAGAATGTGACTTCTCACACAGCAGTAAGAGGCTCAAAAGCTAGAGAAGGGAGGAAGCCAAGATTACCTGGACTTCTGCTGATGGCCAGAGGGCAGGGTGACCCTCAGTGGGCATTTCCTCTCATCTCCTCCTTCCTCCTGGGAGCAGCTTTATCGCTGGGGAGTCAGAGACAGGTGGGAAGTCCAGTTAGTGTATCCTTGGAAAGTCATGCTCTGTTCTGTCAAGGTGACTAAAGATTTTGAGCAGTTCTGGATGGAGACATGGACCAGGCTGGGAGGGGTCTGTCTCTATGGTGTGCTGCTCCACTTGACCTTGCCTGGTGCTCCACCTGACCTTGCCTGGTGCTCCACCTGACCTTGCCTGGTGCTCCACCTGACCTTGCCTTGTGCAGCAAGTCCCTTGGTGATGCTGTGCAGTGCTCTGCCTACTGTGCCCTGTCAAGCTGTATTGACTTTTTCTGAAGGAACCCATCTGATTTCCATTTCAAAGAAAGTGCCATTTGCTGTATTGTTAAGCACAGAGCACAGTCTGCCTGCTTCCCTAATTTTATTTTTTCCCTTTTGTGATTGGGGGGGAGGGGAGTGCATTTTGGAGTATATGCCATATGAGGTGTGATGAAAATGCATTGTAAGAAAATCTAAGAAAAATTAATTAAAAAATATATTTTGAAGGCTTCTCAATTGTCCTGGTTTCTTCTGGATTTGTAATTCTTTCTATTTTCCCTTCCTTGAAGAGAGCCCCCATTCACTGTTTAAAAAAAAGATAAAATATTCCATTAATAGTTTCTATATTTGTTACTTGAATATTTTATATGTATGGATTAAGTGAGATATATCAAAGTTAATTTTACGTGTTTCACTTTTACTTGTTTTTAAAGCTGTTACTAGAAAATTAAGAGCCACACATGTGGCTTGGGTGATATTTCTCTGGGACAGCCCCTCTCTGAGCTTATTTCAGTGGGGGCAACTAACAAGTCATGTGCCTGCCGGATTCTGTATGTGCAGCGAAGGGGCCAACAAATCGATTTCCCTGCCTCCTTTGCTTCAGGGATGGCAGTCGCGTGCTTGCCAGGTGTCAGCACCATGCAGACTGCTCACCAGTGGCATCTGGTTGGCTGTTGGCCTCCGTTCTCTGGCATCTGGTTGGCTGTTGGTCTCTGTTCTCTGGCATCTGATTGGCTGTTGGCCTCCATTCTCTGGCATCTGATTGGCTGTTGGCCTCCATTCTCTGGCATCTGGTTGGCTGTTGGTCTCCGTTCTCTGGCATCTGGTTGGCTGTTGGCCTCCGTTCTCTGGCGGTTAGCTGTTGGTCTCCGTTCTCTGGCATCTGATTGGCTGTTGGCCTCCATTCTCTGGCATCTGATTGGCTGTTGGCCTCCATTCTCTGGCATCTGATTGGCTGTTGGCCTCCATTCTCTGGCATCTGATTGGCCGTTCTCTGGGACTCCTCAGCGTGCTCCTCACAGCTCCCCCTGCTGGAAGTGACAGTGATCCTCACCGTGCTGACTGACTGTCCTCACGGCGCTGACCGTTCACCCTGCCCAGCTTTAAGATTTAGCTTCTTACTGAACCATTTTCAGCTGGCAGCATGAAGTCTCGTGGTCCATCTGGAAAGAGTCACAAAGTCCCTGTGTCATGTTATTTTAGTACCTAGGACACACTGAGATCGGAGTAAGTGTTACAGAGCAGGCGTTTTCCATCAGCGAATAGCACACACCCTTATGTAGATGGCTTCCGAGGCCTTTCTGCTGACTGCTCTGACGTCCTCTGAGCCCTGCAAACCTGGGTGGTGCTTGCACGTTTCTCTGCCTGGTCTTTAATACCGATACTGACATCTTCCTGAGGAGTCCTTACCACTTGTGGTTCAGCCAGGTTTTCTCTGGTGCTCACTGCACCGGCTCCTGTTTTTATCCCGTGCCTTTGTGTTAGAATCCCGTTTAGATGGATGAGTCAATTGAGTGGGGCCCTGTGGAAAGCTTAGTTCAGTTTGTGTAAATCTACCTCCTCCTGCTGGATACAGAGGCTCCTCTGGGATTAAGTCTGGAAATCTTACTAGGTTTGCACGATGTAAGTTAATACAGACCCTCCACCCCTACCACCACACCTTTCCTGTCTCACGTAGAAAAGGGCCTCACTGCTTTGCCTTGAGATATGTCCTTAGAAGTCTGTCTCAAGAGTCTTGCTGATAAGTTACTTCTAATATATCAAGAGAAACTAAAGCAGAGAAGTCTGTTTTCTCAGTCGTCCCCCTCCTCCCAGTGTACTCCTCCTTAGCGTCCTTCCATCTCTTTCTGCCTCTTCCTCTTCGTCCTCTTCTTCCCGGGTGCACATCTAACTTGGGCCTTGTTTCTACTGGAATGAATGACTAATCACAAAAACTTGCCAAGTAATTACCTTAATGGAAAAGTCTTTCCCCTTTCTCCCTCCCCCACCATGATTTCTATAAGTAAGTAGTTTCATTATAAAGTACATCCCCAGTCAGGTGAGAACCCTTTGTACATAGATGCTCCCTCATACAGGATGAGGAGCATCCTGTAACGGGGGACAAATGGGTCAGGACCCAAGTCAGAGCCGTGACACAGTGTCCAGTAAAAGCATCATGGAGAAGGAAGGGTTTGGTCACGGTTGGGGGATCTGGCCCATCGTGGAAAGAGCGGGAGGCAGCAGGTGACACTGTCCGCAGTCAGCAGAGAGGTGAGCCCCGAAGCTCGGATCTCTTCTCTCTCTAAACCACTCAGCCCATGAGTGGTGGCCGTCCACATTTAGAGTGAGTCTTTCCACCTCTGCCAACACTCACAGGCATGCCTAGGTGGCTCTAGGTCCTGTCAAGTTGATGGGATCAGCCTTCACAGACCCCCAGCTCCCTGCTTAGACTGGATGATACCATGCTCCGTATTCCTGTCCCTCTACCCTGTATGTGTGTGAGAGAAGAAAGAGGAGTGGACATTCCAGGGCTCCTTAGTCGCAAACAGCTGACGCAGCGAGGCTGATGAACATCTCATCAGTGCTTTCTCAAGCCCAGCAGGTACGGCTCCCTCATATCTGCTGTCAGTCACCGTGGCTCTGCACCTCTAAAACCCTCCTCCAAGGACTGCGGTGCACTGCAGACTCCCCGCTTGTGCACTGGGGATTTGCAGAGGCAAGCTTTGACGGGAGGAAGGAGACTCGGGGACCATCTTCAAGAGTTTTCTGTGTTCCTTGCAGTGCGCTATATGAAATGTGTGTCCTTGAGATGTGCATGGTTCTGGAGCTCTGAGAATGGTCCCGTGTGGGAGCTAAGGGGCATGGGTGTCCAGCGGCTGGCTGTGGTAAAGAGTGAGTGCCACTGGGGCTTCCAGTCAATGTGATGACCCCCCGCAGTACATTTGTGGGCAGGAGGGGACCGTGTCTCTGCCTTGACTTAACAGCAGCTCCCTTTTGTCTTAGGAAGCGCGGCCAGGGCCTCACGGTAACTCAAGGATAAAGAAGGAATGTTCTGATTTCTGAAGTGGGAATCAAGTCAGGGCTCTGTCTTTAATTTCAACACATCGTACATGCTAAGTGGATATGTCTGTCTTTAATGTCTTACCCTGTGGTGACGTGCATACCCATGGGCTTGTGGTATTCATTGTGTTTAATATTTTGCAGGTAATACCGCTTCTCTTCCTCATTTGTACTAGTTTTGGTAGCATGCAAAGGTTGGAATAAAATGTGGAGGAAGTCTGTAACTCATCACTGACAGCTGCACACTGAGGTGGCTCAGTGAGGAAGGAGGGGCTCTTTGCTTGTTATGGTAGGCATGTCTTCCACCAGGCCCGGGAGCCATAGAATATGTGCCCCACACTTGCCTTTGGTGGCCACACTCAGGCCCTTCAGTGGTGTTCATGGCCTTAGAGGGACACCTACAGGTGTTGATCAAGACTATGGCTGCACATGACCCAAGTTCGTCGTCCTCATTCTCTATCTGTGTTTCTCAGGCCCACTTCAGGTTTCCATCTAGCAGTTACAACTCATTGACACAGAGCTTGTGAAGAGAGAAGTTCCGGCCATTGATCCCAGCTGAGGAGTCCCAGCCCGTGGAGGATAGACAAGCATGTCAGTTCTCTCTAGTCACTGTATCATCTAGGATGGGAGCCGTGCAGGGGTCAGCCCATAGGTTCTGGTGGGGACCATGTGGTATTCATAGAAGGGAAGAGCCAAGAGCACTCAGAGGTATGTGTCACAGTCCTTCGGGTAGCGGGCCTCTTGGGGTAGCTATCACGGGATGAGACTGCCTCAACTACCTTACCCTGCCCTGGGGTGGAGGGGGTGGGGGTGGGGAAGATAGAAAAGATGAACCAGCCAGTTACCATGGTGTACCTACACAAAGGGCGATGGCCTATCCAAAATAGAGACTTCTCCTAAGTGGGAAGAGAAATTTGGGACCAGAGGTACCTCCAGGTAAAGGAATGTTTTAGATTCAGGGTAACAATTGGGAGGCCATGTCAGGCAATGGTTGTTTCATTACAGTATGAGGAAAAAAGAGGTCAGGTGAGAAGCCGACCTGTCAGACACAGCAGGACCAGTGAGTGGTCACCCAAGGTGGGATCCTTTCATCTGCAAGTCTGGGATGGCCATGAGTAAGGAGGCCATGACTCAGACCGTTGACAGCCCCTGCTCAAGCACACACTGCTTTTCTATTGGGTGGTGAGCCCTGCTAGTCCTGCGGGCCAGGGCTACAGTGTTAGCTGTTCACATCAAGTCTATTCAAGTGTTTCCTGTTGTCTTATTCCAGTGTGCCTGTATGCTTGGATACCCAAATGCAGCCAGCCATTACTTTAGCTCCAGGAAATGACCAGTCAAATGGGATCCCTCTGTCCCCTGTCCCACACGATCAGCCCTCCAGGGAAGCAAGACACCTCTCTGGGAGAAAGGCACTGTACTGTCACAGAGGTTAGAAGGAATCATACACCCTGGGGCCAAGGTGACCCAGGGGGTGAGTCTTCTACTAATCAGTTCTGCTATGCGGTCCCCGCCAGTTAACAGCCCATGACTTGAGAAAAATTACACATTTATCCCTGTCCAAAATGCCGGTATGCATCAGGAACTAAGCCTTTGGGGCCCTCTCTGATTCATACTGCAGACAACTTTATAGCTGGGGATGGCTGCACATGTCTGCAACCCTGTAACGTAGTTAGTTATTGGGTGTGGAGGCAGTTGGATCAACAAGCTCACTGCCAGCTTGGCTACATGTTCTGTAAAAGACTGGATCTCAGTGATGGAGGAGGGCAAAGGGGAAGTGTTTCCCTGGTGTCCATATATATATGGACACCATATATACACATATATACATATATATACACACACACATGTACATGCATATGTACAAACCAACAAAGAAAGCCCCAGAGAGAAGTCTGGAGTGCCAGCCGAGCCCCAGCGAGCCCCAGCGAGGTGTACCACCTTGCTAACCATGTTTCTTGATGACCCCATTGGTTATGGTTTAGTCTTCTGCTCCATCATGACTATGGTGCCCCAGTGTTACGGAACCATGCCCCTTGTTCTGTAACCGGTGGTGGGGAAGGAGCCCGATCGGACTGGATTGGGTGGAGCATTCAGACGCACAGCAGGGACTTTCTGCAGATAGCAGCACTGGCATTCCACCTTGGGTAAGTGTCACCTGCTGTGCCAAACCAGAGGAGTGCAGCTGTATGGTTCATCTGTGTCGCCCAGAACTGCTGATGCTATTTGCCAGTCTATTCTAACTCTTGTTTTGCTTGGGTTTGCCTGTGGGAATGACATTCTTGGTTTCTGGTTGCGTAGCAACCACCTGGGTCTGACTCTGCCTTCCTTGGAGGTGGGCACCCATGACTGGTTCTGATGCCCCTGTGGCAAGTAGCTGGTGGAGCTTGCTTTGTACAGGATCTATCTGCCATCTCAGGATTTCTGTCTGATGGCCCATTGCTGTAAGAACTGCATGCGTGACTGACCGTATTCCACACCACAAGCTGTCGCCATGTCGTGTGCCATCCTTAGAAATGCACTTAGAAGTGCGCTGTCCCCATGCACAGTCCTTAGTAGTCTAGTCGTTTGGTTATCAACATCCTGTCAATCAAGGTTCTATGTGTGGACACCACACTCAGCTTTAAAGAAGTTAATTTTATTTATTTGTTTTGTGTGTATGGATGCTTTGCCTGCATGAATGTCTGCCATTTGCATATGGGGTCCTGAAGAGGGAGTTAGCCCCTGGAATTGGAGTCGCAGGCAGCTGTGAGCTGCTACGTGGGTGCTGGGAATTGAACCTGGGTCAGGATCACTATTGGCTTTTCACTACTGAGACCTCTCTTTAGCTCCAACAAAGCTTTTTAAATTTCTTTTTAATTTTTGTTTTGTTTTTTTTTTTTCCTGTGGGTAACTCAGGTATCCATGCTTCCATGGCAAACACTCTGCTGCTAAGCTGCTCCCGCCTCAGCACTTTCTTTCGGCTTATGCATTTACAGCTATCAAGGATTCCCATATAACTAGGCCATCCTGTAAACTGAACCTCAGGGAGGGACTTGAGTCATAGTGGACTGTCACCCCTGAAGAATCCCTTCTCCTTCTTGGAGATTCTGTCCAGCAGGTACAGGCCAATGGAATGAACCAGTAACATGGCAGTTGCTTTCTCTCTTGGCATCTGTTTCCACACATGGTCCTCTGAGCTTGGGATCACATGACTGGTTTCCAGCATCACCTGTGGCCCTCCATGGAGCAGAGTACACAGAGGCGATCTTAGAAGGCTTGGCTGTGGGCTTTGTCCTAGGTGTGCCCATGAATCTGTGACCCAAAGGCAAATCCACAGCTGGCTTGCAGCATTGGGCTCACTAAAGGCCTGACCAGCCTGCTTGCTCCTGAGCGGTCTTCAGGAATCCACTCTCACTGGCTGGAAATCCGCACCACCCACAGTTAACAGGCTCACAGGACTTTTACTACAGCTCTTTTGCTTTGGAACTTTATTCTTTCCCTTGTAAACAGCCAGTAAGAGGCCACTGCAGACCATTTCTAAGTGCACTTCCAAAGGTCAGACTCCAAGGGCATAGTCCTCGGTGTGAACCTGGTCAATAGCTGTTTAAAATGTGTTTATTTCTGTCAAGAGACAACCTTTGTCCAGAACAGCTTTGCTGTCTGTGGACTATCTGTTCATTGATGTACATCCTACAAATAAAAGCATTTCCAAGGCTCGGTAATGTGTGAGGGCTTTGACAAACTCCATTTTAATCATATTATGTGGTATTTTCTATGATTCAGTGGAGAGCTCCCAAGCTAATTCCACCTTGGTTCTTTTGGAGAGAGAAAGAAGAAAAGCATCAATGGTAGTGATCAGCTGTGTGTGGGATTGGTGTGCATCCAAAGTCTGCCTCAGATGAGCAAACCCAGGAAAATTCCTCCTGCTAAGTAGCTTTCACAGTTGACTGGGTCGGAGAGCTTGGGAGGCCTGTGGTCCTGGGCTTACAGGGACCCCAGATCTATTTTAGTCCCAGGAAACAAGATTTAAATATTCAGAAAGTGGTTCCTTTCTTTTCATTGCCTTGCTTAGGAGGGATTTGAATTATAGTCTTTGTCTCGAAGTTCTCCCTAAGAATTTTTTTATCCAAAGCCTAACAAATGTATAGGCTTCAGAAATGGTGTTTTTCATACCAGCCATGAGAATAATCCTGATGTCATTTGCATGAGAATGTTCCCAGGGTTATTGACACAGGGTCAGAGCCAATCACAGGAGCTTGAGAGGCGGCATCTTTAAATCTACAATGGATGGTGGGGTCAGTACTTTTCCAGAAAGGAAAACTCAGATCGACTTAGTAGCTTGGTTCAGATTCTAGAGTCAGAAAATGGGACCCAGAAGCCAGGGCTGCCCTCGCTTGGAGACCTGACATTACTGTCAGCTCTCCTGCCCCCTGCTCTGCCCCTGTGTGGAGGAGACCATGACTCGGCTAAATGACCAGCTGTCAGAACCCTCTGTGCTCTCGGTCCCTGCCGTCTTCCCCATCCAGGGTGCCCAGGCGTCCCTTTCCAGTCTCCTTTTGCTGTTAGCTATTTGCACACCTCGCACCTGGGGGAGCTCTGAGGATATGGCGGCCAACCAAGTACCAGCAAGCCTCGCCCCAGGACCATCCTCAAAGGCCATGTTCCCTGTACGTTGGCAGATACATGTTTCTGTGTCAGGTGTCCCGGTACTTGTGACTTCAGTATGCATGGAGTGGGCAGAGACGTGGGGTCTAAGCAAATCGTAGGGAAGAGTAAGATAGTCTGCTGTCAGCAGACACTGGCGCTGGAGCACAGTCCCTCTCCACCGCCCTCCCCATCGCAAGGAGACTGGGATTCAGCCGTCCTTAGTCTGTATTTGTACTGACCAGTATTTGCATGAAAGCCGCATTGTGTGTGTGTATGACCCTGTGTGTGAGGATGGGCGGGCAAGCTCTGTCATGCCTATAGAGGTGGAAGGACAACCGCAGGCGGCCGTCTCCCAGTCAGTCGTTTTCCTCTGAAGGGAACTGGCCTGTGTGGGACCATGAGCCCAAGATGACCATTCTCTGAGGTCAGAGTCTGCATGGGCCGAGATGGCTCGGGATAAAGTGTTTGCTGTGCAAGGGTGAGGACCCAAGTTCAAATCCCCAGAAACCCATGTAAAGATGGGTGTATTAGCATGAATCTGTATCCCTGTGCTCTTATAGGGATGTGGAAGGTGGAGAAGGATAGCCCTTGGAAGCCCACACGCTGGCTAGCCTGGTATACATGCAGCATCAGTAAATGACATGGTGAAATGGGGACCAACATCTTGCGGTTGTCCTTTAGCTTCCACAGGCATGACATATCTTGCACACAAGTGCCTATCCTCAACACACATGGTCATGCACATACATACATACATGTCACAAACACATATCACACACAAAACATACGGCAGCACAGAAGCAGGCTGGGTATGTGTGTCTGCAGCCAGGACTCCAGCGAGGTGGATGCAGAAGGGTCATGAGTTGAGTGCCAGCCTGGGCAACACGAGACCCACTCACCAAAAAATAAAGGGCTGGAGAGAGCTCAGTGATTAAGAACACATGGCCATCTTTCAGAGGACCAGAGTTCCATTCCCAGCACCTATATTCTGAAGCTCTTAAGACCCTGGAACTCCAGCTCTAGGGGCTCTGACACCTGGATGCTGCAGCCCAGCCTCTTCTGACCATTTATTCAGACTTCCATTCATGCTGTAGAATGCCAGTACAGTGGCCCCTCGCCTCTCAGCTATTATGAGAATCCTCCCAGGCATGGGAACTGCTGTCAGGAGTCCAGGCCATGACTCTGTAAAGGCCTCAGAGAGCAGTCTGTCAGGCCTTTTGTTTTCCTTCCATGAAGTTTTAAAACATATGCATCTATACATACCATCACACAAAATGTTGAGTACGCTATGTGCATATGTATATACACATCCATAGGCCCCTCACATATCCACAGCCCCTGCATAATCATACATACATATCTGTGTGCTCTTACACGTGTAGGCAAACACAGGTGAACACATACATCATCACATTATGCACACACTGTTTCTAGGGAAGAGTGGCCCATTTAAGGCAGCACTCTCTCATTTTCAGAGGACCCCTCCCTGCCCTTTCCTGGTGCAGGAGGGCGGTGTGAGCCTTTAAAACTGTACATATTTCCTCTTATAGTTGTGTCTTGGTGACAGGTCTTGAGAAGAGATCCTAAAAGAAAATGGTCTAAGAAAATAAACACCTTTGTCACATATGTCCTTGTCCAGTGCTAGGACCTGGGGTTTGGAGAGGACGAGGGGAATACATGTTCATGGAGAATCCGGGGCCTGAGCTCAGGTTTTGGTTAGGACACAGGCAAGCTGAGCAATATGCCGGCCTTTTCTAAACTCTAGATTCCTCACCTATAAATGATGCTGTCTGCAGCCATGGCTCTCAAAATGCTCTGCTCCGTCTTTCCTGGTGGTGGAGGAGATAAGAATAAAGTCAGAGGAGAGGCATGCGACTGGCCTGAATCCTCGGGGTCTGGAGGAGTACCTGGAAGACGGAGCAGAACACAGACAGACACCTCGCGTCCTGCAGCTTTGCTAAGCACTCACGTCAGGTGGACCTATCAGTCACAGGGTGATTTGTCGGGTGCCTCTTACTGCAGCCCAGGCTCTGGAACAATATAATTGGCTTAATTTTGGTTTTCTGATTCCAGGAGTGCACGCTTCCTCTGCCTGTCTCTTGTCTTATTGATTTTGATGGCGAGAGATTAATCTGGTGCTCTGAGGAGCTAGGCATCAAGAGCTCTCCAGCAAGGAGGAGTTTTGCCCTCTGGCTGCCTGGTGCTCACATATCTTTCATCAGCAATTTGGGGGACTCATCCCCTTATTCCCTTCAAAACCCCAACCCCCACTCCTTGGCTTAGGACTGTCCTTGCAGTATCCCTGAATGGGGGAGGAGGAAGGCCGGCCTTTCTTAAAGCCTGCATGGAGTCTGATGGGATTGGTTTGCCCCTGCTACATGCAAGACAGCTCTTGCTTACCCCTCACCCCAGTTTTAGCAGTCTGTATACATAGATCGTTGTACCCGCATTAGCATATAGATACCAGATTACATTGGAATTGCCTATGCCTTTCTGTGTTTCTTATCTCACAATAAGACCCTGAAATATGGAGTCTAACCTTGTTTCTCATGCACTTGGTAACTTGCATATAGTTGGTAACTTGACTTAATCAGGATGATGTCATTGACTTAATTAATTAACTCAGTGTCTTGAGTTAATCTGGATGAGAACATTTGGGTGGGTGGGTGGGGTGATAGCTTGAAGACGTGGTTTCCAGGTGGACAGTGGGTACTTAACAATACTGGCTGGCACCTGTCCAAGGCATGCTGCCTAGCTGGCCCGTGTGTTTCATGGTGTTGGTTACAGCATTATCTAACCATGTCTGTGGTGGAAGAAATTCCAAGGCTGTACCTTCTGGGTTCTAGAGGTGGTCTCCTGTCTGTAACCAATGGAGGAGGTGAGCCCATCTGTGTTATGCTGACTTGGCCGATGCCTTCCCATACTGCTATGCTAGACTCAGGGTTTAATCTAGTCCTTCAGACAGTGCCTCAGGCTACCTGTGCATCGGGCCTTACAGAGGGCCTGTGATCGGCTCTTTAGGCATCTGAGCTTGAACAGCATCCCCGTCAGAGTAGGGGAATCGAGATCTAACGAGATAGAAGGCACTCTTTTTAAAAAGGGAAAAGCATTGAAGATTAAAGCATGCTTTCTGTACAGATAGTCAGAACTAGGGTTATGAGAAGGACAGAGCAACAACAGAAAACAGAAACACACAGATCTGTACAGACAGAACTAGGGTTATGAGGAGGACAGAGCAACAACAGAAAACAGAAACATACAGATCTGTACAGACAGTCAGAACTAGGGTTATGAGTGGCAGGACAGAGCAACAACAGGAAACAGAAACACACTGAAACACTAGTTAGGGATTTCTGTCCTCTTAAAGCATTTATTAGGTCCCAGAGCCTGCCAGGTACTACAGCACACGCTGATAATCCCAGTATGAAGGAGGGGGTAAGGAGCTAGGTTGGAATTACATACCAGGACTTTGTTTAAGAAATACACAAATAGATGAAAACAAACAAAACTGTCTTGTGTTTTTGCTCCAATTTATCTTAAGTACTTTATCTGGGCACCTGTAGTTGCTCTAAAGACTCAGTGGGATGACATTTTGGGCTAGCCTGAGCTATGTGGCAAGCAGTATAAGCAGAACTTACTGTAGAGGCCTTGGGTCCTGGCCCACATGGCTCACTTCCTTTCTTTTCCTAGTTTACCTCAGCTTCGGGAGCTGGTGGTTTGGAGCCCAGAGAGTTCAGTAGGAGGATTTAGGTCTGTGAATGCGCTGCCTTTACAGCCCGGACTCCCTCAGCTCGACAATGCTGGCCTGTAGCCAGTGCTCGGGGAGAGAGAAGGAGGGATTACTTTCTTATCACAAGGAAATTAGATGCCTAAGCTAGTGATAAAGTGATTTCTTTGAAAACAGTTTTTAGGGAAATTGGACTTATGCTGTTACCTCATGGCGGGCTTTGGGGCACTGGGAAGGAACCTATTTTTGCAGTTAATGGATCTTGGCAGAAAAGGGTTTGAAACGAACTTTAGATTTCTTTAAAAAGTAATTCCCTCACCACCAGCTTGTCTTCTGTCCTGAAAGAGAAGAGAATTTTTATAGCGCTTTTAGAACATGCAATTTCTCTCCAGTTGCTTGGCAGTCCCATTAGCAAACTTATTTTTCAAAGTCCTACTAAGTGATTGCAATGGTATTTGTCTAGCAGGATCCAGTGAAGGCTTTCCACTGAGGACTGTGGTGTGTGTGTGTGTGTGTGTGTGTGTGTGTGCACCCCTTCCGACAGCACATCTGAAATGGGTGTTCAAAGCATATGAGATCATAGGCAAGCTCACACTACACTTGTCTTTCCTTACCTTTTCCCCTCAGGGATGTCCCAGCTGAAGACTTGAAACATTTAAAAAACAAACAAATCTATGGAATATAGTAGCAACACTCTGCTCTGTTTCTTGCTTCTGTATGGTTCACAAACATTTCAAACAGTTCAATACATTTCTTTTCAGCCCACTCCATGCTGAACAAAAACTTCAGCAAAGAAGAATTACTACCTAATACCAGTGAGGAGATTTTGTCTGAAAGGAAAGTCTTTTCCACCAAGCGAGTGGCTTCAGCTCCTGAGGGAAGGGGCCTCTCACTGCTGAGGTACCCACTGAGGTGGCCTGGGTGACAGGGCAGCTCACTATGTCGGGGCAGCTTGGGTACCGCTGAGGAGATGCCTGGCTGGCGGGCCTCTCAGCCTGCTTCACTGCTTCCTAGTTTGCTGATTTTGGGGTCACTGGTTCTTTGGGTCTCACACTTTCAGAGGTGCAATGCTGAGACTCCTCCTCGTGTATGTCTGGCTAGTACCATGCCTCAGTAGTACTGCATGCCTCACAGAGCATGCGCGCCGCCCGAGGACCTGAACTCTAGATCCTCCGCACCTCAGTCCATTCAGTTACTCAGTGAGCGGGTCTCTTTACAGCACACTCACACTACAGTGCTCTGCAGATGAACTCAGTTTCAAAGCTCTGAACCCACATTTGTCACCATCTTTAGCAGAATATACTAAGAGCCTCTGCGGGTGGCATAGCCAGAGGGGAGGCAGAGTGGGAGGAGGGTGAAGAGTCAGAGGGGAGGGTCAGAGTGGGAGGTTAAAGAGGGGATCCTGGCCTCACTGAGGGGGGAAAGTCAGAGCAGGGTCAGGATGGCTGCTCCAAGGCCAGGGGGAGGAGGAGTGCATGCCACATCATCAAGGAACTGTGCTGCCCTCCCTCCCTCCCTCCCTCCCTCCCTTTCTCTCTCTCTCTCTCTCTCTCTCTCTCAATCTATTATTATATGTAAGTACATTGTAGCTGTCTTCAGACACACCAGCAGAGGGTGTCAGATCCCATTACAGATGGTTGTGAGCCACCATGTGGTTGCTGGGATTTGAACTCAGGACCTTTGGAAGAGCAGTCAGTGCTCTTAACTGCTGAGCCATCTCTCTAGCCCATGTGACACTCTTTCCAAACTCAAGATTTAGAACCAGAAGCTGGCCACTTGGGCTTCATTCCTTACATCCATAGCCCCCCTTGGAGCTTGGTAAGGGTTACAAAGCTCTGCTCTGTTCCTTAATCCATTCAATCACTCACTCATTCAACAAGTATGCTTTAAAATATCTGGTGTGGGGTTGATACCGCTTCAAGAGCTCACAGGCAGCAGTGAAGCAGCACAGCTGGATGCTCCATCCCTGTTCTTTCTGGGAGAGTCAGGCTGCGAGCCAAGCCCTGGGTAGGTCCTGCTGCTTTCAATAAAAATGCCTCCTATTTTCTCATGCAAACTAGTCCGTTGGTCTTGGTTTAATCTTGGTGGGAATTATATCTCAGAACCCTGCAGTTTCTGTGAATTTCTCAAATGCTGGTTGACAGCACTGACTTGTGAATCATGCTGACGGGTTGTGATGTTTAGAGGAGACAGCTAGCTCCTTTCCTGGCATCAGGAGATGCCCAGGCTCCTTGCCAAGGTGGATGGACATGGCCTCGTTGGATTTCCAGCCCCTAGTGCCTGACAGTGCAGAGCTGAGCCTCTCTGGCGTCACGCTGCTGAGAGCTTGCCTGAGTTTTCTTTGTGCTTTTTCTTCCACAGTTCACACAGACCACCTCTGAGTCCACCTGGGCTGCAGAGGGGACACGGGTGGCAGCAGGTGGAGTCGGGGATGGTGTATCTCCAGGGAAGCCAGAGGCTTCACTGGTCAAACCAAAACTACTTACTTAGCCA
Organism: Mastomys coucha; assembly: GCF_008632895.1. Taxonomy (NCBI): domain Eukaryota; kingdom Metazoa; phylum Chordata; class Mammalia; order Rodentia; family Muridae; genus Mastomys; species Mastomys coucha. Next base: position 101,104,183 of record NW_022196898.1, on the reverse strand, counting down.
ACCAGTCTTCATCTACCAACCAGGAGGGAGCCCATGTTAGGCTCTGGAAAGTGGCTCCTTGTCTTGCACCAGGATCAAGGCACCTCTAGGAACCTGGGTACAAACATGGGACCCAGGCCATACCTACAATGTCCCAGATTAGAGTTTTTGGCTCAAACCTAGCTTCTCATTCAGGTCTGCATGGCCATGGAAGCTGATGTTCGTGCCTGCACACCATGATAATGCCCTGAGAGAAATGGCTGAATCTTTGAGCTAGAGAACAAGGTCTGTGCACATTGTAAAAACTGGACCAATGCAGAGTTGCACAGATGTTCAAAGAGATACAAGAGAAGTCGTCAACCTCTCCCAAGGTGGCCTTCCTGAGTAATGGATCAGAAAAGGTTTTCCTTTTGGCATTTCTATTACTTTAGAGTTACTCTATCAATTAATTAATTAGCTTAGTAGAGACTGTCTCATGTAGTCAAGGCTGGTCTTGAATTGACTCTGTAGCCTAGGATGATCTTGAACTTCTAATCCTCCTGCCTCCACATGCTGTGTGCTGGGATTTCCATCATATACCACCATACTTGGATCTGAGGGTTTTGCTTTTAAACTGTCTGCTTGAGACAAGTTGGCAAATCAGTGAGCTATGGTTTTCTAGATCTTACTGTGTTTTTTTTTTTTTTTTAATGTATTGACATCCAAAAGATGTCATGGTGATTTAATAAATGCAAAATGCTAAGCAGCAAGGCAAAGAGGTACCTGAGTATTGAGTGTCTGTGTGCATGGGCACAGGGTGGTATTGTGTGTCAGTGTGCATGGGCACAGGGTGGTGGTGTGTGTCTGTGTGCATGGGCACAGGATGGTGGTGTGTGTGTGTGTGTGTGTGTGTGCATGGGCACAGGGTAGTGGTATGTGTCTGTGCACACAGATACAGGGTGGTGGTGTGTGTGTGTCTGTGTGCATGGGCACAGGGTGGTGGTGTGTGTCTGTGTGCATGGGCACAGGGTGGTGGTGGTGGTGGTGTGTGTGTGTGTGTGTGTGTGTGTGCATAGGCACAGGGTGGTGGTGTGTGTCTGTGTGCATGGGCATAGGGTATTGGTGTGTGTCTGTGTGCTGGGCACAGGGTGATGGTGTGTGTCATGTTCATGGGCACAGGGTGGTGTTGTGTGTCTGTGTGCATGGGCACAGGGTGGTGGTGGTGGTG
>NW_022196898.1:101092801-101102930 GCF_008632895.1 Mastomys coucha | reverse complement strand
GTCTGTGTGCATGGGCACAGGGTGGTGGTGTGTGTCTGTGTGCATGGGCACAGGGTGGTGGTGTGTGTGTGCACATGGGCACAGGGTGGTATTGTGTGTCTGTGTGCATGGGCACAGGGTGGTATTGTGTGTCTGTGTGCATGGGCACAGAGTGGTGATTTGTGTCTGTGTGCATGGGCACAGGGTGGTGGTGTGTGTGTGTGTGTGTGTGTGTGTGTGCGCACACGCGCATGGGCACAGGGTATTTGTTGTGAGTTCCCTGAAGGTGGCTCAACTTTTCAATGAGATGTTCCTGAGTCTTAGAGGACTCCTGGCCTCCTGGCCTCCTTGGGTTTAATGGTTCCTCCCCTCCTGCCTCCCCCCTCATGTCCTGTGACATTCTAGCTGAGCCCCATCTGTCCCCTCCTCTCTGCTTCCCCTTTCCGTCTCCCATCCTTCTTGTCTTTCCAGTTGATACGCTGCCTTTGCTTTCCTCTCCAGCAGCATTTCAGGATCCATCCTGGCAGGTTTAATAGGTATTCTGCCTCATCTCACCCCAAACACATCAGAAAAGAGTGTTCTCTGCAGGTTCAGGAAGATCAAACATGGTTTTGTTTGTTTATCTGCAGGACAATTGAGAAACTTTAAATGTTTCCGAAGAGGGTTGTGTGGTTGTCTCATTCCTAAACTCATTCCCAGTAGAACCTCTCAGGAAATACTCACAAAGAGCAAAGTTCAGCAAGACGTGCATTTCTCCTCTTCCTCCTCCTCCTCTTTCTTCTCCTCTTCCTTCTCCTCTTCTCCTTCCTCCTCCTCTTTTCCTCCTCTTTCTTCTCTTCCTCTTCCTCCTCTTTCTCTTTTTCCTCCTCTTCTTCCTCTTCCTCCTCTTCTTCCTCTTCCTCCTCCTCCTCTTCCTCCTCTTTCTCCTCTTTCTCCTCCTTGTCTTCCTCGTCCTCCTCATCCTCCTCGTCCTCCTCCTCCTCCTCCTCTTCCTCCTCTTTCTCCTCCCTCCTCCTCCTCCTCCTCCTCCTCCTCCTCCTCCTCTCCCCCCTCCCCGTCCTCAATCTTTTGTTTCTGGTCCCCTTTCTGTCGCATACAGGACCTCATGCATCCACAGATGAACCACCCCAGCAGGAGCTAACCTGATCGCTCACTTTTTCTGCCCTGTCTCTCACAGACATTTCTCAGAGAAACTCCCTTGGCTCAGTGATGTCTGTGAAATCAAGTCTGGCATCCTTGAGCTCATACTCAAGACCATGTGTTCTTAGAACAACCAACTCGCTACCGTATTTCCTAGGTCCCAACTCTTAGTGCTAAACTGCAAGCACTCCTGCTACCGTCCTCCACTGGCCCAGCCTGCTGTCTTGTCCACTATCTTCCAAGTGTGCATTGAGTGTTTATCTGCTGCTGCTGCTGCTGCTGCTGCTGCTCTGCCCCAGGATGTCCAGTGTTTAGATGTGGTTCAGATGTAGGCTGATGTAGGCTAAATGAGTGGACTCATCCGCCGCCTCTGCTCGGGCTCAGGCCTCACTCTGCTCCATTCATTCACCCTTCACCTGTCTCCATCTCCCTCTGCCCATCAGAGTCCGAGTTTCTAAGAAACCGTCCTCCCTGGAAGCCTCTAATCGCGACCTCCCCATGGTTGCTGTTTGTACCAGCTTTCACAGGAAGTGCATTCTGGTGAGGTTTCTTTTCAGCTGAAGGGATAATGGAAGACTCCTGTTTGTCTCTTCAGTCACCATGGAGCCTGCTCAGAAAACTACAGCAAACAGAACAAACCCAGCATGGTCTTTGAGCCAGCCAGCCTGGCGGGCGTCTCAGTCTGACTGTGGACCATGGTGAGGCCTTTGCTCCACTTCTTCAGGAACCTTGTGGCAGGGCCCCAAGGGGCTGCTGCTGGGATTTTTGTTTCTCTGAAGTTTTTTTTTTCTTTTCTTCTAAGTACAGTTCTTTGGCAACAAAACTTCATCACATTAGTAATATGCTCTGGGGATGGAATTCTGGCCTATATACTCTCGATGTAGATGTAAGCATCGTCCTGACTAGGCTAGCTCGGCTCCCCCTGCCGGTCTGCATCCTCTCTGTTCTCCGTGCCTCCTTAGGTGATTCTGGCTCGGCTGTTGAGAATGGGGCTGTAGCAAGCAGGCTTGTGCAAGTGTCTTCCACATATTATAACTGACCGGGTCATAAGGGAGCCCCTGGACTTGTCTGGTGTGCTAAGTGACATTTGCTGAGGGACACGGAGAGAGCCTAAGGAACAAGGGTCTCCGTGCAGGCTGCAGTTAGCCTGAGATGCTCCCTCCAAACGCGTGAGGCGCCGCATGGTGAGGGGGTGACCGAGCCGTGCAGCTGCAGTGACAGGACAGTGTGGCACACTGCATTCGGGCTGGGCTTTCTCAGGTCGGATAGCTCCACTGATCCAATGCCCTTTCACAATCTCCCTTTAAGAGCCTCAGTGTGCTTCCCGTCAGGGTGTCACTCACCAGCCTGGTGAGCTGCTGTTGTGCCCAGTGCCTGGTGTGAAAGTGACAACCAGCCTGGTGAGCTGCTGTTGTGCCCAGTGCCTGGTGTGAAAGTGACAATTTTTTCAAGTTAACCTCAACTTTCCTCTTTAACCTTTCTCCCTTTGTTCCTGCTTACATTCCTCCTTCATGGTGTTAAGCAAGCAAGGCCAACAGCAGATATGGGACCCCCCGACTCTTACCCGTGAGCAGGGCTGGCCATGACGTTTCTTCGTCCTCAGCCTGTGTTGGGTCTTCTCCCCTAATTGCTTTCGCCTTCTGCCCAGGCACACCTGCCTTAGTGTATCCTATGGTGTTAACCTGTTTATTCTTTACCACATCTGTGGGCTGGTGACTTTGGATCTAGTGGGACTGTTGCCATAGCAACAGTGGCCTTGCCCTTCGTTCAGCCTATGCACTGGCACGATACGGAGGCCTTACCTTAGGTGAGAACTTGGGTATCTGCAGATGGCATACACTCGAAACTTGAGTCTTACTTCTGATCAGGAGGATTTAATTGAAGAGTCTCCATCAGGTGTAGAGGTCTGTGTGGCGGCCTCTAGTGGTGGCTCCTGGGTGCAGCAGGTTGGGGGCCAGTAGTTGTGTGGTTAGTTTGAGATGATCTTGGAAGCAGTTCAGCTTCTTTTTATCAGAGATATTGGAGGTTGGTCGAGCTTAGCCCTTCGCACCACTGACATTTCGGGTCCATGAACTGTGTAAGAGCAGATTCCAGGCCTGCGTCACCACCTTGAACTCAGCCTGCTTTTTCATGACATTAGCCTTCGGCCCTTTCTAAGAGAGAATTGGCACTAGTGGCCACGAGCACACGGAATAGGTGACAGTGGTGTGGTGGCTCTACTTCTCATCGCCGAGAGCCACCAGGAATCAGCCAGAGCTTTCAGAGACTCCAAGCCATGTTAAAATGAGGCTTTTCCCTAAGCTTGCTTTGGGGTCAGCTCTGGATAAAAAAACGAACCAGTTCTTGTGTTATAAAGTGGCCTGCCGGGAAGCCATGGCGTCTCTGTTTCAGTCTGGATTTCTTCCAAAGGATCCTAGTTCAAGAGCCTTCCGTGGGAGATAGTACCAGAAAACTGTAGAGAGAGGAGTGGGCTAGGGACAGAAGCCCAGGGAGGGTGTTTTCCAGACCTGCAATCCTTGCAGTAGCAGCAGACCTTGCTGAGGACTGGAGCTCAGTTCTGTCCAGGCAGGCACAAGCCTCTGAGTTCCCCTGCAGTGGGTGAGAAGGCTTCACAGCCTAGAGCCTCTGAGATGGGCAGAGGTACCCACGTAACAGACCCTGAGGACATGAGAGTGGAATGCCCAGCCCTTGGCCACATTCCTGAGGCCATGTGAGCTATGAGAGCCGTAGACGGGAGCCTGGATATGATGTGTGAGGCCAGTGAGTCCAGACCTCAGAAGGGCAAGTTGGGCCTCACCGCTGGGCAGTTCTTGAGCTGAGGTGTGAAGCTAGGCCTCCTGACGATGGCTGTACACTCTTTCCAATCGCTACTCAGAACAGAAATTTAAATCAACGGTGACTTATGAGGCAGACCGGATTTGATTCATGGAGCAGTGCTTTCCTTTCCAGCGTGGGCTCCTTTGTCTTTCTCTGAGTGAAAAATTGTCAGAGGATTAAATCCTCTTTGAGAGCCACAGAAAGAATAAAAAAAAAAAAAAAGGCTGAGTGTGTAAATAACGTCTCCTGGGAAGCTCATGTTTTTGGAGGCATTTTCTATTCGTGTCTACTTGGCATTGTTGTATCCTAAGTGTTTACTTGGGCTCCTGGCATTTTGCTTTTCTAAAGATGCTGGGAGTCCATGCCAGAGGAGCCTGACAGTCCTTGTCTCATCCATGGCTCATTAAGGTCAACGTTATTCGAGATACTGTGGTCTGGGTCTAAGGTGGGAGAGCCATCACAGAGGCACAGCTTCTCAACACTTCCTTCAGATGTAAGCCAGGGTTGTTTGTAGAGCAGGCGGGCTCCTTTGTAGATTCAGAGAGGCCCTCAGACCTCTGCTGTGATCAGTGTGGAGCCTCTGTGGGGCCTCCAGGGTAGAGGCTCCTGTGGAGTCTACAATAGGAGGGCACACAAGAAGGTGTTGATCAGCCCTGTGATTGGGAATGATTCTCAACCTGTGAGACTGGAAGTCTGGTCAGCCATCATGTGTCCAGCCATGGGAGTTGCTGGAAGCTCTGGAGGGTCCACCCGATCCTGGTCTGATTCTTAAATGGTGTCTGGATTTTCAGTTCTGTCTTCTTTCTCTGATGTATCTGGAGCCCAGAGGTGAAAGTCTGTGAGCCGTCATGAACCTTTGGGAAAGGAATCTTGGTCTTGGACAAGGTTATCTAAATGGTGCTTTGGGATTCTCCGAGGGAAGGCCTGGGTCCTGAGATAACACACATTCTGCATGCACTGGATACTGCTTTTCTTAGAGATGGCTTCTAGTGTCTTTCCTTAGGTCTCCAGTAATTGACACGTCAATACGTCAAGATTTTCCATTTATCCTTCTGCTTAGTGCAAAGAGATAGTGCATCATTTCTTTTGTAAAAAAAGAGAAATTATCCTTTAAAAAAATCATGTGTAGCTTGGCAGTGATGACACACACCTTTAATCCCAGCACTTGGGAGGAAGAGGCAGGCAGATTGAGTTTGAGGCCAGCCTGGTCTACAGAGTGAGTTCCAGGATAGCCAGGGCTACAGAGAAACCTTGTCTCGAAAAATCAAAAAAAAAAAATATGTGTATAGGACCTGTCTGCACACTTCTTCTGGTTGTGCATGTGAAGGTCAAAGGGCAGCTTTTGGGAATTAGATTTCTCCTTCTGTCATGTGGATTCCAGACATGGAGCTTGGGTCATCAAGCTACCTCACTCGCACCTAGCACATCTATCATCCTTTCTTTAGTTTGCATTTCTTTGACCGTCTTTGGAGATGTCTCCTCTCCTGACCTTGTGGCTGTTGCAGGAAATTGTCTGCTCCTGATAGACACTGATGGCGATGCCTTCTAAGATAGCTGAGAGTAAGGTGCATCTTCCACATTTCTACCTCTCCAGGGCTTAAAAACACATGGGCTTGCCAGACAGCATCTGTGAGTTAGAATTCCAGTATCCAAAGAGCCTGGGTGGGGAGGGGATTCAGCCAGGTGAACTCTCATTCATTTTGATACACTTGGGGTGGGGCTCGTGTCTTACACTCTCGTCACGGAGCACTCTGGTTTTACTGGTGATATGGCTTCTGTCTCATCACTTACTTGAATACATGTTTTACATGCGAGAGCCAACGGCTTTGTTTGGATTTTAAACAACATCTCGTCTTGTAGTGACCTAGACAGGGCATAGTGAGTTGTGTTCCATGTCTGGCCTCTTTGTTCTATTTTCCTGTTCTGTTGTGTGGGAGGCTGACTTTCAGGAAATATATTCATGCACCCATCCATCCATCCATCCATCCATCCTTCTGCATGTCCCTATCTATCCATCTGTCTTTCTATCTATCCTTCAGAGATAGGGTCCCTCATAAATGAGCAACTCTTTTCCATTTTGGTGTGTTCTGTAAAGACTTTCGATCTGGTGTCAAGTGTTATTGAGGTCCAGATCAATGTCACTGGGACAACAGCTTGTGATCTGTCAAAGGTGACTGCTCATGAGAAGGGAAACAGAATCCAGACTTGCCCGGCTGAGGGTGGATTTGTTCATTTCCCACTGGAATTTTTTGTACTTACATGGGTGGTTTTCTCTGTCGGGCCAACAACGTGAAGAGGAGAAAACTCCAACTTAATAGCCTGTTCAGTCACAGGGTTGCGCCTTGCTTGCAGTTCTGCGTCCTTACCACAAGAGGGCACTCTCATCACTCTTAAAGTAATATTGGGCCAAACTGGGATTTTGTTTTAGCTCCAGTCCTGAAAGTGGGATGCATTTTAAGAACCATCTCTGCACCCCGGCTCCCGCTGTGAAGGAATCCCAGGAACTTTAGGACACTCTCCAGCACACTCAGGCTGAGTGTAGAGATGCCTAAAAATGTTGTAAGTTATGCACAGTTTTGCTTAAGCTTCCGCAATGAAAGTTGATGGTACTCTTTGGGCAAGCTGTCCATCCAGCCCGCTCCTTCCCCCGCCCACATTCCTGGTTTAGAATTGGCAGAGAGTACATCCCTGAGGTATGACAGGAGATGACGGGAAGGGAAGGAAGGCAGCACTCTCTTTGCTCTCTGTCTGGGAGACTGAGGGAAGGGGTCGGTGTGAGTCACCTGACAGGATTTAAGATTACCTGCTTGAAGATTAGCCCAGGGAATGGCACTATTAGGTGTGGCCTTGCTGGAGTAGGTGTGTCACTGTGGGTGTGGGCTTAAGACCCTCACCCCATCCTTCAGGTGAAGATGTAGAACTCTCAGCTCCTCCTGCACCATGCCTGCCTGGATGCTGCCATGCTCCTGCCTTGAGGATAATAGACTGAACTTCTGAGCCAGCCCCAATTAAATGTCATCCTTATAAGAGTTGCCTTGGTCATGGCATCTGTTCACAGTAGTGAAACCCTAATAAGACAGCATCCATTTGACTTCAGGGCTTTTGGGTCACCTGCTGCTCTGGCATCAAGCAGTTTGGTGTTCTCGAAGCTTCCCCCTCCCTCTGATCCTTTGATGTTTGACATGACCTCTGACTGCTCATCTGTCTGTGGGAGGAGGGAGTACACTCCTCTCTGGAAAGGATGGCATCCCCGTTAGTCCACAAAGCTGTCGGCAGCGTTGTTGTGGTACCGGGCGGGGCAGTGGTTGATCTAAGGTGGCCAACAGGGAGGGTACTTCCCTCCTGCACCTTCGAACCCAAAGTCCCCCAGAAGAACGCAGAGGATTCGCTGATGAACACCCCACTCCATGGAGCCATGGCTGCTACTCCCACTGTTACTACCTAATAATTTATAGAGCTATGATAGTCATATATTCCCCCCTGGTTTTTGTTTTTAATAAATTTTATATTTTAGAGCCATTATGGGCTTACACACAAATTATATTTGCCTGTAATTCCCCAGTAGCTTCTTCTACTTCTACTGCCTTGCATTTATGCAGCACATTTGTTATGGTGAGTGACCCTTCCCTGATTCGTTATTGACATCATTTGTGATACTTTGACTCCAATTTCCAGACTTCATTCAGATTTCCTTAGTTTCTGTCCCAGGACCCATAGGGGCGCTGTGCGCTGGCTATCAGTGCTTTCAGCCTTGGCTTGCGTTGGATGACCTTGGCGGTTCTGTGGAGCGCTGCTCAGGCATTTTGGAGACTTTGCTCTGTTGGAGTTTGTCTGAGACTTTTTCGTGAGTTGATGGGGAAGTGGAGTTTTGAGAGGAAGACTGTAGAGCAGGAACGACCTCTGCTCGCATCCTATCAGGGTGTCCGCTGTCGGTGTGACTTTTCATTTCTGGGATCACCTTTGTTACCTGCCTGAGGACACACATGTCCCCCACCCCCTGGGAAGTGGTGTCTTTTTGTGCTGGTCCCCTGGGAATGGAGAGATGCCCCCTTCCTCACAGACTCTTCGACATTTCACTGCTTGGCAAACCTTGTCTTTTCTTCCTGCACCTCTTACCCTAGCTGATTATTTATTCTGATTACTGTGGCTTCATAGAGGCACATTCTGTACTTTAGGTTTTAATCAAATACCTCTTGATTTCATATGTTCTGGCTCTGGCCGCGGAGAGGTCATGCTGTTGGCCCCCATGTTCCTTTGGTGTTTTTTTTTTTCTGAACACTCTCTTAGTTTCTGTACTATAGGAAAGTTCAGGTTTATGCTGCATGTTTCCTGACCATGGGAGCCCTAGACCCTCTCACTGGAGGATAGTGCTGGGAAGCCAGAGCAGGAGCCTGGCTATGCTGGATGCGCCCCTGTTCTCAGCTGACAGGATAAGGCAGTATAACTCTTCCCCAACTTAGACGCATTTGCATGGCGGCTGGTGGATGGGATGTGTTTGCACGAATCCACCTGCATTTGTAGCGAGGGCAGTCTGAGTTCCTACCGACATCTCCCACTCATCCAGCAGCACCCCAGGCCATCCTGGTTGTCCTCCTTCTGCATCTGTAACGTTCTGTGCCTGGAGCAGTAAACGCCTCCTGTCTCTGTCACATGCTTGCCTAGTTGTTTGGGGTCATACATTCACTAGCACCCAGACTGAGAGTGTGCCCTTATGGACACAGCTTCACTGATGGACCGACCGGCACAGGTGTTCACTACAGCTGCCGGCACAGGTGTTCACTACAGCTGCCGGCACAGGTGTTCACTACAGCTTGTGCTGTGTCTGGCTTGGCTGACCTCTCCTTCACCAGTCCTGTAGGGAGCATGTTTCCCTGTTAGCCACTGCAGTTAGAGCTCCTTCATCCACTGGCAACATAGATTATTCTGTTACATTCTTCAGTTCACCTGGCTTTAGGAATTCTCTTTAAAAGTTGAAACCATATTTTTAAGCTTACACATGTTCTAGTTCACTCTCTGTGCTCCCTCCCTGCCAAAAGTCTACCTTTGTAGACTTCATTGTCCTGGTAGATGTTGTAGAGCCCAGGCTGGCTTTCAGTTCATCGAAACCCTCCTGCTTCAACCTCCTTGCTGCTGGGATCGCATAGCTGGCATGACTGGCTTGTGCTCTGTGATTCAGTGGGTTTGACACTCAGACAACACCATGTGTCTTCCTTTACCCCTGTAAAACATGCCAAGAAGTGACACCACTGTTCGAGTTCTCTGTACCTCACCTTTCACCTTTGGAGCCTCCTCAGGCCCTGACAGCCACAGTCTTTAATTGGCTGCAGTTTTGCCTTCTAGAACATTCTAGTTGTCTTCTAGAACATCATGTCACTGGACTAGTATGCCATCTGTGCCTCTCAGACTGGCTTCCTTTCTGGTAATGAGCATCTAAGATTTACCCGTGCCTTCTTGCCTCGGTAACTCTTCCGTCTGTTGCTGAAGAGTGTCCTTTTGTGTGTCCCCCAGTTTGTTTACCTGGTGGCCGACCTGAGGGCACCTGGCTTGCTTCTGACTCTGACGCCTTCGAAGGAAGGTGCGGTGGTGTCATCTGCGGACATTTTTTGTGTGGATATAGATCTTGAAGCTGGGCAGACACCTAGAGGTGACGCTGTCTGGGAAGAGGCTACCTGTTGTCTGACCTGTGGAAGTGTCCCATCCTCCGTTCCCACCAGCAGTGAACCTCACTTCCTGTTGCTGCTTTTCTGGCAAGCCATCAGTACTCGCTGGCTTTGGGGTACCCAGACACTCCAAAGCTGCGGCACTAGAGTCCCATTGGTTTGACGTGGAGGCTTCCTCCTTCCTCCTGGTGAATGATTCTCAGCTCTCTCTACACTTGTTTGCCTTTGTTCATGGGCTTAGGTACTGTTTCTGCTTAGATCTTTGGATTGTTTTTGTGATTTTTTTTTTTAATCCTTAAGGTTTATGAGCTGTTTATACACACCTGTAAATGTTTTTGATTTCTTCTGCTGCTGGTCTTCCCCAACTGCAGCTGGTCCTCCCTGTCTGTGGCTGGACCTCCCTGTCTGCGGCTGGTCCTCCCTGTCTGCAGCTGGTCCTCCCTGTCTGCAACTGGTCCTCCCTGTCTGCAGCTGGTCCTTCCTGTCTGCAGCTGGTCCTCCCTGTCTGCGGCCGGTCCTCCCTGTCTGCGGCC
>NW_022196898.1:101086943-101092456 GCF_008632895.1 Mastomys coucha | reverse complement strand
TCCCTGTCTGCAGCTAGACTCCCTGTCTGTGGCTGGTCCTCCCTGTCTGCGGCTGGTCCTCCCAGTCTGTGGCTGGTCCTCCCCGTCTGCGGCTGGTCCTCCCTGTCTGGAGCTGATCCTCCCTGTCTGCAGCTGGACCTCCCTGTCTGTGGCTGGTCCTCCCCGTCTGCGGCTGGTCCTCCCCGTCTGCAGCTGGTCTTCCCCATCTGCAGCTGGTCCTCCCTGTCTGGAGCTGATCCTCCCTGTCTGCAGCTGGTCCTCCCTGTCTGCAGCTGGTCCTCCCTGTCTGCAGCTAGTCCTCCCTGTCTGAGGCTGCTCCTCCCCATCTGTGACAGGTCTTCTCACTTTTCTCTTGAAATAGGTTCTCACTATGTAACCCTGGCTGGAACTTGTTATGTAGACCAAGCTGACCTTGAACTCACAGAGATTTGTTGCCTCTGCTCCCCAGGACACTGAGATTAAAGACCTGTACCACATACCTGGTGGCCTTTTTCTTCTTCTTGTGTCTCTTACAGCCTGTAAGGCTTGAGCTCAGAGAAGTTGCCTGGCCTGTGGTAGAACTACATTGCACACTTACAGATGGTTGAGAGTTTAATAAAGTCTAACCTGGCCACCTACCTCCTACTCCCTTTCTCCTAAAGTTGTCGTTGTGTTGTGCCTGTGGGCTTAGGATCCACTTTGAGTTCATTTCTGTGACATGTCGGTTCTGTGTTTCATGCCCCAGACTCTCTCTTTTTCTACAAGTGTAGAAAAGACCTTTGAAAAGACCTTTTGGAAAATGCTATTATTTCTTCCCAGATTGCTGTGGTCTCTTCCCCAGAAGTCAGTCGACTGTGGACTCTGCCCCCCTTGGCTCTTTTGGTCCCAGTGGTCTGAGTGTCTATTCTTTTCTCAGTAGCATACTGTTTTGAGGATGGTAGCTTCTTTGTAAGTTTTAAAATTGAGGGTAGAATGGGTGGTGGGGTGGATGGGTTATCAATTTTACTTGTTGGGTGTATTTCTCTCCAAGACTGCTGGCTCCTCTGGGGCTTTACCACAGCCTAAGCTCAACTACATAAAAACAAAAGAGTACTCTCTACCCCTGTAGTTAAAGATCTGCTGAAATCTCTCTACCAGTGGGAGGAGGTAGATCTTAGCAGGGAATATGTGGAGGCGGCCCATAGCCAGTCAGCATACAACCTGTCAGCACACAGCCTGTCAGCACACGGCCAGTCAGCACACAGTCAGTCAGCACACGGCCAGTCAGCACACAACCTGTCAGCACACAGCCTGTCAGCACATGGCCAGTCAGCACACAGTCAGTCAGCATACAGTCAGTCAGCACACAACCTGTCAGCACACAGCCTGTCAGCACACGGCCAGTCAGCACACAGTCAGTCAGCACACAGTCAGTCAGCACACGGCCAGTCAGCACACGGCCAGTCAGCACACGGCCAGTCAGCACACGGCCAGTCAGCACACGGCCTGTCAGCACACGGCCAGTCAGCACACGGCCAGTCAGGACACAGTCAGTCAGCACACGGCCAGTGAGGACACGGCCTGTCAGCACACGGCCTGTCAGCACACGGCCAGCCAGCACACAGTCAGTCAGCACACAGCCAGTCAGCACACGGCCTGTCAGCACATGGCCTGTCAGCACACGGCCAGTCAGCACACGGCCAGCCAGCACACAGTCAGTCAGCACACGGCCAGTCAGCACACAGTCAGTCAGCACACAGCCAGTCAGCACACGGCCTGTCAGCACATGGCCTGTCAGCACACGGCCAGTCAGCACACAGCCTGTCAGCACACGGCCTGTCAGCACACGGCCAGTCAGCACACAGTCAGTCAGCACATAGCCAGTCAGTACACAGTCAGTCAGCACACGGCCAGTCAGCACACGGCCTGTCAGCACACGGCCTGTCAGCACACAGTCAGTCAGCACACGGTCAGTCAGCACACGGCCAGTCAGCACACGGCCTGTCAGCACACGGCCTGTCAGCACACAGTCAGTCAGCACACAGTCAGTCAGCACACAGTCAGTCAGCACACAGCCTGTCAGCACACAGTCAGCACACAGTCAGTCAGCACACGGCCTCTGGCAGGAGTGCTTGCCAGTTTAGAGAAAGTACTCATGGTGGGGCTTCTTGGTCTGGGTTCACTGGAGAGCAGACAGTTCAGGTTTGTGTGGTGGTTGGGGGTCTGGTGTCTGAGTTCTTACATTGACATCAGAGACTCCCAGTGACCCCTGGCTTCTCTAGTCACGACACACAGAATCCTGGGTTGAAGCTGGCTGTCAGTGGGAATGGACCAGTGGCCTTGGTGGCATCTTGGTGGCTGGCTGACTGGCATCTCAGTCTCCTCAGTGTGCCCTGTGGTTCTGTTCCCACTCGTTAGCTTCCCAACCCTCAGGCAGGGCCTCCCTGACTCGACCTCTGTGCCTGCACTGTGCAAGGCAGGCCTGAGGCTGCCGGTGCCCTGCCCAGCCTGGGGTGGATGCCTAGGGAGGATTTTCTTCCTCCCCCCTCCTCTCTTCTTCATCAAGCCCCTCCCCCATTCTCTTCTTTTCAAACTTGTCAGGCAGAATCCTCTCTTAGACACAGGCCCCTCGTTACTGTAGAAGATGAGTGCAGCCATCTCGTCTGTCATGAGGGTTCAATAATGTAAAGGTGCAAACACTTCCTACGGTACCTGGTGACTGGTTTCCACTAACATCTGATGGTAGGTCTCACTGAACACTGAATGCTGTGTAAGACACACTCCTCTACTGGTTAATCTTCTGAACAAACCGGTAGGGAGTAGTCCCCGAGTTGTGAAGAGGAGGGGGTGTTGGTGTCCGAGGGCGTGGCCCAGAGATGAAGCTGTTGTGGGGGCTGATTCTGGAACTCTGCTGTCCCTTTGCTGTGCCACAGTTTTGCTGCTGTGCCGGCTGTTGTGCTGTAGTTGCAGCAGTGTCTGTGAAGATGGAGGAAGGAGGCAGCTCTGCTACCCACTTCTGACAGTAGAATGTAGGAGTAGGGAAACAGAAGCACTTCCCAAAAGACAGAGCATGGGGCAGGCTGAGACGGTGGCACGGGCTCCTCCGTGAGGGCCGTAGAGGCTGAACTACCCCTGAGCTCCGGGCAGTGCCTGGAATCAGTCTGCCCCGCCTTCACGTATGTGCAGCCTTGTGTAACTATTGGACGAACCTCCTATTTCCTCCTTTCTGAATATCAGACAATACGCTGGCATAGAAGCTATGAGACTGCCAGGACTCACCGAGTGCCTGCTTTCAGGAGTGTACCATGAGAAACCAGGCATGAAACCAGTGAAGCCCAGCCCAAGCCCAGGCCCTCTGGGAGCCTCACGCTTAGAGAACACTTACTGTGCATGTAGCCCGTGCTGAGTGCCACGCATAGGCTAACTAGCTCAGTGCTCACTTCAGCTCTCTGAAGGGCGCACCAGAAGCCTTGCTTTACGGAGAGGCAAACCGAAGCCTGGAGGTATTGGGGGAACCCCCCAAGGCAGGACAGGCAAGCCTTCCAGGCACAGTTCGTCCCTGTTAAGGATGGTGCCTTTGAGAGGGTCTGGAGGGAAAGCGCCTTCTGGAATGGCTGCCAAACATTTTGGAGCAGGCCTTGTAGGAAATGGTACAAAAAGATGAGCTCCACAGGTGGGAGTATTTTGGGTAGAGAGCAGTAAGTCTGGAGACACAGATGGATGGAGGGATGAACTGTGTTCAGGGGATGATTGACAGTCTCAGGATTGTAGGGTACCAGGAAACATTTGGTGACTAAACTCCAACGGTGGCCTAGGAGGCCCTGGATGGTGCTCTCACCCAGGGGCACAAATGTCTGGATTAGGTTTCAGAAGGAGTCTGGCAGCATGGTAGCTCTGTCCCGGGTGTGTGCTAGAATTGTGTGAGGCCAAGGAGCCCATGAGAGACGCTTCCGCTGTAGTTTGGTGAGTCAGCATGTCTGCTCTGAACCTCACGGGGGACGGGGTGTCCTGGACGGTTGGAGGGCTTGCTGCTTTTCCTTCCGGGGGAACCCCACCGCATAGCAGTGCTGGCTAATGGAGCAAGCGCTCTGGAAAGTAGCCAGTGTGGAAACTGTGACTGTTCCGTCCAAGCCAGGGCCTTCAAAGGGAGGAGAAGTGACACTTGCTCCGTAAGTGACACTCCCTTCAAAGCTCCAGGGAGGAAGTCTCCAGTGTGTATGTAGATAAGCACAGATGCATACACAGGCTCACAGACACAGGACATACACACACACATATACACACACAGACACACACACACACCACACACACACATATACACACATACATACACACCACACACACACAGACACACACACACACACACCACACACACACATACACACACATACATACAGACACACACACAGACACACACAGAGACACACACACAAACACACAGACGCACACATACACACACAGACACACACACATATACACACGTACACACACAGACACATACACATATACACACATACACACATACACACACATACACAATACACACACATACACACAGACACAGGACACACATACACACACATACATACATACATACATACACACATACACACACATACATACATACATACATACATACACACAGACATACACACAGGCACACACAGACACACACACATACACACACATACACACATACATACATACACACGCAGACACACACAGACATACACACAGACACACACATACACAAATATGCATACACACATACACACAGATACACACATACACACACACAGACACACATACCTACATACACACACACTCAGAGAGAGACAGACAGACAGACATACGGACAGACAGACATACAGGGACATACACACTCAGACACACAATCTCCTGAAATCATGTGCCCAGTGACAGTGTTGACTGAGCTCCTGCCTCCTTGTACCTAGTCCCAGGGACTGGTCCTTCTCATCTATGGCCGCCGCCCAGGGCTCCTCTGTGCACTGATCCAGGCTTCATACTGCACATAGACTGGCTGTACAAGGCAATGCAGTTCAAATACCTTCTTTTCTGTATCTTAACTAGCATTTGGAAAACACCATTTTAGAATGTCTTCATTTTAAGGGGTTCTTTTCCTTCACAGACTCCTCCCCACCCCCACTTTTTCATTTAGGGGTAGATCTCATGTAGCCCTGTCTGGCTTTGAATTCTCTCTCTAGACAAGGATAACCTTGAACTTCTAATCATCCTGTGCAGACCTCCAGAGTCCTGGGCTTACTGGCATGCACCCGTATACCTGACTTATGTGGTACTGGTGATTAACTCGGGACCCCATGCACGGAAGGCAAGCAGTCTAGAAACTGAGCAACATGCCTAGTCCTCCAGCAAGACACTTTGTCTAGGGTATACTCTTTAGTTTTTACCTGGAGCCCCTGTGTGAGTCCTTAGGTTTGGTTGATAACCAAGAGCTCTACAGACAGGTCCATGAGCGCTCTCTCTCTCTCTCTCCCTCTCTCTTTCTCTCTCTCTCTCTCTCTCTCTCCCTCTCT
>NW_022196898.1:101083489-101086709 GCF_008632895.1 Mastomys coucha | reverse complement strand
CCCTGCCTCCCTCCCTCCCTCCTCCCTCCCCCCATCCCCCCTCCTTAGCACCGTTGAGAGCAGCTATCCTTCAGGCTCCAGGTTCTTTCTGCCTCACCCTACGAGTCGGAAGGAGTCTTCTCTAGGCTTCTCCAGTCCTAGTGCCCTGGGAATGGGCAGGAGTGAGTTTTTCTAAGTTTAAGTCCCCAGTACAGTGCAGTGACTGGATCCACAGACCTTAAAGATCCTATGTGATCTCAAGACTCCAAGTTGCCTGAAGTCACAGGGCTAGGACACCCTGGTAGAGCCAGGATGTAGGTTTCTGCGGCCACTCTGTTACCTCACAGCTCTGTCCTTCTGTCCTTCTTCAGCAGAGCATGAGACAGATATGGGTCTCTCTTAATGATGGCACTAACTTGGGCCCTCCTCTCTGCTCAAGAGCAAAGCCAGCCATCTTTTTGCTGGAGACATTCAGTGCTGAATGCCGGCCCTGTGCGTTTCTGTTAGCGTGCCTTTTCTCAATGTTGTTCAATCCTAGCATGTCCATCAGTGTCTCAGTTAAATAGTGCCAGGCTTTGGCCAAACAAACAAGCAAACAAATTACAAATCTAGTCAGTAAAGACTGGAGGTGGCCTGAAGAAGTTATTGACAGCTGTCGGTATCAATTGGCTAAAGACAGTCTGCTCTCAAAGTGCAGGAGACAACTCCTCAGAGAATGCGCTCTCCTGGCTTCTGAAATCGGCTTGTCTGCTTGGTCGCCCAGGCTTACAGATCACCTCTCTGGCTTTGCCTGCTGTGTGAGCATTCTAGGCTCTCTGGCTATTTCTTCATCACAGGGAAGCGGTAGTAAACCCAGCTCAGGGCTAGGAGATGGTATGGTCAGTGTACTGGTTTCCTCCCTTCTGCTATGATAAAACACTTAGACTGACAGCAACCTGAAGACAGACAGAAGGGTCCATTTGGTTTGCATTTGCAGATCATAGTCCACCATTAAGGGTCGTCAGAGCAGGAACTCTAATCAAGGACCCTGAAGGCAGGAACCGTGGAGCGATGATGTTTGCTGACAGAGACCTCTACTCATTAAGCCTTAACAATATGGTTGCTTATAGAAAGCCTGGACAGTGGTAATGTTGTGGACATTCCAGCATGTATGGGGAAATTCTCATAAGGGCCTGTGCCTATATGAAGAACTACAGGTAATTGTTATAGAGTATCTGATCACAGTAGGCATCCTCACACACACACACACACACAGACACACAGAGACACAGAGACACACAGACACATAGATCTCTCTATCACACAAATATACACATAGATCACACACACAGACACACAGAGATACATACACAGATACACATATAGATACTCAGACATAGATATACACAGATCTCATATATGGACACAGATACACATATACAGATAGACATACCAGATACACATGCACACAGATACATACAGATCACACATGCATATGTGTGTGATATATACACATTCACACAGATACCTACCACACACATAGATACACTTGCACACAGATACCATATACATATAGATACACAGACACACACACCATATACACATACCACACAGGCACACATGCACACACTACACATACACACAACAGACATGCGCACATACCACACAGATACATTCTGTACACACATACATACATACCACATACACAGATATACACACTACACAGACACACCCATGCACAGACAAACACACACACATACCACACAGGGACACATACACAAAGATATACACAGATCATACACACACAACACAATCATTATACACATATATCACATAGATATACATACATTCACAGACAAATCATACACATAGACACACACATACACACCACCACTACATAATACCACACAGATACACACACACACACACACAGACACACAAAGACACACACACAGATACACACAGACACACACAGCTCATACACAAATAGACACAAACAGGTCACACATACACATGAGCAATGCTAAATGGATTCAGCAGTCTGTGCTTACATGTACACATGTATGTATCTATATGTAACAGATAAATAGAGAGGTCATGAATCTGAGAGGGAGCCGGGGACGTGGAAAGATTTGGAACAGAGGATGAAAATGATATAATATAGTAATCATGTATGAAATTCTCAAATGTGAAAAATTAGGTAAATAGGTCTTAAAATGTGTTTTAAAATGTAGACATTTGGGTTGGAGAGAGATCTTGGTCAGTAAAGGGCAACATAGGACTCGTGTGAAAAAGCATGGTGATGCTCACTCCTAATCCAGGACTAGGAGGCAGAGGCAGGCCGACTCCTAAGAGTCGGCACATACATGAACACACGCACACACAACATGTAGACATCAGTCTTGGGTGTTTTGTTTTAAAACACAGGTCAAAGTAATAAACTAGAGAAAAGGGAACACAAGCATTTTTAAAAGAAGTTGTTTGAGAAATGTGTATAAGGCTGGGGATTGTGCCGGGCCCTGTCATTGCTGGCTTATTGTTCTCTTCCCTGGCCTGGGAGGGAGATGCGCGGTTCAGAGAATGTGGTTTGCAGTGCGCATGGGCTTGCTGTGTGCCTGCTCCAGACTAGCTGGTTTAATTTACAAATGGAGTTTTGATCCACTCAGGACTGTGCATACAGTGGAGGAAGGGCATGGCAGGCAAACCACAGCGGCTCATTTCCTCTTATTGATCTGAGCACAAAACAGGGTTGTTGCATGTCAGAAATTAACCCCCCCAATTCGCAGAACACTCTGGTGCAGTCTGGGAAGATGTTGCTATGGCCTCTCAGGAGCAAATAACATGAATTTTTAAACATTCCCCAGGAATAATTTACATGATTTCAAGTGTTCTAAAGCAACAGGATATAGACTGTTTCTTATAGCGCAGCAAACAGCTGAATATTCTGGAATGTTCTGAAGGGGGGCATCAGGGGGAACGCACTTCCAAGCACCCCATGTCCTTTGTTCCCTTGGTATCTTTATTATTGTGTTTGATTTCTGTTTTCTGAGATAGGTCCTGATGTAGTCAAGACTGGCTTGGAACTCACTAGGTAGCTCAGGCTGCCATCTAATCACTGTGATCCTCCTGCCTCACCTGCTGAGTGCTGAGATGGAAAACCTCAGGACCACATGTGGCTCTTTTGTTTGTTCTTAATATTTGTTAGTTGAGGGGTGTTGTGTACATGTGCGCATGTGTGAGCATGTTTGTGCTTGGCGGGGGG
>NW_022196898.1:101059272-101083479 GCF_008632895.1 Mastomys coucha | reverse complement strand
GGGGGTGATTAATAATATCACCCAGAGGCACCTGCAATCCAGGCTATCCATGTCTGCAGGTAGCTGCTTCCATTCGTGACCCAATCTTAGAATGTTTGTGATAGTGCTGTTGATGTTTTCAGTATTCTACTTTAAACTTAAAACAACTACTTTTGTATAATTACAGTATGTTCTAGTTAAGTTTGTAGTTAGAGTTTCGGCTAGGGAAATGGGTCACTTCATAAAGTGGCAGAGGACCTGAGCTCGGTCCTTGGAACCCACATTGAGCAAAAGCCTGGTGTGCTGATGCACTTTGTATCGTCAGTGGTGGGGAGGCCTGGACAAGCTGGCCCCTGTGCCCGCTGGCACCTGCTGCCTGTCTTACTGATGTCTCAAGCTAGGGGACACACGTCTCAAACAAAGCAGGAGAGAACTTCTGAGAAACTGCAGTTGAGGCTGTCTTCTGGTATCCGTGTGAACCCAGACAGGCATGCGTGTACACACAGATGTGCATGCATACAAACCCTGCACACATACACACACACACACACACACACACACACAATCATAGATGAGATTTGTAGCAGAGGAAAAAAAACAGAAGTAAGCACTGCTTATAGTTTTTTGTTTGTTTGTTTTTGTTTTTGTTTTTTTTTCCAGACAGGGTTTCTCTGTATAGCACTGGCTGTCCTGGAACTCACTCTGTAGACCAGGCTGGCCTCGAACTCAGAAATCGATCTGCCTCTGCTTCCCAAGTGCTGAGATTAAAGGCGTGTGCCACCACCTCCTGGCCCACTGTTTATGTTTTTGTGAAATGCATTTATAAATCTGTAATACGGTGGCCACAGTATTAATGCGTGTGCTTGAGTTCTCTGTTCTTCCCAGCTTAGCTCAAACCACAGAGAATTTCTATATATCAATAAGTTATTTCTCTATGATAGATCATTTAGTGATACCTGTCTATTCTATTGCTTGGAAGTGCCCTTATACTGAATAATCTGCTCTGGCTTGGCAATTACATTCCTTGATTCCCTTCTCTGTTATTTTAAAAACTGAAATCAGACACCCTTATTACAAAACTTAAATCACATTTCTTGTTCTTCTTTGTGCACACCCTGGACATTTTCCTCTGTGTAGTTCTTAGAAGTCCATGGGTCACTGTCATGCTTACAGATATGTGTCTGTAGACTTCGGACACATGTGACTTTCAAGAAAGCATCTGCTGCTCCAGGAGACGTCGGGGAGAAGGTGCTATTTCCTCTGTCTCTGTCTCTCTGTCTCTCTGTCTCTCTCTCTCCCTCTCTCCCTCTTTCTGTCTCTGTCTCTCTCCCTCTCCCTCTCTCTCTCTCCCTCTCTCTCTCTCTCCCCCTCTTTCTCCCTCTCTCTCTCTCCCTCTCTGTCTCTCTGTCTCTCTCTCCCTTTCTCTCTCTCTCCCTCTCTGTCTCTCTCACACTGGCAAGTCTTACTAGTGCCATCATCGTTGTCATTGAATAATAATATATTTTAATATTTTTACTTATTTTTTTGACATTTTGGAGCCCTTTCTTTCTCTCTCTCTTTCTTCTTCTTTCTTTACCTTTCTTCCTTCCTTTCTTTTTGAGTACTACAGAGAATATGAGGCATATTTAATCTATGTCTTGGCTTGACCCATTTGCCTAGTCCCATCGTGATGACCAGCTTCTGGAACGAGCATGTGATTGGCTGTGAGCCTGGCCAGGTAGGGATTGGAGGGTCTCCCCTCCTTAGGAGAGAAAGTGGAGATTCTAAGAAGAAAAACAAGATAGGATAAACAAACAAAGGAGGAGACTTAGAAGACCCTCTGAGTGCTGTGCCCTAAGAGTGACAAACTTCCCCTCCCTCTTCCCTTCCCCCCACTCCCCTTCCTCTCCCTCTCTCAGTCACTTGAACCAGAGCTCAGGTAAGTTGTCCCATTCTGTGTGTTGCTACTCATAATCAAAATTTTAATGCCTTCCCCCTTTCTAGAGCAAAGCATGCAAGTGAACAGTTTTAACATAGGTGTTTTAGGAAGAAAAGAGAGTTCTGAAGGTTCCTGACTTTAGGAACTGGAGTTATTGATTGATTGTGAGAACCACATACCCTTCTATTTTCCTAAATTAAACATTGAGCAAAGCAATCTGAGCTTGCCTCCCCCCCCTTTGGGTAACTTGATTCTCCAATTATAAATAATGATTATTTAATGTCTGTTAATTCTCTCACAGTTAAGGGTGAATTCTAATTAGCTATCTCCCTAAGATGTGTGGTTTGTGGCTTGAAAGGTTCTTTTTAATGCCTTCCCTCCCTAGAAGTAATGACTCAGAACCAAGAAAGACTGACACGGAACTTCATCCTGTCTGGGCTGAACACGCTCCCGTGGGTGTCCACGCACTCTTGCTGCCGGGTGATGAGGTTGCCCCCCACACCTTCCAGTGGGCCTCACTACGGTGACTCTTAGCCTGTGCGGACAAAGCTTCACTATGCTCCTTCCCAGGCATGTTCTCCTGGGGACATGCTGGGCAGTCAGTTGTTCTTTCTACTGCTTTAAAGGTGTTAAGGCATGTTTTTGTGGGCATTCGTCTAGCAGACCCTTGTGAAGTCTCCGGCTATAGCCGTAGCTGTATCCCTGATACTGTGAAATGAGCATGGAGCTGGTCGAGACCTTTCATCCTCAGCTCCCAGTTCTTGACAGGCTTAAGGTATTGACCTATCAGCACTGACTGGTGGGTGTCCTAAGATCTCACATGACGTCATGGAACAGAATAACAAGTCTTCCTCAAGCATGAGAAATGAAATAAATACGTATGCTGGTTAGTTTTGTCAGTTTAGACAAACCTCGACATACCTGGGAAGAGAGAATCTTAGCTGAGGATTTACCTCCATCAGATTGGCCTCCGTCGGATTGGCCTCCAGGCAGATTTATGGGTCATTGTCTTGATTCCTGACTGGTATGGGCAGGTCACCCCTGAGTAGATGGGCCTTGTTGTTTAAGGTCCCTCCTCCATGGTGTTTGCTTTAGCTCCTGCCTTGGCTTCCCTTTAAGCCCCAACAAACCAGTGCTTTCCTGGTTGGTTTTGATCAGTGTTTTATCGCAACAAAAGACAAGCTAGGCCAGTGAGCTTAACCGTAGGTGAAGTCATGAAAAATGGGAATTCCTAATTTTACTTTCTGTAAGAAGTAAACCTCAAATATGTGAACTGGATGGTTCCCTTGGGTGAACATTTCCGGCGAGTAGGTACGGACGGAGATGACAACTCACTGTTTAATGGGAATATAGCTTTAGCTGTGCGAGTTGAAAATAGGCTGGGATTAGGTAGGTGGCGTGATGGTTGGCTCTAATGAGAAAGTATTTAGCACCACTGAGCCATGCACTTGCCGATGCTTAAGGTCGTGACCTTTACGTTGTTGCACTCTGCCAAAAGTTTATCTTTAAAAGGCTAAAAGAAAGCCTCTTTGGAGAGCCTTTGTGTCTGAGCCTTGCCTTGGTAAATATAGATATTAAGTATAATTGTACATTGTGGATGTTTAAGGGTCATTATTCTGGACTCCAGTGCTCATGTCAGGACTGGTGAAGACAAACTGTGTCGGGACTCAGGACATGCTTGGGGAAGCGCTAACAATATTTCTGTGTTGTTTTACATTCCTGAGAACCATTCCTCTCGGAAATATAAGGAAGCAAAAGTAATTTGGGCCTTCATTAATTGGGTTCTAATTTATCTAGCTATCTAATTTAGGCTCTCCATTAAAGGACCAGCTACCTAATGTAGTATTTCATTTTAACCGATTTCATATGCAGTCATGCAGGAGGCAGGAGAAAGCTGGTGGCAGGGGGGCTCTCCTCCCAACCCTGCCTTCTCCCTACCATGGTGCGTCATGTTCTTAACACTCGGTAAATGTTTCTGAAGGTCATCTGTGGTGCAGAGGAGAATTAATATGAAAATGCGTTTAATAAATAAGCTGTCAGACGGCTCCCCAAGATGCCCTGAGCCGCACAGAGGCTTCATGTCTTTCAGCTGTGCATAAGGGAGCGGTGGCTCACACAGGCTCTCTCACTGGCCTTGGTTATCATTCCTAGCACTGCATTTCTCCGCTCGCTTCATCCCTCTTGGGTGACAGAGCCATTTTCTCCCAGAATCCAGCCCCTCCCCAGGAACGGGAAAAGAAATAGACACCCACCCTTGTAATGCTTGGAGGATGAACGGAGAGCGAAGGGCTCTGGTAGAGGAGGCCCGGGCTGCGCTGCGTGGCCCTGTGGGCCTGGCGGTTGGGGTGGAGAGCGAGGGTCTGGCTGGTCGATTGAATTGCGGTTATTTACTGTTAAACCTGCAGCTTGTCTGAGGCAGGCATTGGGACCTCTGCCCCTCACAGGCTTTGCCTCCAGGCACAAACACGGGAAGATTAAACATTAATTAAAATATCTGCACAGAGGATAAGCAGCAGAGAGCTCGAAGACTCTCTGGGCTCCCACTAGGGAGCCATTTACAAAGGAAGCCTTGGTTTGGGCTCTGGAGGTGGTGCCCTGGGCTTCCTTAGACCCAGGAAGCATTTCTCAGGGGGAGTCTGTTGCCGGTGCTTCAAGAAGATGGCAAGCTCAGTGGACGTCAGGTCTGTTCAGGAGCCTTAAATGTTCCTGTCGGATGTTAAGAGTCCTTGAGACTTACTCCAGAGAGTCATGGGTCTCCGCAGAGGTTGGTTCCTTCTCAGCCCCGTTCTTCTTCTCTGGTTAGGCCTCAGGTTTTCTGCAAACCTCTTAGCAAGTGCGCTTAGCCCTCCATTGGCTGAGGTGAAAATCCTCCTTCTCCACTCTGCCTTACAGAACAGATCCTTGAAAATACTTTGGAAGGCCTCTGTTTTCAGGCCTCGGTTGTTGACTTCCTGAACAGCATACCTACTGGCCTGCATTACAGACTTAGCGTGGCCTTTTTTTTTTTTTTTTCCCTTTAGTCTTTGCCCAGCGAGGCACTCACACCGGCCGTTTTCCAACGTAACTGGGACCTGTGCTAGGGACACTGGTCTGGAAGAGCTCACAGACTGTGTTGCCATCCACCAGGCTTGGCCTGCATCTGGGGCACTGACGACCTACTTGTCCTTGAGCCTTTTGCTCTGCCTGACATTTCTTCCCTACTACTTTCACCTCAGTCGAATCCCTTGCTGCTTCTCGGCAACGTGGCTGTTTCTTCTCCTTTGGGAACTGTGTAGACTCGTAGCTCCTGCAGTTTTCTTCAAGTATGACCAATTTTGTGTCGCTGGAGAATCAGAGTCCAGACTGGTTTAAATACAATTGGTATGACTCGGATGCCTCTCTTCCTTCTGGCTCCCCTCGCTCTGTATTGTCTGCAGTGGTGCGGTTCCTCTTTGGACTTTGTCTTCATTTGTCTCTCTGGTTTGTCATTTAGGAAGTGCTAACAGCCCCATGGTGGGTCTTCAGACAGTATTTGTACAGTAAGCATGTTATGGGAAAGCCTGGGCTTTAAATTCTCCTTTAACAGTTACTCTTTGTAGCATTCAGCAAATTACTTTGCAGAGGTCAAGCTTCCTCCGCCAAAAACTTCAGAGCAGCTTCATTTTGTGGAGTTGCTCTTCAGACTAGAGCCAGCGTCTCTTCCCCACTCAAGTCCTCAACTAATTCTGAGGTGCAGGTGCCATAGCTATTGTCATTGTTACTATTACTAGTGTTGACCGATTGATTTAGGAGTGACTTTATTGAGGCCTGTGGCTGGAACGGAAGTAGAATTCAGGAGATGGCCCCGATCCTGTGCAGCTGTTTGGGAAGGAAAGCCCTGGTTGTTTCTGTTGGGTAGAAGAGTGTGGGGTCCCTGTTTGTGGAGTCAGGGTTCCTGATTGATCGTTGATATGGTAAAGGCTTCCAGAATGTAAACTGCCCCATTCCTATTATGTCACTGAAATGGGATGGAGCCAGAGAATGGAGTCTGTTCTTGTCTTTTAATCACACAGGTATTATTAAGACATCCCTTGTCTTATATTTAATCGCTATGCAATATTTTATGTGCTTCCACAGCTCTTGCACAGTTAGGAAGGTAACCTCCACATTAGCTAACTAATTTTCACATTAGCCATAAAAATATGGTCAGTGTTCGGTACTGTGAAGATCACACAGGTAGTATGCATCTGAAAATGCTAATGCTTGCCAGCTATTAATACTGTAAATTCAGTTTGAATGTTTTAAATGTCTCCTCTTTGGAGATTGAGAGTTAAGATTAGAATTTAGAATTGAGTACCAGTCTGCACAAGTCTAACAGGAAAAACAAATGAATGTGACTCAGAGCGCAGCTGGAGGCAGGCCTGTGTGATTATTCTAAAGATGTGATTGGCATGGATGTTCGGAAACTCAAATTAGAATGTTTCTTTGTCACGCCTGCTAGGGTCACTGCCTCACCCGAGGTGGCCAGTGTCACCAATGTCAATCA
This sequence comes from Mastomys coucha, assembly GCF_008632895.1. Taxonomy (NCBI): domain Eukaryota; kingdom Metazoa; phylum Chordata; class Mammalia; order Rodentia; family Muridae; genus Mastomys; species Mastomys coucha. The sequence continues at coordinate 101,077,078 of NW_022196898.1, read as the reverse complement.
GCAGTCTCTGATGACAAAAATTCAAGAGTTCAATTTCTGATTTAGTCTACCAATCTTTTTCTTCTGCATCCCAGATTTGAAGGCCGGGGGAAGGATGTTCACTACTGAGCCATGTTTACCATTCACATGACTGGTGGTCTTTGGAGGTTATCCCACACTGTTTCAAAAGACAAACTATGTCATCTAGTTATCAATACTATTTGTCCAATCAGAACTCAAATGCACTGGCCAAGCCACTCTGAAGATGTAATCAAGGAGTAGCAACCAGGCAGTGTGTGTGTGTGTGTGTGTGTGTGTGTTTATCATGTGGGGGAATGTGTGTCCAAATAGTACATGTATGCACTGGCTTATGCATGCATGCACAGGCTAGAGAGAGCGCAACAGCAGGCATCATTCCTCGGGAACTGTGTGTTTATTTCTTTCAGTCTCTCTCTGGCCAGGAGCTTACCCTGTAGTCTTGGGTGCCTTGTCAGGGAGTCAGGATCCATCCCTCTACCTTCTAGGTGCCAAGCTTACCACACTCTGTGAAGACTTTTGTACTTATGTCCTGGGGATCCAGATCTGACCCTCCTGCTCTCGAGGCAAGCAAGTTCCCAGCAATGGTTTCCCCAGCTCCACAACTCATTTACATGCGTTTTTAGATTAGTCTTTACTGTGGAAAAAAAATACTTGATTGGATGTTTCATGCTCATTTCTCACGTGCTAAACCTTCCGGTGCCATTCATAAAACTGCTCATAATGATGGTTTTCAAAGTGTGTGTTTGTGTATGCATGTGTGCATGTGACGTCCCTCTGTGTATGTGGTAAGCTATGACCTTTTGCAGTTATTTTTTTTTTTTTTAGTTACTCAAATGAATTGCTGATTAGAATTGGATTTCAATAGTCATGAACTTGGAGATGATTATGGCTTAAAAGAATACATAGGCAACTATTTCTGAAAATTAATGAAGTGTTTTTTTTTTTTTCCGACATAGCATTTAATATATTGCTTGGCGCTTCGTTCTGGAATGGTTACGTGAAGAATATACAGTTGTAATATAGATTTTCATTTTAATGGGAGTGTTGTAATACCCTCATATTTTTTTTCACTTCTCATTAGTTTTTATAACCTATGAATTACCTAAAACAACTTCAGTCACTGGGATCCTGACTTGACACTTGTTTTACTGTGTGTGGAGGTGTCGTCTGAGAGATGGCGTCTGTATTTATGGTGCTGATATCTCAGGGTAGATGTTAGGGCTGTTGCAGAGCGTGCACATGCTGCCAGGCATGGTGTGGGTTTTGTGCTGTCAGGGTCTGGTTTTTTTTTTTCTTCCTATCAGAAAAAAAACAAACAAACTGAGCAGACAATGAAGGCGCAATTATTGGAGCAACTTATGGGAAGGTAATGAGAATGTAGACTTCTCTCTACACGGGTTTGGCACCACTCCTTATAGTTTGGTGTGATGGTTTGTATATGCTTGGCCCAGGGAGTCGCACTATTAGAAGTTGGAGTAGGTGTGGCCTTATTGGAGTGAGTGTGGTATCATTATGGACGTGGGCTTTAATACCCTCATCCTAGCTGCCTGGAAGCCAGTCTTCTGCTAGCTGCCTTTGAAACAAGAGGTGGAACTCTCAGCTCCTCCAATCCTACATCTGCCTGGATGCTGCCATGCTCCTGCCTTGATGAAGATAATGGGCTGAACCTCTGACCATGTAAGTTAGCCCCAGTTAAATGTCATCCTTATAAAAGTTGCCTTGGTCATGGTGTCTCTTCACAGCAGTAGAACCCCAAGACAACTGGTCTAGTGAAGATTTTACAGAATTTATTTTTGCTTATTTCTCCAGTATGTCTGCTCATTGACATATCATTATATTATTACTTGCTTAGGAAAATGCTCTATTCCAAGGATTCAAGCCTGAGTCATGCTCTTTTAGGTTGTTGACTTTTGTACTAGTTTCTTTTAGTAAGTAGGAACAAGTACTGCCTGTATTGTTAGTCCTCTATGTCTGTGTGTCCTGCTATTGAGAGTTTAGCCAGCTGTGGCACGAAAATTTTTTTACTTACTTACTTAATTAACTCTATATCCCAATATCAGCCCACCCTCCTCCCAGGACCCCTCACACAGACCCTCCCCCATTCCTCCCTCCCTTTTTCCTCTGAGAAGGGGAATCACCCAGAGAGAATCACTTTGCCTGGTGCATCAAGTCACTGTGGAGCCAGTATATCCTTTCCCACTGCAGTGCCAGTGGATCCTATCCCACTGCAGTGCCAGTGTATGTATCCTTTCCCAATGCAGGGCTAGTATATCCTTTCCCACTGCAGGCCAGTATATCCTTTCCCACTGCAGGGCCAGTGTATCCTTTCCCACTGCAGTGCCAGTGTATCCTTTCCCACTGCAGGGCCAGTGTATCCTTTCCCACTGGGAGGCCAGTGTATCCTTTCCCACTACAGCCAGACAGGCAGCCCTATTAGGAGAACAGGATCTATAGGCAGGCAACAGAGTCAGGGAACCTCTCTTCAGTTATTGGGGGACCTGCATGAAGTCCAAGTTGTAGTTCTGCTACATATGGGGAAGGGGCTTGTTCCAATCCATACTAACTCTTTGGCTGGTGGTTCAGTCTCTGAGAGTTCCCAAGAGTCCAGGTTAGTTGACTCTGATGATCTTTCTGTGGAGTCCCCATCCCTTACAGGTCCCTCAATCCTTCCCTTAACTCTTCTACAAGACTCCCTGAGGTCTGTCTAAGGTTTGGCTGTGGGTCTGCATCTGTTTCAGTCAGCTGCTGGGTGGAGCCTCTCAGAGGACAGTCATGCTAGGCTATTATCTGCAAGCATAACATAGTATCATTAATACTTGGTTAATAATTGATCCTTGCCCATGGGATGGATCTTAAGTAGGGCCAGTCATTGGTCGGCCATTCCCTCTGTCTCTGTTCTTTGTCCCTGCACATTTTATAGGCAAGGACACAACTTGAGTCAAAGGTTTTGTGGATGGGTTGCTGTCCTTATTTGTCCACTGGGAGTCCTGCCTAAAATGTATGTCATCCTCAGTCATCAGGGAAATACAAATCAAAACAACTCTGAGATTCTACCTTTAGAATGGCTAAGATCAAAAACTCTGAGGGACATCACGTGCTGGTGAGGATGTGAAGCAAAGGGAACACTCTTAGGTTGTTGGTGGGAGTTAAAATTGTACAACTACTCTGGAAATCAATTTCTTGGTTTTTCAGAAAATTGGGAATAGTTCTACCTCAAGACCCAGCTGTACCACTCCTGGGCACATATCCAAAAGATGCTCCACTATCCCATAAGGACATTTGCTCAATTATGTTCATAGAAGCTTTGTTCGTAATGGCTAGAAACTGGAAACAACCGAGATGCCCCTTAACTGAAGAATGGAAAAAGAAAATCTGGTTCATTTACACAAAGAAATATTACTCAGCTATTAAAAACAAGGACATCATGGAATTTCAGGCAAATGGATAGAACTAGAAAATATCATCCCAAGTGAGGTAACCCAGACCCATAAGGTCATGCATGGTCTGTACACACTTATAAGTGGATATTAGCCATAAAGTACAGGATCACCACACTACAATCCACAGACCCAAAGCCAGATAAGGAGAGTCCAAGGGACGATGGTTGAATCCTCCTCAGAAGGGGAAGTAAAATACATAGCAGAGTTGGATGGATGGAGGGAACTGGGTGGGGGACGGAAAGGAGTGGGGCAAGGGATGGTCAGGTATAGGGAGAGCAGGGGAGAGAGGACAGAAGTTGGTGGGGGGGACATCTCTAGGATATGCTAGGGACCTGGGGGACATCTCTAGGATATGCTAGGGACCTGGGGGGACATCTCTAGGATATGCTAGGGACCTGGGGGGACATCTCTAGGATATGCTAGGGACCTGGGACAGTTGGAGGAGGCCTCAGAGTATCAATGGTGGCAACTCTAGCTGAGACTTCTAGCAGTGGGGAATATGGATGAGAAATATTTGTAGAAGATTGTTTATGGGGTGGGGAGATGGCTCACTGGGTATGAATGCTTGTTGTGCATGTGTGAGGACTTGGGTTCTGATTCCCAGGACCCACAGTAAGAAGCCACAGGCAGGGAGGTGTGTGTGCCAGTTACCCAGCTCTGCAGGGGGCAGAGACCAAAGAGGAAGGCCAGGCCTTGCTGGCTACCAGCCTAGCTTCGGGATGAGGGAGTGATCATGTCTCAAAGGATTCTGGTGGAGAGATACAGAGAGAGGCGAGAGAGAGGGGGAGGGGCAGGGGGAGAGGGAGGGAGAGAGGTAGATCACACAAGGCGAAGCAGGACATCCCTAGAGTGTAAGGACACACATTAAATACCTGCTCTAGTTGGTAGAGACATGCTTCTGGGTATGTTGTATCTGTGACCTAGGGCTGTTGTCACATGAACACAGGTATACAGCTAGGTGAGCTCTTGCATATTCAGGTGAAATGGCAGTTGGCGTTTCAGCCTCTATTGTTTATGTTTGCTGCCTCCGACTCTGAGCCCATTGATAGAACTCCCTTTAATAACCACCTGGGTTTGTTAAATTCTTTTGTAATTTCTTTCTTCAGTTTATTCTAGTCATGAGCTGTGGTCTGGGTCCTTCTAAGCACTGAGTAGGATACACAGGACTCTCAGAGGATCCTCACTCTTCAGACTTTTCTTGGCGAGGATATAACTTTCTGCTCATGTGCCCTTCCAAGTGTGGCCGTGTATAGGTCCCGCTCTAATGAGGAACCAGAACAAGAGGGCCCATAGTAGATGATTCCACCTGCTGCCCACAAGTGTCTCCTTGGGGTATGACATTGAAGGTGTGAACTCAAATCCTGTCTCTACTCCTCAGGACACTGGCGTTCAGAGAGCCAAGGCTGTGGACTGGTTGGTGTATGAGCTGAGGCATAGGTCCTAGAACTACAGTGATTCCTGTTCAAAACAGGTGGTGTTCTGTGTCTGGTGGCTTTTTTAGTTCACTTCAGAATTCCTAATTGAGCACCAGCTCCCCTTGTGAGGGGAAGAGAAACTGGATACAGGTCAGATTTAAATGTTGCAACCAAATGCTACTAGGTTAGAACTGGATGCCTCTAGGTTGCCAGCCCCAGGCGGGCAGGCAGGCGGGTGGGCGGGCAGCATTCGTTTGGTTTTGAAGCACTTGTTGTAGTTTCTCAGTCACCTTAGGTAGCCAGTGAACATTTTCAGAGTGAGTGCACGAGCAGGCCAGGAAGGAGTCCCTATCTCTTTCCTGTAGCCTTCCTCTGTGTCTACACTCTGAGTCCTGCTCCTGCCTCCTGCTTCCTTCCTGAATGTTTTTTCTCATAGCTCCCTGCATGCTCTCCTGTTCTTTGTCACTGCCGCAAGTGCTTTACAGAGGATTTCCCAGGAATTGTTGGACAGGACATGTAGGAATGGCTCAGACCAGATCCAGCCAGTACTGTCCTGGAGAAATGCACTCACGTTCAGCTTTTCCCAGGAATTCCTACCTGATTCAGTTCTCGTGGCAGAGAATCGCGTGTCAGGGTGAAGATCAGAATTCACTGAAGAATGCTGTGTTCTTAGGTATTTGTGTATGTTCATGTGAGTGTGCATATGTGTGTATACATGGGGATGCCAGAAGTTGAGCTGATATCAGGTGTGTGTGTGTGTGTGTGTGTGTGTGTACTATGTGCATGCCTTGTGCCTATAGAGGCCAGAAAAGAGAACCAGAGTTATAGGCAGTCATGAGCCACCATGTAGATGCTGTGAATGGGACCTGGGTCCTCTGTTGAGAGCAGCCTGTGCTCTTAACCTCCATCTCGGCAGCTCTCTGCATCTAAGAGTTTGAGACAGCATTTCCCACCGAACGCTGAGCTAGGCAGTTTTGCGGGTTAACTGGCTACTGAGCTCCTAAGATCCACCATCCTCTGGTGTCTCTGTGCTACAGTTACAGATGTACACTGCCACGCCATGCCTCGAGTTTCCTCTGTGTGCTGGGATCAAACTCAGGTCTTCATGCTTGTGTGAGAAGAACATTATGAATTGAGCTAGTTCTCCAACTCCTTGGTTCTTGATTTTTTTTTTTTTCACTAATGAAATGAGTTCACTTTATTGTAAAAGTTTCCCAAAACACACATGCAGAGCCACCCACATAAGGGGGGGCCTGAGACTTAACAGAGATTTTATAAAATTATTTCCACTTAAAGTATTAAAGGACACAGAGTTAAAAAAAAATATTAGAAGGTAAGTCAAGGTCAATAGGCAGAATTACCACTAAAAGACGAACCTTAGAAGTACTTAGGAAAAAGGTAATTTCTTTTCAGAAAACTGATCTTAGGGTATGTTTCTTAAGAAGTACTACAAACCACAAAGCAATGACCCTCTCAAAAGTTACCTGGTTTACAAAGAAATCAACCTAAAAGGGAGAGGTCAGAGGAAACAGCAGTAGGATCTGTATTCAGATTTCTATATTTAGATCTAGTTAGATCCCCCGCTAGTTTGTTTTTTTGTTTTTTGTTTTTTGTTTTTTTTTGTAATGGCAGACAATATTCCAATTTAAAAAACCTTACAGTTAATATAAGACAGTATTACAGTAATACCATAAAGGTTCAGGCGTTTCTCCAAAAATACAAGAAAGAAAGAAGGTACATGTTAGCCGAGGGTTTACATAATTTTAGAGTATTTACATGCTTTATAACACTGTGGAAGTCTTTGGTGGTGACACACAGACTAAGATCCCTGAAAACACATGAGGAGTTAGTGTCGCTTCATCCCTCCATGTGCTAAAGTGTTTGTTGCTAGCAATGAGAGCAAGATCTCATTTTCTTTTAGCCCTATAAAACACCTGTAGTGTGTGTGGAGGGGTCCTAATCAGGAACTGAGGTGGCTTTAGATAATGGTTTATTTAGTAATCAGCTTATTTCTGGTTCCTTTCTGTTTTTCACAGGATTTTTGGTTTTTTAATTTCAATATATGTTTATGAGTACGTGTGTAGGTGAGAAGGTATGTTCCCATGCATGCATGTGCCCTTGGAAATCAGAGGAAGACTTCCTGGAGTTATCCCCTGGAGTTGGCACTGCAGGCAAACTGTGAACTAAATGCCTGGCCTAGGGGCCAAGAATCAAACCCAGGTCCTCTGCAAGAGCAGTATGTGTTCTTAAAAGATTTTTTTTTTTAAAGAACACTTTTTTATTGATTCTTTGTGAATTTCACATCATGCACCCCGATCTCACTCATCTCACTGTCCCTTCATAACATATCTGCCTTCAACCCTTGCAAACCCCACAAAAGAATATAAAAAATAAAAATTAAAAAATTAAAACAACAAAAACATCTCACCTTGGAAGTGGCAATGTGCCATAGTATGCTCCACTGTGTACCCTTGTGCCATAGTATGCTCCACTGTGTACCCTTTTGCCCAAACAGCTTTACTTGCAAATGTGTATTGCAGTAAATCATTGGTCTGGTTCAAGGCCTCTGGCTTCTGCTGCATTATCAATACTGTGACCTCACTGGGACTTCTCTTGGATATCCTGTTGTTGGACTGTGTCATGAGCTCCTACAGCTGTGGATCTGCAGGATTGGTCCCTCCACACACTCCAGCATCTACATCAGATGAAGTAGATGTTAGGGTGGGCCAGCTCATAGCCCTGGATCTGGGCCTGGGTGGTAGCTGAGCTGGTTCACACACCAGCTGTCCTTCACACGTGCTACCAGGGCCAGCTCTCCCACTTTGCCCAGGAGGGGGTGGGGCCCTCTTTCCCACACCTGTGTCACCAGGGCCAGGGTTCTTGAACCTTAAGTGTGAGCATGACAAACATACCACACACCTGGATTCTGACTCTACCTGATGTAACAGCCTGTGACTTTGTGAAAAAGACTCCAACTTGACTTCTTCGGTCTCATGGAATGTTCCACGATGTACAGAGGCAGATGGATCAAGATGCATGTGCGGACTATTGGGAAGAGAACGTATCTCTGAGCCTGCTCCTATGACTGCTACGTGGCAAATGATGCTTTCCCTCTTCCTTCAGCTCTTGAAGTAGCCCTGAGAAAAATGTGGGGGTCATTCTTGTTTTTCTAGGTGAGGTCCAGTGGAGTAAGGAAAAGAGATGAGGAGAGTCTCTCTGCAAGCTCTCTTATCCAGGCCTGAGCTGTGTGCTCAGGGCCATGAGAAGGGACCGGGAGAGACGGGGAGAGACCGGGAGAGACCGGGAGAGCCAGCTGCCTGGCGGTACTTATTTATACCCCTCCCCTGGAAATTGCATGTATAACTCATTATGGTAGTCCACTGCTTTCTGTGACCTCCTGGGGGGCTTTCTTGCATTCCTTTGCAGATTTATGAGCATATATGTAGCACCCCCACTGGAGTTCCTTGCAGAATTGCAGAGACCACGATTATTTGGGTTCTAAATTGTCCTTGTCCAGTTTTAAGCAAATGAATAAAATTTTCACCTCCTGGCCCATGATTCACGAGGAGCATTGCTGCTTACACATTTGGTTTTCAAGGAAACAACATTATCCATCTCTCCTTCCTCTTCCTCAAGCCTGATCTTTTTAAAATTAAATCTATATTTGCATATCGTGTGTGAGTGTGTGTGAGTGTGTGTGAGTGTGTGTGTGTGTGTGCATCTTGCATGATAAGGCTCACGTTAGAGATCAAAGGACAACTTGTGAGTTGGTTCTCTCCTACCATGTGGGTCTCAGGGATGGAACTAAAGTCTCTGGGAAGGTTCACCCACTGAGACATCTCGCTGGCTCCAAGCCTGAGTTTTGTAAAAAATAAATAAATAAATGAAATGAGCCACTGAAGCTCTTGTTAAAGCTTTAGTTCTGATAGCAGCTCCTGGAAAGCATGGTTTTCTCCCCATCTTCTTAATATTGTGGACGGTATTCTGCAGAACACCATGCATCCTAAGTGGCCTCAGAATCGATTACTGCCTTGATTAGGACACACAGCTGATGACTGCATCATACTGCAGAGGCACAGTTCTTCAAATAAAATATCCGGGTTGTTTTCCATCCTGTGGCTCTGTAATTACCAACTTGGGATTCATTGTGTCCCATGAAAGCATGGGCTATGGTGTGTGTGCATATTTTACCTGCGGCATGTATTTGCATTCTGGCAAACTGGGTGGATCCAGTAAATTTGCCATTTCCAGATGAGTTCATTATACATCCAAGCATCACTTCTGTAGATTGAACCACTGGTAACTAAAATATTTGTGGACATTGCCTAAACTATTTAATTCTGTTCAACTTTGTTCAACAAAAGTATTTACTAATGTCAAAGAACTCTGGAGTAGTTTGTTAGCCTACAGGGATCCAGTGGGCAATATCAATTGAAGAGTTTTTGACCCTCCAGGGTTCTCTCTGCTGCACACATACACAGACAAACAAATATATACAGTCGCATGTCGACAGACAAATATATACACAGGCACACACACACAACCTGTTAGTCTCTCTCTCTCTTTCTCTCCCTTTCACTCTCTCTTTCACACACACAGCCAGTGTTCCTCTCCTACTCTCTTCTCTCTCTCTCTCTCTCTCTCTCTCTCTCTCACACACACACACACACACTCACACTTCTACCTTTTCAGACTAGCACCATGTTGCTGATTAGAGATGGTTACATTTTCTATTTGGAGGAATTTGGAATTTGGAATTTATGCCTGGTTGCCAGCAGGATTTGGTCTGCATTACAGTGAAAAACATAAAAAGACCAGCAAGGCAAAATAAAACACTAAAAACAAAACCCACAGTCAAACAAATAAAATGAGTCAGTGAGGTTGTTTTTAGGAAATTCCAGAATTTTCTACAAGGCTACAGACACGGTTACTGCTGGAAGCCCACAGCGACCCCAGAATTTACCCTTGATGATCAAATTTTAAGAAAAACAGAAAACAAAAAACAATGGTTCTGTCCTTTGTTGAAAAGTTTCATATATTTGGTGTCTGGGTTTACACATAGCTGTTTCCTCTTGGTGACGGAACTTACTGCCCATCCAGCCTGAACTCTGAAAATGGGATTGGCTGCCACCCTTAAAAACATAGGAGATCAATGGAGGTGTGCTGCGATTGGCCACCACCCTTACAGACAGGGGAATCAATGGAGGTGTGCTGCGATTGGCTGCCGCCCTTACAGACAGACAGACAGGATCAATGGAGGTGTGCTGCGATTGGCTGCCGCCCACAGATGGGATCAGTGGGGGTGTGCTGTGATTGGCCGCCGCCCACAGACAGACAGACGGGATCAATGGAGGTGTGCTGTGATTGGCTGCCGCCCTTACAGACAGACAGACAGGATCAATGGAGGTGTGCTGCGATTGGCCGCCGCCCTTACAGACAGACGGGATCAGTGGGGGTGTGCTGTGATTGGCCGCCGCCCTTACAGACAGACAGACAGGATCAGTAGGGGTGTGCTGTGATTGGCTGCCGCCCACAGATGGGATCAGTGGGGGTGTGCTGTGATTGGCCGCCGCCCACAGACAGACAGACGGGATCAGTGGGAGGTGTGCTGTGATTGGCTGCCGCCCTTACAGACAGACAGACAGACAGACAGACAGGATCAGTGGGGGTGTGCTGTGTTTCTTTGCTTTTCACACATCTTTCTCCAGAAACCTGCGTAGAGAAAGATACTGGTTTTAGAAGCAGAAGCCAGGGAAGTGAGCTGAGAGCAGGAGTCTCCTCCCAGTGTGTTGTGAGGTAGCATTGGTGTCTCCTACAAGATTGTATGGAATTCACAATCACTGCCTGCAGACTATTAAGGAGTCTAAACCTGTTCTTGACTCGTCTCCAGACCATTTGTAGACAACACAGGTGTGAGCCATCCTGTCAAGAAACCCGACTGTGCGGAAAGTGGGCTGGGTATAAAGGTGTAGCTAGTTCTGGGGTGTGCATTGGCCTACTTCAGCGTGTCTTACTCTTAGAGGATGTCTAATTCGACGAGGAGAGACAGCAAAGAAGGGTTGAATGGAGTCTCTGCCGGGGGGAGAGGGCTCTGCGCATGGGTGGGCTTTGACTATGCTGGGTGATCTACTTTCTCCAGCTAAGTCTCATATCCTGAAGCTGGAGATCCTTCCGGAGGGGTGCTGCCACTTGTGAACCAACCACTCAACCGAGCTTTTTGGAGGACTTTTCTTTTCCAAGGCATAAATACAACTTCTTTACATTCTCCAAAAAGAAGGCATTGAGAAAAGCTTTTCCTTACAGGAGTTGTATCCACCAACTAGTACCAGAAATTGAGCTTGGCAGGATATAAAAATGTTAATTTGTTTAAAGCAACAAATGAACCCATTTCATGTTAGCATAAATTACATATATTTCTGAGAAATAATTAGCAGGCCCCCAAAGTAGTAGAAATGGCAGCAGCTGAAGCATAGTCTCCCATCTCCCCTGACAGAAGACAACTGGGTTCTTGTATTGTCTCTGATCCAGTCTGTTGAGATATGAGTCCACTGAGGTAGATGGAGAAAAACACAACCTAAGGCAGATATGGTATTGGAAAAGGGGGTCTTTGGATGGCTGCTTGAGAATCCTGTGGCCGTTCTGCCCCTGGCACTGCACAACCCCACTTGGAGTGTCTTTATATGTGAAGGTTAGATGCCATGTGGAATCTGAACCAATGAGCATGCCATTCCATCCCTGCAAACCCTGCTGCCTGAGGGTACACTTCACATTTTTTCACTCATGCATGAGTTGGTAATGTCTTGTGTTGGTCATTTGAAAAGATTGGTTAGCTGAGTTGATACCAATCTTCCAATTTTTTTTATACATGTTATTCTGTGATAACCAGAGGAAGAAGTCTGCGTCTTAATTACCATGCATGTGTCGTATCATAAAAGCGCCAATAGAGCCTGAGCACTGCGAGTCTGCCAAGCTCATGATGGCATGCTCACGTTCTATAAAAATCCAGAGTTTCACTTGAAAAGTCTGTTTCTTTGTCATCACACCAAATACTCTTAGTTGTTATTCTTAAAGTGGTCGAATCACCTCATACATTTTTCCGAATGCCTGTCGGAGGCCCAAGTCTGAAGAACTCACTGCTAGCTTTCCTTTCAGGGTTTAGTAAGGGTGATGCCAATTGAACTTATGGCTCACGTTTTCCTTGGCTGTCCCTTTGTGATAACTGTCTTGTCCATGTATGTCTGCAGTAGAAATGCTTTGTATTTCCTACTTCATCACCCGAACATAAATGCAGGTCTACACAAGGACTCATGGACTTAGTAATACTTACAACACCATCAAGAACATTCTAACTGAAGCTGGTATTTGTTTTCTTGGAGTGTTGACTATGGAGGTCACAATGGATGCTCCTTCAGGCTGATTCATGCTTAAGTGCTGATTTAGCCATGCATACTTGGTGCAGATCTTGGCATAGAGAGCAGGCCTTAGGGTCATTTAAAACCAGGCTTTCTTCTTGTTTTTCTGTTTTGCAGTACTAAGGCTTGAGCCTAGGGACTCCAGTACTCTAGGCAAGCATGGGACAACTTGGACAACTGAGCTGTTTGTTTTGGAACAGGACCTCGGTAGGTTTCTCAGTGGCCTGGATCTCTGTGTGTGGAGTGAGCGCCACATGTGTGCAGGTGAGACCTGGGAAGACGACTCTACTGTTGTGAGCCTTCCCAGCCTCAGCTGCTAAGATCTGCAGGCGATGGATCTGTTGCAATGGAGTGCTGTGTTTCCTCTTCTGTAAGGATGCATACATTAACATTGCTGGGCAGATTAAAGCTCAGAATGTCTTAACAGTCTGTTCCAAGTGCTTCTCTGCTGTCTTCAGATGAATTAGAACACATGTGCTTGTGCCTCAGTTGGCAAGGAATGCCCTCAAATACTGAAAACTCTAGTTGCTGATTCAGAGGTAGGAGAGTCTGTGTGCGCCACGAGTCCCTTTGTGATCTCAAACATCTTTTTTGGATAGCAGGGTATAAGAAACAGAATCTAGCTTTACCCAATTTCCCATGCAGACCTTTGAGCAAACGCACGTTGGTTCTTCACGTCTGCATGGGGCTGAGCTACTACATCTTTGCGTATCACTTGATTTCACTTAGCTTTACCTGAGGATCGAAATATTCCTCAAGCTTTATTTTTTGTCTCAGGATGGAAACATTCCTCAAGTTTTATTTTTTTGTCTCTCCAAACAATAGTTTGACAGTCACTGATTCACTGTTTACATGTTTTCTAACATTTTCCATTTTTCAGTACCTAATATCTGTGGAAGTCAATGGACTGGGCTTCTAAAGACATGAATGAGTACCCATAGCTTAACTCAGAAGCTCCAAGCTCTCTGGTTGCCTTTGCTGCTTTTCTAAAGTTTCCCAAGCTTAGCTCCTTTTTGTGCTTTGAAGGATTCATTCTCTGTGCTGCTGCCATAGTGTGCCACATGAAATGTTTGTAGCTTGAATAATGATTAGTAATGCTAGCTTACAATCATATAGTCATATAAAAATACTTCAAGTGTTAGTTCTATGAGACTTCGTGCTGAGTGCCAGCAATCAACAGGACAGGATGGTGTGTGTGTGTGTGTGTGTGTGTGTGTGTGTGTGTGTGTTTATTTTAGTCTGGGGTGTGCTGATAAGTCAGCAGATAATTATAAATTAATACTGGGATGAAGGAAGGGGTTGGGAGGTTGGGGCATCTAATCCATGGAAAGTAGGTTTCCCAAGGCTCTAAGCTGAAAACTTGAGATGGTGTTTGAATTATATACCTAGAAGCCAGACTGAATAATGTATGTCTGGTGAGACTTGGAGACACAGTATCTTAGAGAAGGCTGATGGGTGAACTCATTGAGTGTAGGTCAGTGTCAGGCAGTACTCATGTGGGAGAAGGTCCTGGGTTTTGTAACCTCACTGTCCTTCACTTTGTGTGCTGGGTGCTTCTTTATGGATGTTGGAGAGAGACTGTCCTATGCGCTGAGAAATCTCCATGGCTTGTCTTAGATGATAGTCCCACTTCCCACCACTCCAGTGTTGATAACTCAGAATATCTTGAGGAATTGTCAGCTGCCTCTTAGTGAAGTCAAACTTGCCCATGGTTGAGACCCACTAGTACAGAGATGCTCATTTGAAAATAGTGAAGCATAATGCTGTCTGTTCAGAAAGATAATACAACCAGGTTTCCCCCTTTGGAAAGTCACCACAGCAGTAGCACTGTGGAGAATGGGATGGAAGGGGTAGCGTTTGAGGTTGGGGAACATGTTAGGAGGCTTTAGTTGCAGTTAGGGTAAGAAAAACATCCAAAATGTGGTTACAGGGATAGAAAGGTCTCCTGGACATGAGACATTTAGAAGATAGCTTCAACAGCATGTGAGGAAGAGAGGAATGAGGGCTGACTCAAGGGTTCTGGCCTGCTTACTGCAAAGACAGTGACAGGTTCGTGCATGAAGGGGGCACAGGAGGCAGAACACATTTATTTGGGGACTAGAGAAGGATGCTGACTTTTGATGCTGTTACTTTGAGGCACCTATGCAAGTCAAGGAGAGATTTTCATCTGTAGAAGTGCTCTGGTTTAGGAAGATAGATCTGACCTTTGAACTGTGAGCAAGGCAGAGGTGCATGCAGTGGCAAGAGTGGGGAACCAAGGTTGGGTCTTGCCTCATGCCAGGTAGAGAGCTTAGATGTGAAGGAGAGGCTAGCAGAGGAAGGTTGAAGAGCTGAGTTGTGAAGACTGGTGTATTTACACATGAGTGTCAGAGCCTTACACGCACGGTTCAAGCGCTTCCCTTTCTTCAAAGGATGGACGTTTCCTATGCTCCTGGATGTTCGCTGGCTGTTCTGAAATGATTGGCTCTTTCAAGTTTTGGAGATTTTCCCATCTATCCTTGATGTAACTGAAGCAGAAGCTCTGAGTGATAACATCTAGAGTTGAAAGATGGATGTTCTCCCATCCTAGGACTAACACTGGCCCAGAGTGCTGACTCACGTAGGGACTTTGTAATGGGAATGTATCCCAGGAGCCAAGATCACTCGCTGTGCTTGGGGACAGTTGCTTTGAGTTGGTGGGTAGCAGAGCTGCCTTGAGCACTAGGAAAGCCATTCCGGTACCTTACAGATTGTGGAGCTGTTGCCAAGTGCTATGACGTTATGTGGCCAAGCCTTGGATAGCATCACTGCGCATAGTGTGCATTTTTTTTCTGAGTGGTATGAGCTCCACATACCTGACCTTTGAATGTTCTAATGTATTATTTACATGGAGCTAAGAGCCACTGCATTCTAAATGCTTGTGATTTATCATGACCATATCAGAATTGAGTCCTGTGGCCATATGCTATTTCGAGTTGAAGGAAATTCTGGGCTACGTGCTGAAATTCGTGCTTAAAATTTCAGCAATGGTTCCTACGCTCTATTAGTTAGAACAAATGCTTCCTAACTTTTCCACACAATAGAGAAAGCATTCAGCAGGACATATTTGAATTAAAAAGCCTTAGAAGCCTTACATTTTCTAGGCTGGCAACCTTGGATTTCTAATTTATGTGTCCCATCTGTACTGAAGGAGAAGGCAAGTTGAAATTTACAGCCATCCAAACCAAGAGTGTTAAAGTTCTTCATTATATTAGATGAGAGCTTATTTGTATATTCAAATAGGGAAAAAAACCACGATTGGACAGATGAAATTTACATTTAATTCAAGGTAGGTTATCTCTTGAACTTCAGGCCCTTCTGCTTCCCTGATAAACCCTACTCAGTCTTGAGACAAACATAGGGAAAACCAATCTTGATACAACTTTTTTACACTGACTAGTGGGACCAAGATTTGGTGTCTGCAGAAGTTAGTGTAATTAGTCCCTGCACCTAGGATTTTGTAACTGTATACCTGGGATCTTGCAACTGTGTACCTGGGATTTTGTAACCATTTCTGCGGTTAAAGTAGGAAGCTGAGATGCTGTGCGTTCACAGACTGGGCATAAGTAGGGAAGAGTAGAGATGGACAACATAGATGGGAGTTGGGCTCCCAAGTATTTAGAACACCTCCATCCTGGTTTTCATAATGAGATTCTCAAGGCCATGCTTATCCCTGCCTCTGAAGTCTGCAAGAGACTCCTGAAGCCTTCTGACGAACTTCCTTGGATCGAAAACCAACTGTTTTCTGACACACTGGAGCTACAAAATGAGCCAGATTTCCGTCTCCTGACGAGATGGATTGGAGCTTTTGTGATTCACATGTAACTTTAGATAATGTTCTTAGCTGAGTTAATAATTGATGGCTTCTCCTAATGCTAGCCATTGTTTCTAAAAACATGACAATAAATATAGAATTTGAAATTAGTTTCTTAACAGAGAGGCATGTGTGCATGTGTGTGAGTGGTTCTTGGTTCCAGATTTGGGAAGTTAAAGCCTTTTAAAGTTTGATGTGGAGAGAAAGGCTATAATCTCTCAGGGGTGGGAAGCAGGGAGTGTTTTCAGATTGAGAATTCATTATTGAGTTAGAAACTGAGTTTATAAGTAGCCCCATGGCTGCCCGGCATTCAGGACTTTTTTTTTTTTAAAGATGATGGTTTCTTAGGAAGCCAGGCTGTGTGGGTATTGAGAAAATAGCTTTTCTAAAAGCAAAAGATTGCAAAGGTAAGAATAAATTTATATACCACTGCATAAAAATATAAGGGAGGAGAGAAAGGTGGGAGGGGGATGAAGCTGGAAGAACCCAGAGAAGTGACTGGAGTAGTTCCCTTAAATGTGGGGTTCTAGGATGCCAGGTAAGCAAGCAGAACACCGTTTGCAGGCGAGGTAGCAACCTCAAGCATGTCTTGTTAAATGTTACCCAGCACAGCTGCCTCTTGCATCAGATCCTCAGTGCTCAATTGTTAAATGTCAGTCACTGTCTATAGTGTGGTACAGAGGGAAGGGTGGGGAGGGTCATGGCCCTCATCTGAGTGCCAGCCCCTCCTCCCAGTCAGTTTCATGCAGTTCTACCCTAACTGCACATGGCTCTGGGCTCTGGGCTCTGAGGTGGTGTGTTAGTGTATACAGCTGGGGAAGGTGGAAAGAAGGGTGTCTTCAACCACGTGGCTGTGGCGAAGCCATTGTCTAGGCTTCAGGTAACCAACCCTCCACTCATACAGTCATTGGTTCCACAGAGTGAAACCTTACTTTGATTTGTCCTTGGGACCACAGGAGGAAGGGGTAGATGTTTGTGTTTCCCCAGGGAAAGAATTCTTGCAGCACCAGCAACACTATTCACACAGTATTTGTACAGGACACATTGGCAATTGCATTAGTAAAATTCAAGCTTCTGAAAGCCTCTGAGAGCAATGACTGAGTAAAACAACGGAAACTGTATTAAAGTACTGACTCAGTACTCCTGGGTGGAGGGACCAATGTCAGAGATGCCTGAGGGACACAGAGAGCACAGCAGACAGAGGACACAGCAGACATAGGGTACAGCAGACAGACGGAGGGCACAGTAAACAGACATACAGAGGGGATAGCAGACAGACAGAGGACACAGTAGACAGATGGAGGGCACAGTAGACAGACATACAGAGAGCATGGCAGACAGACAGACAGACAGACAGAGGACACAGCAGACAGACATACAGAGGGGACAGCAGACAGGCAGACAGACAGAGGACACAGCAGACAGACAGACAGAGGACCCAGCAGATAGAATACAGCAGACAGACAGAGGACATAGCAGACAGGACACAGCAGACAGACAGACAAAGGACACAGCAGACAGAAGACACATAGACAGGACACAGCAGACAGACAGACAGAGGACACAGCAGATAGGACACAGCAGACAGACTGACGGAGGACACAGCAGACAGGACACAGAAGACAGATAGACAGAGGACACAGCAGACAGACAGAGGACACAGCAGACAGACAGACAGAGGACACAGCA
>NW_022196898.1:101050993-101059262 GCF_008632895.1 Mastomys coucha | reverse complement strand
CACAGCAGACAGACAGAGGACACAGCAGACAGACAGACAGAGGACACAGCAGACAGACAGACAGAGGACACAGCAGACAGGACACAGCAGACAGACAGAGGATACAGCAGACAGACAGAGGACACAGCAGGCAGATCTTTTGGCTGGGATAAGGACTGCAGTGGCAAACTTTTGCTTTAATTCCAAGGCATTGTCATTTACTTAAATAACACAGAAAATCTCTGATGTTCCTAAGGGGACCTAGGGGGAGTGAGTGTGTGTGTGTGTGTGTGTGTGTGTGTGTGTGTGTGTATGTGTGCGTGCATATATGCCTATATGCATATGACTCATTTTATGGCTTTAAAGATATTCAATGGCCTTTGGGTCCTTAGTATGAAATATGGAGGACTGGTTGTTGTCCACCTAGTATTTTTCATGAACTTTGTTGTGAAAGTCTCTGTTTGGTCCCAAGAGGATACGTGAACAAAGGCTTGCTCTAGCCAATGAGAGTGAAGTTTTCCCTCCTGTCCTTTCCAGACTCTTCTGGTCCTGACTGGAAATGACACCCTCTAGTCAGAAGTGATGAGGAGCTTAGTGAATCCTGGGGACGAGGAGAGACAGCGTTGAGAAAGGGGGTGCGGGTATGGAATCAATGGGGACAAGGAGAGACAGCATTGAGAAAGGGGGTACGGGTATGGAATCAATGGGGATGAGGAGAGACAGCATTGAGAAAGGGGGTGCGGGTATGGAATCAATGGGGATGAGGAGAGACAGCATTGAGAAAGGGGGTGCGGGTATGGAATCAATGGGAACGAGGAGAGACAGAGTTGAGAAAGGGGGTGTGGGTATGGAATCAATGGGGACGAGGAGAGACAGCATTGAGAAAGGGGGTGCGGGTATGGAATCAATGGGGACGAGGAGAGACAGCATTGAGAAAGGGGGTGCGGGTATGGAATCAATGGGGACGAGGAGAGACAGCATTGAGAAAGGGGGTGCGGGTATGGAATCAATGGGGACGAGGAGAGACAAGGGGGTGTGGGTATGGAATCAATGCCCCATTCTAAACTGATACTGCTCTGTGCCAATAAAATTGTTAAGTCTTGGATGTTGAGATGAATTCATTTTTTTCACTGAGAAACTTGTCTGTCATCCAGGGATACAGGCAAGCCATCCATATGTGGCCTCTGGGCTTTGTGTTCCCAGTATGCTGATTTATTATGTACACTGATGTGGCCTTTGGGCCCTTAGTGTTAAATATGGATGTCTGAGTGTTCTGCACTTCATCTTAATTGTGAAGAAATTACCTGTCAAGGAAGGGAGTCCTTCCTGAAGTAATCAGGCTGCAGCTTTATGGGGTCTGAGTGTGCTAAGTTGCATTCAATTAAGCTTTATTGGTTCTGATTAATTTGTGGGAAGTTGCAGAATGGGAGTTTAGAATGTTTAAAATGAAATTGTTTTACTACTTATCAGAGGGCACTTAATAAAATTCTGTTGCATGTAAGTGCTGGGTTGAGTCATAGGGTGCATGCTTAAGAATAAGGGGGCTTCCAGTCTTGGCTGAGGATTGCCTAGAACATGTTACAGGGAGGTTGAGACACTGGCAACACCGCAAGCCAATAAAGACCACGTTTAGGTCACCTTAACCAGAATCTCTTGAGTTGTGAAAACCCTGACCCCAAGGTGACACCAGGGTCCAAGCAGCCAGCCCTGAGTGAGAGAACTAGAACAAAGCTCATGGGCTACCCAACATTTAAACAAAGTTAATGGATCAATATGATCTGTACTTAGTGTTACTCAGACTTTGTGCACACCCCTTTTAAAGATCCATTTGGCAGTTCTAGCAGGAGAGATCTGCCATTTGTGTGCCCTTCACTGGATGCTGGCCCTCCTCTGAGTATCCAGCTTCAAGAGGGACATGTACTGACTGTGGAGGGAGGAAGAGAGCATTTGCTCAGCCGTCCAGATCAGACAAACCAACCATCGGCAGAGCTTCTTCCTTTTTGAGGCAGGGTCTTGCTCTGTAGCCCAGGCCACTCTTGCCTGTGTTATGATTGCTATAGTTGTAGGAACATGCCGCTGTATCTGGCATATATGTCCTGAGAGTGTAGGGATTCTTAGAATAGTTTTTTTCCCACTTTGGTTTTGTGCATATAGTTTTTATTATAGATAAATGCTTGATTCTCTTTCCTCTTGTAATTATCAACACTTCTGAAATAGAGGAATTGGAAATGAGAGCTGTGGCGTTCTTACGTCTGCTCTTAAACCCAGTCTGCAAGGGAAGCTGAGAGCTGTGGTGGGGATCCTGTCTGTTCAACGACGGTGATAAGGACAGATGACCCAGGGACAAGTCAGTCTGGGTGTCCCAGCATGGAGTTTTTGGAGGCCACTATTCCCAGCATTCCTTGCTGCAGATGTAATGCTAAACCAGGTTTTTCCCAAAGTCTTTTTAAAGTATGTGAGCTTTTCCCAAAGGGTATACAAACCCTGGAACCCTGGAAAACGTTCTCATGGTAGCCACAGCTGTGGGCTCCTAAGGACAGATGAATGAGAGTGACATGGGAGACAGCGTTGACACCTCATCTTTGTCCAGATCACCTTGTGCAATGGACGTGCGTTACTTCCTGGGGTTCCTCAGCGGAGGCCGATGAACTGATGCACATATATCTGTTGAGGACCCTGCAGGACTTGTGAACCATTGGATAACTCCTCATCTCTTGCTACACAAACTCCATCATTTGCTCCCTGGCCTGTGGGCTCCTCAGGGGCAGAGGAGACACTGTCTTTACGTTCCCAGTTAGCACAGGTGTGGCCTGGGGTGCGCATGTGTCAGAGTGCTGCGTGAAGGGTTGTCCAGCTTTGCTCTCGCAGTCCATGTTTTCAGCTTACTCTCTCAGCGCTTCAGTATTAGTCCACCCGAGTGAAGAGCGTCCCGTCTTCCTGATGCTCTGCCTACTAACACGGTGGACGATGCTGCGTCTACTCAGGGGTCCACAGCCTCTCCTTTACTGTCTTGGTGCATGCATGCCGCCATAGCTCCCTGTCAGTATCCTGTCCTGCTTACGGTTCTCCAGAGCACAGGTAAGCCTCTGATTCAGGTGACCTACCGGAAGATACTGACCTTCGGGCCAAAAGGGCGGTGGCTATGACAGAGGAGCTGTGGAGAGGGAGAGAGCTTGGTGACGTGCCCTCTAGACATCCACCCTTCCTTTCAGCGAGTCTTGTTTGGTCCCACCAGGCAGGCAGCCCGGGAGGGAAAAGTACATTTATGAATGGGCCCCTTGCTGCTGCTTTCAGGCTGCAGAGGAGGAGGGGGTCCACAGCGGCATCGAGAAATAATGAAGTACCTACATTATCCCCTCCCAAAGAAACCCAGAGCATTTCCACAGTTAAATTATCCGAAGCTGCCGAGTTTATGCTTCGAAGAATTGAGAATGAATACCTGGCAGTCAGTACTAAATCTGCGTGTGCTGACTGACAGATTAAGCACGAGGGACGTTAACGGAGATTAGAGCATGGATTCCCCCAACAGTGAATGTCAGGATTATTTTCCATCTTGGAATTGAATGAAATTGCCTCCATGTTCCTCGCCATGCCAGTGCCGTTATAGCCTCCCCAAGTGGGTCTTGCATTACTCCCCCTCTTTAGAAATCCTTCATTTATTCTAACAGTATGTCTTGAGCTCTTTCATATTAAGGCTTGGTGCTAGCTATAAAAGAATGCAAGACATGGTCTTTGGAACCTCGGCACTTGTATTGCAGGAAACTGAAAACTGAGATTATAAACTGATCCTTCAAGGTTTCTTGATACCTGAAGTTTCATGATACCTCAGTGATATTGGGAAGCAGCACAGGACACGACACATCCTTTAACATGAGTAGCTGAGGTTCTGTGATGGGCCTCAGAGAGCTGAGACTGGTGTCTTAGTTCTCTAGGCTCCAGAAGGCAGCAGGAATGGTGGAAGGAGCCTGATAGTAAGCATTATGTCTGAATTTAAGACCTGACCTGAACTCCTGGTGAGGTGGCTCAGATCTGTAATCCCTGCTCCTGAGAGACTGAAGCAGAACTGTCATAAATTTGAGGTCACTCTGGGATACATAGAAAGTTCCAGGCCAGCTTGGGCTGCAGAGTGTTGACCCAAAAATAATATGCCAAATCCTGCCTCCAGTGGGAGTGGGGCTGTCTCTGACTCATGCATGCTTTGGGGACCCTTTTTCTCCTACTTTGTGCCTTATCCAGCCTTAATAGGAGAGACGGTATCTCGTCTTACTGCAATGCAACTTGATATGCTACGTTTGATATCCAATGTACGGTATTTGTGCTGAATTTTTTTTTTTTATCAACTTGACCCATGCCTAGAGTTATGTAGAAATAATAAAAGATATCACTTGAGAAAATGCCTCCTCCATCATATTAGTTTCTGGACAAGTCTCTGGAGCATTTTCTTTGTTAATGATTGATGTGGGAGGGCATGGTACATTGTGGGTGGTGTCTTTTCAGGGCAGATGGTTCTGGGTTATACACAAACACAAACCAAGCAAAGCAGGGGGAGGGAGACAGGCCAGGAAGCAGCATCCTCCATGGCTTTGCTTCGGTTCCTGCCTCCAGGTCCCTGTCTGAATTCCTGTCCTGGCTTCCCTAAGTGATGGAGTGTCCTGTGAGAGTTGTAAGATGAAATACCTGCCCTCCACAAGCTGCTTGTGCTCATGGTGTCTTATCACAGCGTAGTGATTTGAGACAGTATTAGAGGTGGGTGTGGTGGCATGCACATTTAGTCCTAACACTCAGGGGGCAGAGGTAGGTGGATTCTGAGTTCAAGCCCAGCCTGATCTACAGAGTGAGCTCCAGGACAGTCAGAGCTAAACAGAGAAACCCTGTCTCAAAAAACAAACAAACCAAAAAAAAAAAAAAAACAACAACAACAACAACAAAAAACCTTTAAAAGAACCAGCACTAAGGAAGTCTGTATTTCTGAGAAAAACTACATCTGTAACTCTTGGAAATGGGAAAGGACTGTCACTCAAAAGGCTTTCATGGGTGACAGGTAATAAAGTAGGTACTCTCTGTAGGCCAACTAAGTCTACCAGAATGGTGTTGGTGTCCCTGTTCTGTTCATTGAAGCCTGCCTTAGATGTGTCAAGTGAATGACCTGGAACATGACCTTGGAAATAGCTTCGAGAGGGCACTGTAATGTCCTTAGGGCAGAGTAAGGACAGGCAAGTGCAATCCCCTCTGGGCTTCAGACCTGCCACAGCCTTCCCAGGCCAGCTGCTTCAGTCATGACTGACCCTTCTCTTAGGGCTAAGGGAGTGGCTCACTAGGACTTATACCATCTCCTATGCCACTGAGAGACAGGATCTCAGAACTCCCTAATCAAATATTCCTTATCCAACTCCATGCCAGCAGAGACTTTTCCTTGGGTTTGTTCTTCTCGGAGATGTCTAGCCCCCCCTGGGCCTGAGGAATCAGGCGCCTGCCCTTGGGATGGTACCACAGCTAGCAAGCTGTAGCAATGGAACAGGAAAGCAGGAGTTCTGTGGAGGTGCGTTGTCAAGGTAAGCCTTTATACGCATTTAGCCATGGAGTGCCCATTCCTACTTTGTTTGCAGCCAAACATTTGGGGGACAGACTAGTGTTGAAGATTGAGTAGCATCCTTGGGAACAGATGGAGAGCCCTGCAGCCAAGCATTCGATGGAGCTTAGGGAAACCTGTGGAAGATGGGAAGGAAGGATTGTAGGAGCAGGAAAGATCAGGGACACCACAGAAGCACAGAATCAACTAAGCAGTCTTCACAGGGGGCCACAGAGACTGCACCAACCAGGGCACCTGTGTGGGTCTGACCTAGAGTCTCTGCCCATGTGTCATGGCTATGTAGCTTGTCTTCTGGTGGGACTCCTAACAGTGGGAGTGGGGGCTGTCTCTGACGCTTTTGCCTGCTTTGGGGACCCTTTGCCTCCTACTGTGTTGCCTTGTCCAGCCTTAATAGGAAAGGAGGTGCCTCATCTCACTGCAATTTGATATACCATGTTTGGTTGATATCCAGTGGGAGACCTGCTCTTTTCTGAAGGGAAATGGAGGAGTGGAGGATATGGGGATATGGGGTGTGGAGAGAGTCTGGGGGGAGGGGGGGGAGGGGGAACTGCAGTTACAATGTAGTATATGAGAGAAGAATCAGTAGAAACCCGCAAAAGATTGAGTAGCGTCTGGTTTCCCAGAAGCAGGGCAGAGACTGAGAGTTAGCGTGAAGTTGCTGTTTGGATGGAACCTGATGGCGTTCAGTTAGCTTTCTGAAGCAGATATTCAGTGGGCATTTGGCATCAAGCCAGTCAGCTGTGTTCTGTGCCTCTCCCCACTGGCCTGGGATCTGAGAGCCCCAGGTTTGCAGAGTGGTCTATCTGTCTGTCAGAGTGGTCAGTGTTTCTGTTATCGCATTGGAGTTTCTACAGCAAGTATTGCTTTGAACACTACCCATACCGTTTCCAACCACCATATTTTTCACAAGAAACAGCCTTCTCAGTTGGTTTTTCCTGAATAATTCTGAAGTATTTCTCTTCACCTTTCTCCAGAGTCGATTAGTGTGGAGAATGAGCTCATGCGTGTGTTCCCTCCCGCCACAGTTTCATGTTTCTGTGGTCCCAGAAAGCTCCACTGCTTCCCCTTTAGAGTAGCATTTGTCTTAGAGCTGCAAATGATTACGAACAGGGCTCAGTTTTCCTGCTTGCGGGAGCTTCCTGGAACCTAGCTTCGTCTGCTTCTGGTTTTCTAGATGCCTGGGAAGGTGTAGGCTGCCCAACTAATGTCTCTTTGGTCAATTGCTAAGTTTCTTTGGCGTTTTTGGCTTTTTTTTTTTTTTTTTTTTTTTTTTTTTTTTTTTTTTTTTTTTTTGGTTTTTCGAGACAGGGTTTCTCTAGGTAGCCCTGGCTGTCCTGGAACTCACTCTATAGACCAGGCTGGCCTTGAATTCAGAAATCCGCCTGCCTCTGCCTCCCAAGTGCTGAGATTAAAGGCATGCGCCACCACTGCCTGGCCAAGTTGTGCCAGGTATAATGGCTGCTTCATGCCAGAGTTTTATGTTTGGGGCATTTTCCTGTCTTGTCTGTCAGTGTGTGGTTTAGATGGCTTCTCACGCCCTGGTGTCCTCCTGGAAGGAGCTCTTGTTCTCGTGTAGATTGTGAACTGTGAAGGCTTGTCTGACAGGGGCCACCCAGGTTTTAAGCCAGTTAAGTCAGCATGGACCACATCATGAGCCAGCCTCAGGGTGACGTCTTTATAGGCGACCTCTGCCTGATGCCCACAATGGTGCCATGTGGGTTAACAGCTCTCCTGTTTTAAGTGGCTCACTGTCCTTAGGCAGGGGAAGCAGTGGTTGTGTTTCTCCTACTGGTCTAAGCATTGATTCCTTATCTGGAATCTCAGAGATTCCCAAGATGAAGTCGTGGGGACGGTAGAAAGAAAGCCAGTTTAAACGTGGTTATGAAGGGGTCCGGGCAGTGGCTTAGTTCCTGACTTGCTTATCATGCAAGAATGAGGGCCTGCGTTCAGATCTCATTCCCCATGTAAAGCTGGGCACAATGGTACGTGCCTTTTTCTCCTGGAGGTTGGAGGCAGGAAGATTCTGGAGCTCACTGCTCGGGGAGACTCAGAATTGGTGCACTGAAGGTTCAGTGAGATACTCTATCTTATTAAGATAAAGACCCATTGAGGAGGAGGCTGGCAATTGGCCTCTGGCTGTCACACATACATGTACACATACATGTACACACAAACATACACACACTTGTAAGCATGTTTAAGGAGCCATTTGGAACTTTGCTATCTTCCAGTGATCCTTTGAGTGGGACTTGAAGTTTAGGGGGCACGAGGTCAGAACCTCACTTTTGTGTTCAGCCTGAGTGGCTCCTGCATCTCCTTTTCTCATCAACCAGCATTCTTCCTTCCCTAGAGTTCCTCTGGGGCTTGTTTTGCTTCTGACTTTGAGTCAGAGTTGCTGCCCATCAAGCTAAATACAAGCAGCACTGTCTCAGGGATATCCACATCCCAGGGAGAGCTGACCAGCCAGCCTGCAGCATCCCATGTGCGTGAGGTCAGAGCAGAGACTGTTGCAACAGCGCTAGGTTTTCTGGAAGTCAGTGATGTCAATGGCCCGGTAGCCTCCTTTGCCTCATTGTGGCTTGTGTTAGATCTGTGAGAACCTTTATTCTTTTAGTTTAAATGATTTTTCTGTCACTGCTAAGGCAGACCAGAAGCACACTCTCTCTGAAGGGCATTCTCTAATACCGCCCCCCCCCCCCC
>NW_022196898.1:101040375-101050983 GCF_008632895.1 Mastomys coucha | reverse complement strand
CGTCCCCGTCCCCGAGGCCTCTGACTTTCCCTATATTGAACTGAATGTGTTACATTTGCTGAAACACCTGTACTAGCATAGTCTAGTTGAGCCTGTTTATTTATTCTTCTGAGAACCTGGTACACGTGTCATAACAAAACATCACCAGTGGGCTGGTGTAAAGGACTTCTTTGTTATTAGTAAAATGTGTTTAAGTGTAAGATGACCAACAAATACATTAAAATCAGGTGCGCCATGATTTCCAGGTGCCTTCAGCAGATCTTGCCCATGTTGTATTTCCTGACTTCATTATAGCCTTGGTTCTGAGTTCATGCCCACTTTGCCCCACACAGATCCTTACATCACCCAACGCCGACAGCCTGTGATGCCTGAGCTTTGAGTCAAGACGACTGTACACCATGAGTTACAGTGCTTTTACTATATGTGCAAAGTTTTCTGCTCTTAGAGAAATATATTAATTTAATTATGGAGAAAGACTATATATTCTTTCATTGTTCTTTACTGTATCTTTGAATTATATTATGCTAGGATGTTTGTGTTTAAAAAAAACCTGTTTTTATTCCTTTAGTATGTTTTGGTCTGGGATTAGGATAGAATTTCCAACAGTTTCTGAACTGGTTGTAAACATTCCCCATTTTGTAATCCATCTCTGTGAAGGATCGTTCTAAACACTGATGATTATAAACCAAAAATCTTAGACAAGTTTGAAAACTGTTGAAAATGTACGTCCAAATATCCAGTCAAAACGTAATTTCTCATATAAAAGAAGTAGTTCTGTCTTATAACTGTGGAAATGCTTTCATCCTTGATACATGACAAAATTGTATGTGCACATACACAACACACACACACACACACACACACACACACACACACCAAGATTTACCATTTCCTATGATTTATTGCCAGTCAAAGTTAAGTTCATATACCTGCTTTATATTCGTATATACTCAAGGTCACATAAAAATTTTAAGGCAAATGGGGTCATAAACGGAAAAGTCTGAAGGGTGTCAATTTTTCCCTCACATTTCTGAAGACTAGAAGTTACAAAAAAGGTGTGGCCTAATCTTTCTCCTTATGTCTTCAGTGGCTTCTCTATGCCAAAGAAGCCCTCCCATGCGTCTCCTCCTATAAAGCTGCTGTTATGAACTCACTTAGTCTTTACTTACATCGTTCAAAGCCCAGGCTCCAAATACAGTCCTGGGGATTAGTGTTTCAGTTCCCAGGAGGGGGTGGGAAGAGATGAACAGTTCATATCAACCTTGCCTGACTGGACCATCAATCATAAAGCTACCCAGCCAGGGTCAGTGCAGCATTCGCAGCTCAGTAAAGCCCTCTCTTTCCATCTGGACTCACGGATCATTGTGAAAGACTCCTCTTACCCTCAGGAAAACCACACTCCATTTAACAATGATTATATTTTGGATCTTGCCCCTTAAATGGTTTGCTAATTGTTATATCCAGAAATCTCAGCTTCATTTTAGAAAATTGCTCCCCTATGTTAACTATAGTAAACGGCTTCTAGGCAAACACATTTTGTTAAAATAGAAAGAAAGTGGATGTTTTCTGGACCAAGCCTCTGCCCTGTATTCTCAAAGGGTGTGATGGGCTGATGAGCTCACATGTACCTGACTTCTGAGACTCTCATAAATGGAAGGGTGTTGGTGCTGCAGACACAGGGCTCATGACTCCCATGCTTGAACCATGCAGAGTTCCAGTGAGTACTTGCTCTCTGTGGTTGAGTTAATGGCCTCAGGATATTTGTGGGGGAAGACAAGGCATTTGAAAGAAATCCTATACATAACCGAGGCCAGTGGCCATCAGAGGGCACTCTGGAAGCATTTGCGTCCCCCATTTTGAGTGACTGACTGTCTCTGCTGTGATGTTTTCTGGTCCACATACTTCTCCATCTCTGCAGAGTTGACCTTCACTTCCTTTCTAATTTTAACTCACCACAGCCCTCTCACATCTTTTTCTTTCCTTTGAGCTTTGCTTTATCCTTACCAGAGGATGAACAGACAGACAGACAGGCACACATGTGTAAATATATTTGTGGATTTTTTTTCTCCAATAACATTTAAAGATTTACTTATTTCATTTATATGAGTACATTGTAGTTGTCTTCAGAGACACCAGAAGAGGGCGTCAGATCCCACTATCTATATGGCTGTGAGCCACAATGTGGTTGCTGGGAATTGAACTCAGGACCTCTGGAAGAGCCAAAATCCAGTGCTCTTAACCTCTGAGCCATCTCTGCAGCTCTCTAATAACATTTAAATCATGTACAACCAGGACCTTTGTTTGATGTGGTTACTAATGTATGCAGAAGGATGTTTGTTTGATCTGGTTACTAATGTGTCCAGAGGATGTTTGTTTGATGTGGTTACTAAGGTATCCAGAAGGATGTTTTCTGATGTGGTTACTAATGTATCCAGAAGGATGCTGGGCTTTAAGCTTTAGAGGTCCAAACAGTATTTGGAGTGTTCCTGCCTGAAAATGTTCCGGACTATATGAGATCTTCCTTCCTATTGAATCCTACCAGCTGTAGCTTCAATTACCTGCTCTAGAGTCTTGAAGACTGGATTTCACTATACAAGCAGATTGGCATTGAACTGGGCTATGATGATCCTGCTGTAACCTCCAGGATGCTGGGATTACAGGAGTACATGCTGGCTTCTGTTTGAGTCTAATAAATGAGTTACCCTAATGCTCACACTCACCCTCACCCTCACCCTAAACCCAAACCCTCACACTAACCCTAACCCTAAACATCACCCTCATGCTAACCCTAACCCTAACCCTAACCCTAACCCTAACCCTAACCCTAACCCTAACCCTCACCCTCACCCTCACCCTCACCCTCACCCTCACCCTCACCCTCACCCTCACCCTCACCCTCACCCTAACCCTAACCCTCACCCTCTTGGGTCTTTAAGTTTTCCATTCTTTGCTTTTCCATATAAAGTGGGGACAGAATCTCCTAAAACCAGAGTTTTCCTGACTGTGAGCTGTTCATGCATCCCCTGAACAGAATCCTATGTGCTCGGGAGATCCACAACTCAGCTACAGGGTGATTTGTCTCTTCATTGCCATTTTGTATCCAGGATAGGCCAATAATGCACCAGAAAGCAAGGTTTAATTTCTTTGATGTATAAAAATTAGCGCTTTGTCATCAATTACAGTGTGGGAGGACAAGTCTGTGGCACTTTAGGGTGTCCCTGCTCCATAAATTAGAAATCTTGTTAGGCCAGAAGTATTAGCATCGTCCTTTGTTATTTTTAAAATGCCACCTCTGATGAACAGTCAGCCTTGGGCATATATTAAAATCCTTCAATTGTACTAAAATAAATTTAGCTTTTTAAGATAACACCTCATTTTAATTTCATGCACGGTTAAATCCATCAATTCAAAGGTCTTCTAGGATAGATGCTTTGAAATCTGACTAGCACTTTCAATACCTTGTGGGAAAAATTTAAAACCTCTCTACCTCTTTAATAATACTCCCTTATTGGCAGAAATTTAAAAGAAAAGCCTGTTACTTTGTTCTATGTTTTTGTGTGTGTGTGTTTTTATTTTCTCTTGGAAGAGAGGAAATTAAATTGGGATCTTAAATCCCTTTAACTTTCTGAAGTAGATTTTTCCTCTAGTTGGGAGTCTGGAAGGAAGTTGAAAAAGTGCCATGAGTCAAATATTTCATTTGTCTGACACTTTGTAGTGGGGTGAATTGTTGTCTAGTGAACACCAACATAGTCAATCCCATGTGGGGGATCTTCTGGGCTTTTCAGCATTAGCACAAATAGTACCTCCTCTCTGTGTTCCAGTGGCTGCTCTCAGACCCTGGTTATCAGGAGGCCTCACTTTGAGAATACATTTACCATAGGCTTCAAGGTTGGAGCTCGTGTGGCTCTGCATGTGTGTATAGAGAACACCTTCAGGCATAGCGGCCCTGTGCCCACCTCAGAAGGAGAGCGTCCCTGGTGCACGGTGCATGCTTGTACACTTGAGTAGCTGTGCTCAGGGTCCATGTGAACCCCCTGCCAAAACTCGGCCAAGAGCTCTTTCCGATGAGTACCTTCTGTGCACCAGAGTCTGTGCTTGTGGCTGGAGATTCAGTGGTACAGGAAATAGTGTCTTCAAGAAAGCGCTGAGCTGAAGAACTCAGGAGCACATACCTTACCATCCACAGACGAAGAGAGGCTCCCCACCAGCTCCTGTGAGAGACGTCATATGTGATGCAGTGTTTGTGTGTTTATAGCCACATATATTAGTATTCATCAAATATTTAAGCTTTAATTCTCTGCATCCTCCTTTTACCCATCTATTCATTCTTCCCTCCTTTATTCTCGTCCCTGAACCCATCCCCTCTTACATCTCCATTTTGACTCCTTACAGAATCCATCACAAATGTCTGAACTAAGGCTAAGATCTTCAGAACCAGACATGGCTATGCCTGAACCTTGCTTTGTCATTTAAAAATAACAATGTGGTGTTTGTTGTTACTGCGATCTTTTCATTGCTGTTATTTTAATTATTTTAACTTCTGTTATATGTGGCGTGTACTGTCTCAGGTACCATGACATTCGTGGTGGCGTGTACTGTCTCAGGTACCATGACATTCGTGTGCACTTGGTGCTCAATCCTTATAGAAATCTTAGGATGTAGGTAATATAGTTAGCCCCAGTTTTTGGCTAGGGAAACTGAGCCTTGGGTTTTAATGCAATATGTTGCCTAAAGTCGCACGGCTGTGAGTGAGGCATAGAGACCAGCTCCGGGCTTTCGTCGTTCTGAGATTTGCTTTCTCCCCTGTAAAATGGAGGTGCTGATTTCTGCCTCTGGAATCACTTGAGTGGATTCAGTGGCACACAGCATTTGGTATTTGCAGTTTGGCTCCTGGCATATGACATGTGTTCACACAGCACAGGGCATGGCTAGCTTTGCTTCAGCTGAATGCTCCACGGTGGGATAATCATCCTGTCTCCTCTCTCTCGGCTATTTCCTTGTTCCTCACAGTTCTGAGCTTGTAGATAGCAAGGTAATGCAGGAAGCGCCGGCGTGTGTGTGTCTGTGTGTGTCTGTGTGTGTCTGTGTATGCATATATGAGTTTGTGTTCATATGTGTGAGTTATGTGCATACTGCGGTGTGCATGTTAAAGCTGGGGACAGTCTTGGGCATTAGTCTTCACCATCCACTTGGGTTGAAGCAGAGATTGTCCTTAGCCTGCTGTGTCTACAAGGCTGGCTCTCTTATGAGCCTCCCAGGATTCAACAGTCTCTACTTCCTGTCTCACCAAAGGTGCATGCTGCCTTATCCAGCTTTACATGCATGCAGCAAGTGTCCTACCGAATCTTCTCTGCAGCCTCATGGGATGGTTTTAAGGTTCTATTAGGATAACACTGTGTATCCCAAGACACGAAGCCACCACCTGGCCCTTTCCAGACTGTTAGCTGCAACACAGAAGGTGCTAGGGACTAAAATTGTCCTTCAGGAAGCATTCTCCTGTGCATCAAAGTA
The DNA here is from genome assembly GCF_008632895.1 of Mastomys coucha. Taxonomy (NCBI): domain Eukaryota; kingdom Metazoa; phylum Chordata; class Mammalia; order Rodentia; family Muridae; genus Mastomys; species Mastomys coucha. The sequence goes on along the minus strand of NW_022196898.1, from coordinate 101,045,472 downwards.
AACTCTCTCTGTCCATGGTGGGGTTTTCTGATGGGTTCTGAAGAGGCAAAGTCTTGACTGTATGTTGCTCGGTGCATGCTGGAACCTGCCCTGGGGAAGCTGTGAGACTAGGTTTCTGGTGACACATGGACTGTCATGTGAGAAAATGTCACTTTCCATCTCTAATGGATTCATACAGTATGGTTAGAGGTGCACTATCCGTGTATGTCCAACATGTGCTCTGCCACGGACTGGGGTTTCTCACGGGGTCCCTTGTTCCGCGGGACGAGGGGTTCTGGCCAGGTGTGCACAGGATTCGGCTTTGACAAACAGACTAGACACGAGTGGTGTAAGGTCTGAGTGTATTTCTCAAAAATGACATGACTTTTACAATCATTGCAAAAGAGAGATGAAAAATCTGGCAGCTCAGTAATCAAGGTACATCTGAGACCACCTAAAACACACTAGGTCTAAAACAGCAACCATCTTCTCTGGAATGGCGCAACACCCCCGGGCTCCAAGCATGTTCGGGCCACATGGGCCCGGCCAGAGTCCTGGGGGGCTGCGGGTGCTCCAGCCAGGAGGGTAGAAGCTCGAATCTCAAATCTTCAATGCTGAATGCTCGAATCTCGAATGTTCAATCTCTTGAGTCTCGACTGGTGTTGCATCCCCCGGGCCCAAGCACTCTGGGCCCCGGGGAGGGGGCGGGTACGGACTGCATGAATCTAAGTCCTAGTCCACCTAAGCTCTGGTTCTAGTCTGAGTGTGAGCGAGTCCGAATGCTGAATGCAGACTGTTGAATCTCGAATGTTCAATTCTGTAGACTGTCTCTCACACACACACTCTCAGATTAAGGTCCTGCCCATCCTAGGTAAAAAGCCCACTATGTTAATCTTTTGGGGAAGTAGAGACAGTCTCTTACTAACTCCTAGGAGTGGTTCAGCTCTAGTACATGACTGAGAATGAGGATTTTACTTGACCTTGTCCTGGGATAAGTCTCTCATTCTGTGAGCTTCAGTGCCCTACCCACAATGTTGGAGGCAATTAGTTAGAATGGCATAACATTCCAAGCCGGGGTTTGACTAGGACATTGGAACATTGGTGAAGGTCAGAGAGCAATGTCCAAATTTTCTTTTTCTAGCTGTTAAGAAATGATATCTTGGTAGGCCCCTAGCACACAAGTACGAGGACATATCTGGGCTACCTCTGAGTTTGGGGTGCCAGGCAACAATGCGGAGGCAGGAGACTGACTTTCCTTGAAGTTTACGCCTCAAATACCGCCATCACACAAAGTGTGCGTGGCAGTGCTCCTGGGGCCTAGCATCTCAGGAGACTTGAGTGTGACCCAATACATCTGTATCTGACAATGTCATGCCACTCACAGATGTCCAAAGGTAGTCTTATAAGTCAAAAGTTGGAAACTGCTACAAGTTTATACACAGGCTTGGTCTATGCTGATGTGTAATTCAAACTGAGATTAGAGCGTTGGGCTTCTTAGTACAGGGGCATGACTGGGACCTTGCTGTGACTTTCTGAGCTGCTGATGCATCTTGTTGCTGAGATCCTCGCGGAGCTTGCCATGGCTGACACAAGCTTTGATTATGTTGACAGAACTGATGTTCTTGGCTCTGTGGCTGGCGATGGTACATTGCAGAGGATTCCTCCCCACCCAGTGCATGTGGGAGATTTTCCAATTCTGTTTCTGGCTGTTAATGTAAGTTCTCCTTCTGAGGGTTCAAATGTGTCAGGATCCTTCTGGAAGCATCCAGGCTGGGCTAGGGCTTCGATAAATCCATGTGGCTGGCTGTCCTGCCATGGACAATCCTGTTAAGAGTCCATGCTTTACTGGATCACAATTTTCTCTTCACCAGTTGTTATACACCAGTGCAACTTTCTTCTCTGGAGTAGGAAGCAACCTCATGTCTTTTTGATTCAACCATCTTACCCTTCCACTCTGCCCTGCTTACTAGTAGTGGTATATACCCCAGCCCCACCCCCCATATTTGATCACACTTTTCTGGATAGCACCTCTCATGTTTCCCCTTTTCTATAGGAAGGTTTCTTAAACTGGGGTCCATACACAACTGTTAAGACGTTGATGAAGTTGTTAGGTTTGTGTGTAGAATTTTATGAGAAGATCTAGGGTTATGGTCCGTGTTCAGAGCATCCTTGATTTTATTCTAAATTACCTGAATTTGAGGCTAGAGTGACTGCTCAGCAGTTAAGAGTGCTTCCTGCTCTTGTGGAGGACAGGAGGTTAGTGCCCACCACTCACAGTTGGGTGGCTCACAACTGTGTCTGACTCCAGCTTCAAGGGATCAGATGTCTTCTTCTAGGCTCCATGGAATAGCTGCATTCATATCCCTCCAACATGCATACATAATTAAGAAATAATTAAGATAAATCATGTAAAGAACTCTTTAAAAATCTCTGCCCAACCAGGCGTAGCTTTCCATGCTACCAGCAACCATCACAGCTCTCCCTTCTTTGAGACAGAAACCCACTCTTCTCACAGTGCCTACTCTCCTCACTGTCCACTCTCCTCACAGTGCCTGCTCTCCTCATTGTCCACTCTCCTCCTGGCGCCCCCTCTCCTCACTGTCCACTCTCCTCACAGCACCCGCTCTCCTCACTGTCCACTCTCCTCACAGGGCCCGCTCTCCTCACTGTCCACTCTCCTCTCCTCACAGGGCCTGCTCTCCTCACTGTCCACTCTCCTCACAGCACCCGCTCTCCTCACTGTCCACTCTTCTCACAGCGCCCGCTCTCCTCACTGTCCACTCTCCTCACAGGGCCCGCTCTCCTCACTGTCCACTCTCCTCTCCTCACAGGGCCCGCTCTCCTCACTGTCCACTCTTCTCACAGCGCCCGCTCTCCTCACTGTCCACTCTCCTCACAGCGCCCGCTCTCCTCACGGTGTCCACTTGCAGTGTCCTTCTTCACTCCAACTTTCGTCCCACCGTTGAGCTCTCACTCCAGGTCATCTTCTCTAGAAAGACTGTCCTTACTGCATCTGGAATGAGCTCTGTCCTCCCTCTGCCTGAAAGCACATCTCAGTCTCCACTGCATTTGAGAATGGGGAGTAGGTTTCATTGAGCTGTTCCTGGTCCAGGTGAGCATGCTGATCCAAAGCTAACGCTCGTTAAACGCTTGTTGAAGAACTTGGGGAAAGGATGGAAACTCCATCCTTCACACAGATAGTTACGGTAAACATGCAGAGCCAAAGTGCTAGAAGCATTGTGCTGGAACCAGCATTGTCTCCTGGCCATGAGGATTTTCTGTAAGCTGGACGTCAGGCTGCTGCTTGTCCCCTGGTGAAATATTTTGGTCTCTTACATTAAATAACGGTGCATCGATTCACTCTTGAACACAAATAGATTATAACAAATACCTCTACATCTTATGAAACAAAAGATCGCTAGTGCTGGAGATCGATTTTGGTTGTTAAAAGCTTCTTAGTAAATCTCTAAGGGGACAAAGGACTTATATGGGCAGAAAGATTTCCCCAAAACCAGCCCAATAAAAAGTTCTTGGCAGGATAGCCTTTGCTGGGTGTTAAAATTAGACTTTTTCCCCCTCCATCTTTCTCTGAAAGGACAGTGGATTTTGTAGAGCAGAAAGCTCTGGTCTGGCTATGGTCCTCTGGAGATATGGTTGGTAGTGACCTGGGCATCACATGATGGGAGCAGACTCAGATGGTTAGCACAGTTTACTTCAGGCAGTGTGAATGCCAGCCTGGCACTGTGGAGCAGGGAGATACCAGGACAGATGGCTGCTCCCTAGTTTGTGGATTCGGACACAAGCTGAGGAACGTCCAACATAGTAATACTTATGTTCCTCTGAGGTATTCTCTTTTAATTTTATTTTTTATATATTTTTCCTGATGGATAGTATTCATCTGCTTATTCAAAACAAAGTCATCTTCTTTCAGACTACCTCAACATTTGTCATGCTAGGAGACAAAAAAGGATGTTAGCTTTTTTGAAATTGAGCACTTAAATCTTACACCTTCTTCCCGGGGGACATACCTTCCATCGTCCCTCATCCTGTACATGGGCAGTACACGTTTCCCCATTGGAACCCTGTGACTTTGGTCTTCAATTGGATCTCCTGTGAGGGGCCAGGAGGCCCCTGGCAACTGTGTTTTTTGAGTCTACCAGGAGTTCTTTTTTCTGGGATTAGCTATTGATAGGAGTAAGCAAGAAAGCAGGAGCAAACACGAAGGGGAAAAACAGATCCATGGGGAAGGGAAAGATTCCCTACTCTCCGCTGCGCTCCACAGTGACAGTTAAGGCGACTAAAGGCAGCTCCGCTGGGTCACTATTCTGCCATTCCTGTCTCGTCATCTAAAGAGCTGGTTTATGTTTGCTTGTTTTGCATGGGATCGTATTAACTTTGATAATAGCTTTCGGGAATGTGGGGCAATTGTCGGCTAATAAGCTGCATGTGTCTAGGGAACAATGACAAAGTGAGCTAAGAGGCTGTATGAAAACACAGGATTTATGATCTGGTAGGGTCTTTCCCTCCGAGCCCTCTGTCTTCCTCAACTACTGTAGAGTGCTTGTAGGTGCCAGTACCCCTTACTTGACTGTCTCCACTCACCCGAATAGAGAGCGTTTCTCTGGTGTTATTTGTGTATTTAATGCTCATGACAGCCGATAAAGTCTCCTCTCTCTGTGGTATGGAGGCATAACTAATGACTTTATTGGTACACATTTATTATGGTCTCCCTGACATTTATGTTTTCAACCCTGATAGATGAATGATCGCAATGTAAGTAAATCAGTGGCACCCAGCCTGTGGGAATAAAGCGCCACAATTGGGGCTGTACTTCTTGTCTAGCTGATAGCAGACAGTGTGGAATGTTGAAATTTGTCTAAATACTGTGTGTTGCTTCTGAATGAGAATTCGCTTTGTCTCTAAAGTACATCTGTGACTTATGTGTAGCCTGGCATTTTGTGGAAACTCAGAGACAAGATGAGTGTCCTGTGGGGGTCGTGTTCTTTCCCAGAACCCTCCACCTCTCCTCGGTGTCTCCTCCACCCCCTCCGTGTCTCCTCCACCCCCTCGGTGTCTCCTCCACCCCCTCGGTGTCTCCTCCACCCCCTCGGTGTCTCC
>NW_022196898.1:101024534-101039249 GCF_008632895.1 Mastomys coucha | reverse complement strand
GTGTCTCCTCCACCCCCTCGGTGTCTCCTCCACCTCTCCTCGGTGTCTCCTCCACCCCCTCCGTGTCTCCTCCACCCCTCCGTGTCTCCTGCTTGGGATGACTTAAGAAGACTTCATTCAGTTAAAACTGAATACACACAAAACCAGCAGGAATCCCTGAAGTGGAAAGTGGACTTTCATAAGACCCCAATAATTCAAAACACCAGAGACAAAGTCCAGTTCTAGAGCTGAATTTAACTGGTGTTTAAGATGAAATAAAAAATATTTCTTCTCATGCAGAAAAAAATATTTGCTCTCAATTCTGCTGTTTTGTTTCAAAGAAAAGAAACTTTTTCTTTGGCATTTATGGCCAAAGTCTCATGCAGTTGTAAATGTTAAGTCAGGGCTCAGATCTACAGGTGACTTTAGAACTCCCCTTACTTTAAAAAAACAAACAAACAAACAAAAAACGCCACCCCCTTGGAATGCCCTGCTTCATCTGGTTTCTGCCTTTGCCTGTGGGAGTGGTGGGCCTTGAGCCACTGAGATGGACAATGTCTGTAAACACCAAGCGTGGTGGGGGCACTGTGGCTGAGGGTTCACCTTCCTGACTATTGCCTGAGCAATCGCTCCCACATCGGAGATGCTTGAGAACGTCTAGATCCATCTTCTTCATGCTGTTTATCCTGTGGAGTTGAACCTGTCGGTGTGTGCCGGCTTGTTTCCCTCTGGCCAGTGGAGCACCCAAGGGCAGGGCTGCCTTTACCTATTTCTGCATCTTTGCTCCGAGCTGCTGCATAGTACGGGGCCACTCAACAAACATTTGCAAATTGTACTTTGGCTTTTAACCCTGAGATGTGTGTGACTGTGTCATTGTGTCAGGCTTAGATTTTTATTTAATTCTCACCTACTGCAGAGGGTTTTAGCAGCAGTGTAATCTGCCATGTTGACATTGATTGGGTGAGCATCTAGCTTTCGATTTAAAATTCACTAGGAAAAAATTCCTACTGGCCTGTGTGTGTGTATGTGTGTGTGCGCATGCATATATGTGTGTTTGGAGGGACAGGTACATACCACTATATGTGTGTAGTTCTGAGGAAACTTGTGGGAACATGTTCTTGCTAGATATCATGCAGGTCCCTGGACTCAAACTCATGCCCACAGGCTTGGCTGCAAGCACTTTTACTCTCAGAGCAATCTTGGCTGGCCTCATTACTGCTTTTCAAAATATCAGGTGGTGGTAATAGCTAGCAACATCTACTAAGTCACTAGTATATTCCAGTATTATTTGTTCTCATGATTCCCTGTAGTATTGTATATACAGACTATCCATGTATCCTCTATGTATGTGTGTATGTATGTGTGTGTATGCATGCATGTATGCATCTATCTGTCTGTCTGTCTATCGATCTGTCTGTCTGTCTATCTATCTGTCTATCTATTATCTATCTGTCTATTATCTATCTATCTATCTATCTATCTATGTATCTATTATCTGTCTGTCTGTCTGTCTGTCTGCCTGCCTGCCTGCCTGCCTGCCTGTCTGTCTGTCTGTTATCCACCTAACCATCATTATCTGTTTGTAACTGGTTTATGAATATGACTGCGTGTAAAAGCTGGGAATACCTGTTCTCTCGCCTCCTAGCGAGGGATGTACTTTCTAGAATCTGTATTTAGACGTGGGAAATGGTCTAAAACCTGCAGTGCTAACGCTCGTTTGTGGAACATATAATTTCATGACTTCGTTAACAAAGTGTGTATTTGGAGGCAAACACCAGTCGGCTGCAGTTATGCTTTAGGCCCCATAACATTGAGGTTAGGACTCAAGGCGGAATGATGTCTGTCGTAGCAAAGTACACTTGCCCTGGCCTGGGATGCATTTTCTTTTTGGAAAGCAGAAATGCAACACTTTGTAGAACCTTGCTCACCTCTTAGGTATATCGTGGTTCTTAGGTTTAGAAGCCTATTCCCCCAGTAACTCTAGGAGTCAAATCATGGCGCCTGTAAGAGTGTTCCACTGCAGAGACACCTTCTCTTCCGTGTATTCTCACATTCTGGCTCTTCTCTAAGTCTGACAAGCACATGGCCCAAGTCCAGCTTTTTCTCAGATGTTGGTAGTAATCACACTAAGCAGTAGGCAGTCTAGTAACCTTGGAAAAGAAAGGCCAGCCTGGGAGGCAGACTCCGAATTGAGACAATGCCTCCATCCGATTGGCCTGCAGGTAGCTTTATGGGTTTTTGTTTTAAATTAATGGCTCCTCATTTATTGTTTGGCTACTGTTATTAGACAATTATTGAATTGTTACTGAATTAAATTATGCCTAGTATACAATAACTTCTGGGGTATTAAGTCATAGGTAAGGACACTGTGGGCTGTGAGACAGGACACTATGTAGTCCAGGCTGGTCTTGAACTAACTGTGTAGTGCGATAGATCTGCAAACTTCTATTTTTACACATGGTAGCACCATGATCTGTTGTTCTACTTAGCCATTCCGCCCTCAGTGAAACCAGAATGAGTGTGGTCTGCAACCTTGCAGGGTCTAATGGTAAAGCCGGAAGCTCCCTCCACACCCAGCTTTTCTCTGTTCAGGCATCTATCAGTGTACATGTGTATGCATGTCAATGTGTGTACATGGCATTCATATATGTGTGCATGTGTGTGGATGTGTGCATGGATTTGTGTGTGTGTGGGGGGGATAGGTGTTATGGTTCAGTGTCTTCCTCAATTGCTTTTAACTTCAGTTTTTGACACAGAGTCACACAAAACGCAGAGCTCACCATCTCCTCAGGACTGGGCAGCTAGTGAGCCCCAGGCCTGTGCCTACACCTGGAGTTGCAGGTGCAGAGTGAGCACTGGAGTCCTCATGCTTGGGTGGTAGGCACTTCACAGAGCCACCCCTCCAGTGCCGGGGTTTGGTAGTGCTGCCTTCTGTCTGACTTGACTTTTCTTTCACTTTCTTTCACTTGTTCTATTCTTGGGCCTAATCCACAGCAGCACATTTTGAAACCCAGTAGGAAGAGCTGTGGATGAACAGCGAGCCATCTTATAAATGATTTTAAATTATCCATTCCTCAAATATTCTACTTGGTTTACGTTTTGGAAAATTGTTCTCTCGGTAAATACGAGGTACTTTCTCTGATCAAAACCCACAAAATATGGGCTCATTCTTTTTATTTTAGCTGACAGTAAATTTTGATCCAATATTTACCAAAAATTAGTTTATAAGTTTGAAATGAAGCAATGTAAGTGATGATTTTGCCTGGAGGAGCTCTTGCCTGTCAAGGGGAGTTTTCTAAGCCTCGATGATGATTGCGATGTAATAAACATTGATAGATGCCTGAACAGAGAAAAGCTGGGTGTGGAGGGAGCTTCCGGCTTTACCATTAGACCCAGCAAGGTTGCAGACCGCACTCACTCTGGTTTCATTGAGGGCGGAATGGCTAAGTAGAACAACAGATCATGGTGCTACCATGTGTAAAAAGTAGAAGTTTGCAGATTGCACTACACAGTTAGTTCAAGACCAGCCTGGACTACATAGTGTCCTGTCTCACAGCCCACAGTGTCCTTACCTATGACTTAATACCTCAGAAGTTGTTGTATATTAGGCATAAATTAATTCAGTAACAATTCAATAATTGTCTAATAACAGTAGCCAAACAATAACTTCTGGATAATTGGTCCTAGATGGCCAGTTCTTGATTTATAATTGGTAGCTTTCTTTTTTTCTGCTTTCTTTCCTCCTCCCCCAGCTAAAGAAATCTGGCCAATCAGAGAGTAGCCACACACCTCCACCAGCTTCCCCCTCTCACCAGCCTCCAGTCTGAAACTAGTTCTTTTTTTTTTTTATTAGATATTTTCTTTATTTACATGTCATATGATTTCTCTTTTCCCAGTTTCCCCTCCCAGGAACAAACAAACAAACAAACAAACAAAAACAACAAAAACAAACCCCTGTTGCCTCCCCCCCATGCCTGCCACCCCACCCTCTCCCACTTATTGGCCCTGGCATTCCCCTACACTGGGGCACAGAACCTTCACAGGGCCAAGGTCCTCTCCTCCCATTGATGATTGATTTTGCAATCCTCTACTATACACATGCTGCCTGAACAATCAGTCCTACCATGTATACTCCTTGGTTGGTGGTTGAGTCCCTGGGAGCTCTGAGGGTACTACTTAGTTCATATTGTTGTTTGTCCTAAGGGGCTGCAAACCCTTCAGCTCCATTGATCCTTTCTCTAGCTCCTTCATCGGGGACCCAGTTCTTATTTGAGGGTAAAGCTTTTCTCCTTCTCTGCCGGCCATGAGTGTGTGGCTCGATGGCGCACTCAGAAACCAGCCATAGCCTGCTGCCATTAGGCTGGCCGCTGTGTGCTTCTGCAGGGCCTGATTAAGCAGGAAGGGCCACTGTGCGGGAGCACACTGGAGGTTTGTCATCTCTAGAGCAGGCAGTCCCATGTGGGCATTGCTTTCCGAGTGCCTCTTCCTTAGGCCTGGAGGGGCTGTGGCTGACCCGAGAGCATTGCTCACGGCCCTCACTTCCCTTCCTCGCAGGGAAAGGTCAGCATGGTGGAACGAGCTGCTAAATGTCAATGCATGCATTGGGCACTTTCATGTGACTGATTCGGAAGAGAGGAGCGGAGAGGACCGTGCAGCAGAGACCAAAGGCCAGCCACTTAAAAAACTATACTAAAAAGTAATAGGAAGAAGGAACTCTTTCCTACATCACCCTCAAAAGGCCAAGAAGCAGGTCTGAGGTGACTGTCATTCAGTGGCTCCACTGTGCTTCCAGAAGTGTGGTCTCAGAAGCTCCAGGCTCTCCACTTGTGTTTATTCTGATAATAAGACCTGGGAAACAATGGGGACAAAGCTACTTGGCCCTTTATCTTTCTCTAATGAAAATACAATGACATTTCAGCAGTGACGCCTCTTCAGCCTTAAAGAGTAGGTGTACTTGAGTACACGAGTGGATGAGAGTTGGACCAGGTGCCTCCGAACAGTTTGAGATCGTAGCACATCTTATTTCAGGGCCACACGTCCTTTCCTCTGTGCCTTTATTGTCTGTATTCACTCTCTTGCTATGCTCAAAAGCCGCAGTTATGGAGCTTAAATAGGATGAAGGTACAAAGGATGCAAAAAAAGAAACCATTCCCAAATGTTGTTCATGGGGAAGGTCAACAATATTTTCCAATTATCTTTTATTTTATTAGTTAAGCTTTTGGGTTCCTCTGGCAATACACTGGAAGTCTGAGTGCCTTTGCAAAATAATTTAATTTTATTTAGTTATGATTAGGGGAGCCTCCTGAATTGTAATCAGTTGATGGGGAAAGCATGAGTCTGGCGTTATGAAATTTCACTGTTTGCACTTATTTATTTAGACTCTGGTTGCAAAATAGAGTGTGATGGCCTCTCTCCTCTCTGATCGGAAGGAATGCGTTGGAGGATGAGAGAATTGTCTTAGTTTCTTTCCCCGTTGATGGTTGCCTTAGTGTGAAGAGATGTCATGCCCACAGCCACGCTTATAAAGAAAGCCTTTAACTGGGGCTTGCTCACAGTTTCAGAGATTGAGTCTGTTATTGTCTTGGCAGCATGCAGGTGGACACGGTACTGGAGAAGTAGCTGAGAGTTCTACATCCATCCAATCTTCAAGTAACAGGAAAAAAGAGATATGGGGTTGGAACTGGACGTTTATAACCTCAAAGCCCACTTTCCCTGTGACCCAGTTCCTCCACCAAGGCCACCTCCTAATCCTTAATAATAGTGGCATTCCTTGGTGAACAAGAATTCAAACCTATAACCCTATGGGGGCCATCCTGATTCAAACCACCACAGTGATAAAATATCCTGACAAGTGTACCTTTAGCTCAAGTCCATCCATCAAGGCAGAAGGAGCTGAGATAGCCGGCCAGGACAAAGCCACAGTCAGGCAGAGACCAATGACGTCTAGTGCTCAGTAAGGGACCCTTACTGTCGTCCACAGTTAAGGTGAAACTTACCTGTGTCCTGGGTGATTCTAGAGTCTGTCATGTTGACAGTTAACTAACCAGCACAGGAATCAATTCCAGTTTGTTAATTGGCACACATTTTGGTATGCCCAGCACACTTCCTCCACGGTCATTCATGCCCACTGACCTAAATCCCAGCCTATGGAATCCTAAGACCGACGACACCTACAGAAACAACACAACATCTGATGAGTGTGTATCACACAACTGACACGTCAGCCTTTCTGCTGCAGGTGTGTGCGTCTGTGAGGACCCCCTCAGCACTGCCCTGGTCTATGCTCCATCACCATGTGAACTTGCCATTGGCTCTTCTCTCCATCAGGGGAATCTGCCTTCCCTCTCTGAGTCTGGGCTGGGCTTAAGGTCTCAAGAGACTTTGTTGTGCCATTTCTCCCACTCCCGCTCTGTAGACGGGGAGACCCAGCCTTGAGCCACAGCCAAGCCACTGCTAGGCAACAGTGGCCATCTTGAACAGATCGGGCCCAGCTGAGCTACCAGATGGCTGTGGGCAAGGCACAGCCCAAATTGCTGTTCCATGGCCTGATGAGCCAAGATAATGGTTGCTTTTTAATTTAATTTTTTATTGTTATTTTATTTTTGATTGTGGTAAAACATACATAATATAAAGTTTACCATGTTAATCATTTTTAAGCATATAATTCAGTACTGTTACACATATTCACAGTATAGTGCAGCCAATTCCCAGAGCTTTTTTGTCTTGTAAAATGGAAATTCTGTACCTGCCAGTAACTTCCAGATTCCTCCTTTGACCCAGACACACAGCTCTCACTGCAAAGGGGACTAAGGACAATTAGCAGAAACCGGAAGTGAGTGGCCCAGGCACACAGACTCAGGTTTCCTCAGGGACCATGCTTCATTGTGGAACTGTTTGCTTGGTATTTTACTAGTTATGGAACAAAGAGTGAAGTATCCAAGTGTTTTCATCCAACCGCTGGGGACCACAGGTGGGCAAGTCAGAGCAGAGCAGCCGTGCAAGGTCGTGTAAGGGTGTTACATAGCCTTAGCTTTCGGGGCGCCAGAGTGCTGAGATATGGGCAGATACCAGGATGGTAAGTGAGACAGGCTGAGCACCGAACAGCCTTCAAAGTAACTCAGAATGAAGCTCTCCATAATCTCCGAGGTCAGATACTTGGCCTCGTAGAACCTTTAACACAGATTCGGCTCCCCCACCCCTAAACGTCAGTTCACACCTGCTTCTGCTGGAGATTCCACTTCCAGTTCCTGTGACTTTAACTTCTCTAAATGTCTCAGGCAGGTGGCATGATGCTGTCCCTGTCTCTTGGTGACAGGTGTATTTCTCTCACTGTCGTATTTCTCGGGATTCATCCATGCTGTGTAGAACTGAACAATTGTACCATCTCAAACAGGTCCTGCTTGTATAAGACTGAATGCATGTTACCGTGTCCATCTGTTCGTCTGCTGAAGGACATTTGAATGGCTCCCACTTGCTGGGACTAATGTGGCATGTGCAACAGTGTATAAATAACTCTGAGACATTGCTTACAGTTCTTTTAGATTTGTAACTAGAAACAAAAATGAAAATTGAGTCTTTGTTTTTGAAAATGGTTATTAATAAAAATTGAGGTGATGTACTATGTATGATGAATACCTAAAAGGCTTAATTGTTCCCAGTGTTTAGTGGTGGACCCCGTTATCATTTCTATTCTACTAAGGCAGGTGTGTCTAACTTGTCCAGAGTCATATGGTTTGCATACAGCAGAGCCAGACTCCAGTTCTCTCTGTCTCTCTCTCTCTGTGTGTGTCTCTCTCTGTCTGTCTGTCTCTCTGTCTTTGTGTATACCTGTGTCTGTGTATGTCTGTGTGTGTGTCTGTGTGTGTGTGTGTGTGTCTGTCAATGTCTAAGTCTCTGTATATGTCTGTGTGTCTGTGTATGTCTATGTCTGTGTGTGTATGTGTGTGTGTGCATGTGCCTGTATGTGTCTGTGTGTGTCTGTATGTCTGTATGTGTCTGTATGTCTGTCTGTGTCTGTTTGTTTAGTCTGTGTCTGTATATCCATGTATGTCTGTATTTGTATGTCTATGTATGTCTTTGTCTCTGTGTGTGTCTGTATGTCTGTGTCTGTGTATGTCTGTGTGTGTGTGTGTGTGTGTATGTGTGTGTGTGTGTGTGTGTATGTCTGTGTGTGTGTATGTGTACTGGAAGTTAATATCCAATGTCCTCAGTTGCTATCCACTTAAACTTTGGAGACAGGGAGTCTCTCACTGAATCTGGAGTTCTTCATTTCCACCAGACTGGCTGTCCAATGAGTTCTGGGGATCCTCTCTCCATATCCCCATCCTAGCACTGGAACCTCAGAATTCCACTCCCTCAGCCAGGTTATACATGAGCTTTGGGAATCTCAACTCAGATCCTCATGCCTGCGCAGCCTGCACTTTAACCTCTGAGCTACCCCCTCACCTCCTCAGGACCCTTCCTCAGGACACAGTATTACTTTGCAGAAAGGTCCCATCAGCTCTGCTTCATCTCCGGTGATCAGCACTGTGCGAGAGTAGCAGCAGGCACCGACAGTGCATGAAGTAAATGTCCCTTGTCTGTGATGAACATAGGCCAAGGAAGCATGGATCTTAAGTTTAAGATCATCTTCCAACCTGTGCTGAGCTTTGAGCTTGTTACAGTTGTCAGCAAGCTTGCCCAGGTGGAGCCTGGGATGGTGCTGAGGGGCCACAGGCATATCCGCAGTGTGCCCCACCCCAGGGCTGCGGGTGACAGCTGGGCAAGCCATGCCTGACCAAGGCCTCTGCTGGATGGGATATAATGGTCTCTAAACCCTAGTGACATCTCACTCATATGGTACCAAGTCTGTGCACTGGCTGTCTGTGTGAAAAGGACCCTTTTCCTGATTGGTCATGGAGAGGGGAGCATCTTTGTACGTTTGACTGGACTGGAGGATCTTTCTCAAAGCCTTTCTGTGTATTGTTTAGGTCATTCTTGCCCAGTATATGAGGACTGCATTTGAGCCCACTCTTCTTCCCATCGGCTTCCCGGTTCAGGGAACCTATAGATCCCTCCATCCTGAGGGCTCTCAGTTAGGGTTCCATTGCTGTGAAGAGGCACCATGACCAGTGCAGGGAACCTATAGATCCCTCCATCCTGAGGGCTCTCGGTTAGGGTTCCATTGCTGTGAAGAGGCACCATGACCAGTGCAGGGAACCTGTAGATCCCTCCATCCTGAGGGCTCTCAGTTAGGGTTCCATTGCTGTGAAGAGGCACCATGACCAGTGCAGGGAACCTGTAGATCCCTCCATCCTGAGGGCTCTCAGTTAAGGTTCTATTGCTGTGAAGAGGCACCATGACCAGTGCAGGGAACCTGTAGATCTTTCCATCCTGAGGGCTCTTAGTTAGGGTTTCATTGCTGTGAAGAGACACCATGATCAAGGCAAACCTTACTAAGGACAACATAGGAATTTAATTGGGGCTGGCTTACAGTTTCAAAGATTCAGTCTATTATCATGGCAGGAAGTGTGGCAGCCTCCAGGCAGACATGGCAGGTGCTGGAGAAGGAACTGAGAGTTCTACATCCTGATCAGAAGCCAGCCAGGAAGAGACTGTCTTCTATAGGATCCACAGGAAGAACCTCTCTACCATCCCGGGTAGAGCTTGAGCAGTAGGGGTCCTCAAAGCCCACCCCCACAGTGAAACATTTCCTCCAATAAGGTCACACCCATGTAACAAGGGCACACCTCCTAATAGTGTCACTCCTGTGGGCCAAACGTCCACACGTGAGTCTATGGGGGCCCAAGCTATTCAAAATACCGCAGCTGTCTTCCATATAGGTCATAATAGAATCAAAAGCCAAGTCTCGGGATGGGCACATAGTTTAGTGAGTAAAGTGTAACTGTGCAAGCATGAGGAACTGAGTTTGAATCCCCACAACCTTCCCATGTAAAGGATGGATGGGCGTGTCCAATCCCAGTGCTGCTGTGGAGACATGGGAGGCAGAGGGAGGAATGTCCCCCGGAGACCTGCAGGTCTAGCCTGGCATATGTAACAGAAAATCCTCAAATAGACACTGCGTCAAACAAGATGGAAGGTGAGAGCCAACACCTGAGGTTATCCTTTGATCTCCACATGTATGCTGTGGTACTTATCTGGACTCGGACATAAAAACATGTATACTAATATGATTAAAAGATAAAGTCTACATGTGGCCCAGGAAAGTACCTGGTGTAATGTCAACATTTGATCCACATTACTGCTTCCATAGTGACTTCTGGTGCTGCTTTCCTCCCCTGACCCCCATTGTGATGGCTTGTATACACTTAGCCCAGGGAATGGTGCTATTAGAAGGTGTGCTCTTGTTGGAGTAGGTGTGTCACTATGGGCATGGGCTTTAAGACCCTGCTCCTAGCTGCCTGGAAGCCAGTATTCTGCTAGTAGTCTTCAGATGAAGATGTAGAACTCTCAGCTCCTCCTGCACCATGCCAGCCTGGATGCTGCCATGCTCCCACCTTGATGATAATGGACTGAACCTCTGAACCTGTAAGCCAGCCCCAATTACATGTTGGCCTTATAAGTGCTGCCTTGGTCATGGTGTCTGTTTACAGTAGTAAAACCCTGACTAAGACACCCATATTCTTCTTCCTAAATGTACTACTCACTACTAATTGATTTGCTGTTAAGTGCAGAAGATGCCAGCTTTGCTTGATTTGCTGATTTCTGATGATTTAATGTGAAGAAGGTTACAGTGAAGGCCTCCTTTGGATTCCAAAGGGATCACCTACAGAAGCCCGGGATGTTCAAGATGAGTGGAGACCAGCAGCAACTTTACAAAAAAAGGCTCACGTTTTTCAGTTGAGAGATCATATAAGGGCTAGCCAAAGAAAATGTGAGCACTCGCAAAAGCCAGGAGTAGAGCAGAAATCCCACCATCCAGAAGACCATGGAAAAACATAGGTGTGAGCTCCATGGCCTAGCCTGGCACTGTTACCTGTAGCTTAATCTTCCACATGGTATATGGTTGGCTGACCTTTGTCCCCCAGAGCAGACAGTGTCTTGGACCAGTACAGAAGCACAAAGTTTGTTAATTGTTTTGAGTAGCATGCAAGCCACACATTGTGCTCAGCATCCCTCTGCAGGCTGTCAGTTACTTTTGACAATAAATGCTTTCAGATAAGCAGACTTTGTTTTTTTTGAACTCTTTCACCCGAGAAGCCTTTATTTGACAAGAACATGCAAGGAAGTGCATAAAGTAGGCAATCAATTCAAACATTTACTGGTGAAAATTACAAAGAAATCGATTATAAATTATTAAGGAATTTATTTTAAAGCAGTCCTTTGGTGTACATGTGATCTTACAATTTATCAGAGATAAAAGCAAACCTTAAAAAGATACATTAAATATTTACATTCCTAGAAACGAGAGAGAGAAAGATCAAGTCTTTGTTTTCTACAATAAGACCAATGTTCCTATAAGAGTAGACAACGTTGTGTGTATTGCAAAGCAATTCATCATGTAGTCATGGTGACGTAAAATCATGGAGGGGTTTCCAGTGACATCTATTGGCACTTGGCATGGCTGCACACAGGGGACAAAGTGCAGTGCTGTGTATTCAACACCAAGGCTGCCAGTCACCAGATACATACAGCACAGGCAAGTACTGCCCCCAAACAACTCGGGTGCAGTACACGCTTGGTTTTGAATTAATTTTTGGTAGTTTTACATTCAGAAATCTTTTACTGTTGCCAGATTTTTCATATCTTCAATGAATCACAGCCGAAATATTAAGCTTTGAGATCGCACACATTCTTATTGGGGGCAGTATTTTTTCCCAAGGGTAAGAACAACTCCAGACAGCAAGTGACTTAACCTTTAAATGCCTAGGATGTGAGCATACACAGCAGACAGCACGGTGGCTGAATGAGGGACAGCTGAGAACGTGTCTGAAGAGATTCCCGAGGAGTCTAAACGGATTGGCATACACTGCCAGCTGGTGTTCCTGTTTTGTTCTAGTAGATGTGAGAGGTTAAATTGTTTGTCATGAAACATTAGTTCTTCCTTGTGGACTGCGGCTCCCATAGACTGGCCTTGTACTGCTGTATTGCCCTGCTTGCTGCTCCTTCGTCCCCCTGCCTTCTGTGTCCCTCCAGGTGGGATGCTGCCTCTCCTACTCCAGCCTCTGCCTTCACCCTCTCCCAGAGGCAGTTTGGGGTTTTCCCCCTACACTGCCCTGACTCCCAGTTCTGAGAAGAGATCCTGTCTTTGTTACTCCACTATTATCTGCAGAATGGATGCTCTGGAGTAAATTTCTGCTTAGCGTTGATGAGACCCTGGGTTAGACCTACAGGATTGAAAAATCCCCAAACCAGAAACCAACCAACCTGTGGTGTAGGGGAATACCTAAGCACAGGAACATCACTCGATCCTTCCATTTTAATGCCCAGGGCTGCTCTTTCCCAGTGGGATTTCAAGGGTCTCCCTGGGGAACAGAAATGAATTCAGAAATCTGTGCTTTGCATAGCAAGAAGGTAGATGCCCATCCGCCGAGCTCTCAGCTCTGCATCTTCCCTGACCTCCTTCCTAGAATCCCGGCTGTCAGTCTATAAACTGGCTCCACACCTGAGTTTCCCTGTGTAGCAATTCCAAGAAAATTCAATTTCAAAGTACATTTTGTAGTCAACAGAGGCAGCCATGAGAAACACTTCGTTGCTTTCAAAGATTGTTTTGAAGGAATTGAGTAGCCAGTCTTGTTTTTAAACTACAGTTTCTGGGACTAATTTATCAGGACTGTGGATGCTGTCTCATTAACTTCTTCCCAAAGGACCCATGGAAGGTAGAGTATATAAACTACAATAGCAAGTCAATCAAATTTACATGGGAAAGCTTCCTTGCTTGCGTACTCTGCAGGGCCCCACCTGGACCATCAGAAGCTAACCTATCCTCAAAGACAGGACCCTTGTCTTGACTGCATAATGATGGTGGGCCACATTCTTTACATAGATGCCAGTGGGTAAACCTGGTGTTATCAAGGCCCAAGCCCTGGCTTCTTAACTTAGTGACACAGATCATGGTTGCCAACTTTCACGGGAAGAACAAGCTCGTTTTGTTCCAGATGGGAAAAAGCATATTCCTAATTTCCCTATCCAGATGCGTATTTGTGATTGTGATTCTGATTGTCAGGTGAGTGAATATGCTGTCCCCAGATGTCAGTGACGGTTGTGGTTTCTCCCTTAGAGCTGGAGTTGGGAAGGTACCTGCTGATTGATAAAGTGAATGAGCAAGTGCCTTGCTTCAGGTTCCCCATTAAAAAAAGATTGACTTAGATCTATTTTATGTGTATGGGTGTCCCCCCTGCATGTCTATGTACTGTGTGTGTACCTGCATGAGGAGGCCAGGAGAAGAAGATGTTGAATCCCCTTGAATGGAAATTATGGATGGTTATGAGCTGCTTTGTGCATGATGGGAATCAACCCATATCCTCAGGGAGAGTAGCCACAGGTCTTAACCCAGCGCAGGTCCTCCATTTTAAAAGTGGGGATCCTACGAAGACGCCCTGCTTTGTTTGCTAGAGCTGCTGTAACACTCTTATAAATTGATAACTTGAGTGGTAGTCCTACTGTGTCCCAGCTTTGGAGGTTAGATGTCCAAGGTCAAAGCATAGGCAGGACTGTTGTCTAAGAGGCATCTCCTGGATCGATGGTTCTCTCTGATGTTCATTGTGTCTGCATCTGCACATGTGCTTTTCCATGTGTGTGCACTATGTCTCAAATTCCCCTTGTATAAGGACCCCAGATGTCCTGAAGTTAGAGTATGAACTCTACTTCAGTATGAACTGATCTCTTCACCAAATGAGGCTGTGGTCCCTGGTGCTTGCGTTTCACTAAGTTTGGAGGGAGTACAACTCATTCCATATCACCAGCTGTTAGCGTGAGGTTTAGAATAACTCAGCAAATCCTGTATCACTTGAGGTTGTAGTGCTAAGTTTAATTTTCAACATGACACAGCTGGAATCAGGCTTGGGAAGAGATACTCAATGAGGGCTTATTTGGCCAGGTTAGCATGATTGTGGAAAACTGTCATGATTACATTAGTTGAGTTAGGAAGCCAACCCACTGTTGGTGGCACCATTCCCTAGGCAGGAAATCCAGACCTATGCAAGAGTAAAGACGTTGAGCAGAGCACAGCATTGATTTTGTGCTCTCTGCTCTTGACTGTGGATACAATGTAACCACTTCTCTGATGTTCCGGCTCCTGTGAACAGTCCTGCCTGAGCAGACTGAAACCTGGAATTCAAGCTAAAATAAGCCCTTGCAGTTGCTTTTGTCTATTGGACCGTGAAAGGCAGTATGTGTTCTTGGTCGAGTGAGGCTTACATTGGAGACCCAATGGAAAATTCTACAAGGAAGGGACAGAACAGTAAAACTCCACCCCAGACATAGATGCCTGACATCAACAGTCCTCCAACTCCATTATCCTATAGCTAGACAATGCCTCAAGCTCCCAGTATTCTGGCTGGACTCCACAGTCATCTGACTACAGCAAGGTATGCCCCACCCCTGGGGACAGAAAGATAGCCCAGCCCACTATAAAAGGGGCTGCTTGACCCCTCCTCTCTCTCTTAACCTCTTACTCTTCTTGCTCTTACTCTCACCTCTCACCCTCCATCTCCTCTTCTTCCCCTCTACCTTCATGTGGCCATGGCTGGTCTCTACTTTTCCTCTCTCTCTCTCTCTCTCTCTCTCTCTCTCTCT
>NW_022196898.1:101004234-101024404 GCF_008632895.1 Mastomys coucha | reverse complement strand
CTCTCTCTCTCTCTCTCTCTCTCCTACAATAAACAATAAACGCCTTAAGACCATGGACTGCCTCCTTCATCTAGACTTGCTGTGCTGGTGCAGTGGCTTAGACCTTCCCCTAAAGAGCCCCTAATCTTCCCCAGGAAAGTCTCCCAGCATTTCCAGCCATGAGACCAGACCAAGGACTCTCACCCCACGCCCTCATGGGAACCACCACAGGGAACCCCCATTTCCCCCTGACCCCCTTTCCCTTTGGCCCTGAGACTGACTGAGCTGCCTCCAGGGCCCCCAACTCATTCTCAGCTCTTCCAAGGTATCGAGTGATGTCTGGGATTCCCGAGACTGAGAACCCACGAGACTTTTCCTCACCAACCCACGAGACTGTTCCCTCACCACCCCAGCGGACTGGGATAGTGGCTTTCAACAGCCAGACGCCCACCCGGCGGTATGAAGAGCAGGCGGCAGTCTCCCGAGTCTGCCTGGCCCGAGTACCGGAGCTCTGGCTGGATGCAGGTTACCTTCCCATCCCCTTTATTTCCCTGGCACCTGGCAAGGCACTCAACATTTGCCAATGTTCATTATCACACCAATAGGAATGGAGTCTGTGATAGAGGGTTGTCTTGATGAGCCTAAGGAAACCACACTGGTTACATCATCAGTACTTGGGCATGTTAGGTAGGAGCTTGTCTTGCCCTCACACCTGCCTTCAGAGTTCATTCAGAGTATCCAAAGTTTACAAATCGATGAACCAAAACATGAGTGATGCAATGATTTTGGTGTGGCTGAGGCTTTGAAACTTGTTTAGGAATGTAAACAAGGCTTTAATCTCAACCCCATTGTGGAGCGCTTTGATTAATGAAGCAATATTTAAAGATTCATAACTATTTACTTTAGCTTCTGTATGGAAATGCAGTTTTCTGTAAAAGTATTAAGTTTGCATAATCAAGTTTCTACCACAATTTTTTTTGAATAAGAAAGTTCGGTTGTTGCATAAGAAGTGTTAATTAAACAGACACAAAGCAGTCACTTTGAGCCTGACAGTGACTCCTTTAAAATAGTGGCGGTTTCCTAATTTAGTTACCATCTAGTGACTAGTTTGTGATCCCATGCTAGGAATCCCCACTCTAATGAATTCCAGTTGCTGCCTCAGAACTCACACTTGCATATGGGCAAGGGGCACGGGGTGGTTTGAGAAGACCGGCTCTGGGCAAGGAAGGTGTCTGGAGTGGCTAGCAAGTGTTGCAGTGACTAGACTTGGTGGGGCTGGAGCCTGGCGGGAGAGTCTGGTTCATGTCCAGGAGGCTCTCAGAGGTGCCCCTGTCTTCTAAAGAAGTTCTTCCTTTCCATGCAGGAGGAAGACTAGGGAGTGACTCGAGGGTCCTTGATACTCACCAGGGCTACTTGTGTGCCAGTGTGTGCCTGCTTTTCTAGAAATGCGGTAGCACTTAAATGTTTATCAGGCTCAAAATTTGGAAGGAGATCACTTTGGCATGGGAGACATTCTGCTACTCTCACCAGTGTCTGAGAGTAGAGTAGAGTGAAGTTCACCAGGCCAAAGCAGAGGCTGCGAGATTACCTGAAAAGGAAAGCCAGTTATCAGAGGAAGGCTGGCAGTCCTGCCCGGACACACTGCCTGGAACCTGCTGCAGCCTGGGTCTCTTTGTATTAGGTGAAAATGCACATGGAGATTTAGGATGCTAATGAGATGCGATGCTTAAAGTTTTATGAGAACCAAGTGTAACAGAGCATGAGCAAGAAAGCTGATCCTTTGTAAATGATAAAACAACAAAAAAAACCACAGCCAAACAACAAAAGCGCACACACGCACACGTGTGCACACACACACACATGCACACACATGCACACACATGCACACACACACACACCAGGGAGTAGTACATCTGACAGGTCCTCCAAAGCCTTTTCTCAGCTCAGGCCTGTTCTTTCCCTAGAACTCTATCTTCTCCAATAAATTTTCTCTGCTTCTCCTGCTTTCTCTGAGTCTCTAACTTCCTGGTATAGAACCCAAGAACCTGGAACTCCTTGGGGTGCCCAGCGAACCCCACATCCACTAAAAGCAGTTTCTTCTGCTACCCAAGAAAATTTAGAGGATTAAATTCCCACTCACCTGGGAGGGATGGAGACAATTAATGTGTTTCAGTCTCTGTGGGAATTCCGAGTTTGTAGTCTTGGGAAATTGTTCAGCCCCTATCATGTGCAAAAAAATGGAGTCCGGGCAGGCCTTGGCCATAGAGAACAGTGTCATTAGTAGAGGAGGATTTACACAGTAAACTCTCTGTCCTCCTCCCAGGACATTAAAGACTTCCTGTTTGTGAATGAGCCACTTCGATGCCGATTAATTATTATGGAGTTTAGCATTGTTATTATGCTGTTTAGCAGAGAGGTGTGCTCTTAGTTTCTCAGAGTGCTCCCCCTGCTAGTTTTCCTGTGAGACAAGCGCAGGAAGAGGGCCTGGCCTGAGACTGGTTGTCACAGGCTCCTGCAGCTGCTCTCCCCTCTCTGAGGGCAGCAGCCTCCTTTGCAGTTTCTTCCCAGCCTGCACTGTAGAACCCTGGTCTCCTGCTCTGAGCTTTCTTTGTTCTCTTCTTCCTTGCTGTTGCTTTGGAGTCCCTGCATAGCCCTCTTTGGAGCAAAGCTATTACAGAAATCTAATAAATAATAAATTTCATTGCTCAGACAGATCAATAAAGTACATGATAAGAAGAGGCTATTATGGAGAATGAAAAATGCAGGAGATGATGCCCACAGCACAGCATGAGGCGACCGTCAGCCAGGAGTGCTTGGCCTCTTGAAACACCAGCAGTTGAGGCGGCCATCTTGGACTACTTGGAAGCCCTCCTTTGCTGGCACTAGGCAGATTTTTGTGGAGGGTCTGTTTCATGCTAGTCCTGGGGCTGGAGCTTGGCAAGTTAGCTCAGGAGATGGTGGAGAAGCAAGGCCAGTTGTGAGGCTGTTGTTTCTTTGATTGTAAAGGGCTCAGAAGGGACCTGCCACAGAGATGGAGCAGCTGCCTGAACTACACATACCAGCTTTTAAGTGGCTGTAGTGTTTTCAGGTCAGAGGGTTGAAGCAGCTGTGGGAAAGGAGATTCTCCAGTCAGGAAATGCCTTTGCAGATGTGCCTGGCTGTAGGGTAGCAACAGTCTCTGTGGGTTTGTTGTTCTACACCAGTGGTTCTCGACCTTCCTCATGATGTGACCCTTTAACACAGTGCCTCATGTTGGGCTGACCCCCAACTATAAAGTTACTTCATTGCTACTTCATAACTAATTTTGCTACTGTTATGAGTCGTAACATAAACATCTGACATGCAGCATATCTGATATGAGGTGCAGTTCTTCATGCTCCATGGGAGGAAGAATCTGAAGGCCAGCCTGGCCATGCAGGAGAGCCGATCAGAGAGGTGCTTGCCCTGGATGGCCGTTTCTTTAACCTTCTCTATTTGTAAATATGTAGCTCAGCCATCCCCCACAAGCTTGACCTGATAGTCCTTCTTATCCATGGTGCACTGGGAGCAGATGTGGCTAGAGGCACCGTGGCTCTCCTCCAGGAGACATTCTCCAGACACAACTTGTTTATAAACAGTATAAAGGCTATGATAGGAGGCTAAGAGAAAGGTCTCGTATACTATCTTTTTCTTTATGTATTCTTGTCCCTCCCTTAAGAATGATCTCTCTTTCTTACTCCAGGCTTTTGCATTCTGGTGCATTACTACCTTTCAGTAAGATAGCCACTGATAAATTAATTCTGAGGAATCGAAGACACTTCACATTCCCAGGGGAGGTAAAATCCAGGAACCGTTCTTCCCTAGTGGCATGATATTGGCAAGGTTGCTTCAACTTTTTGGGTCCTAGATTTCTTAAATCCAAACTGAGAACTAAGTTTGGGTCTGTAGATTTGTTGGGAATATTGAATAGAATAACACAGAGAACACAAGGCCTGCTGCAGTCCAGGCTATCAACAAATGGTAGCTAGAGTTTTCTCCTGATTCAATCTTGGCTAGTTGGGAAGGTCTGCTTGAAAATCTGTGAATGGTGAGGCAAGATTTGCTTTATTTGCTATTCATCTCTAGGCATCTTCTTCTTCCCTCCCTCCTTCCCTCTCTCCCTCCCTCCCTCTCCTTCCTCTCTTTCTTCCTCCATCCCTTCCTCCCTCCCTTCCTTCATCCCTCTCTTCCTCCCTTCCTCCCTCCCTCTCTTCCTCCCTCCCTCTCTTCCTCCCTCCCTCTCTTCCTCCCTTCCTTCATCCTTCCCTTCCTTCCTCTCTTTCTTCCTCCCTCCCTTCCTTCCTCCCTTTCCTCCTCCCTCCCTCCCTCCCTCCCTCCCTCCCTCCCTGCCTTTCTTCCTTCCTGCTTTTGGGGTTGTTTTGTTTTGTTTCTAACTGAGATGGTGGTACCCAGTGTACCACAGTGTTATAAGGATTAATAGTGATCACACATGAAATACTGATAAGATGTTTTATAGCCTATAGTGATGGAAGCGTGGGTGCCTCTTCATCCTTCTGGTCTGTGCTGGGTTCCTAACTAGTTCTACAGCTTTACCATGGATTCAAGCATGTCTCAGCCCCTCCAGATTATGTCCAGTTAGTTCAGCACGACACGGCTACTCTCCACTGAGGCCTGTTCCAGTGCCCTCTTCAGTCTGATCCCCTTCATCTCTGTGTTCTTTATGACTCAGTGTGTTGAGTATCAGACATTATAGAGAAGGGTGACACACGCTTCATCCGGACTGGTCCTTAGTTTCCCAAGGTTCTCTGAGCCCTCGTCTTCCTGTTGGCAACTGGAAGGGGATGGGATGGCAGTGGAGATGGATATTACAGAGGCTGAGCTGCTCTGCCTTCCTAAGTCTCTGAACCATCAGTGAGTCAGGCCCCCTTCCCTTTCAGTAATAACAGGAACCTGTGTTGTGTGTATGTGTGTGGGAGGAGGGACGGAGCAGGGAGAGGGAAGGACACAATGTTGCGATTCACATATATACTCAGAAGTGGAAATGCTACATTTGTAAACAAACTCCTGTGGGCCTCCTCAGCCACAAAACATGGATCTCTCTGTTCTGGTCTTTGCTCTCCCCAGCACGCTTCGGCTGTTATCTCCGCATCTGACTAAGATAGTTGGGGGAGAGCGAGTCCGCTGTATCTCCGCATCTGACTAAGATAGTTGGGGAAAGCGAGGGTAAAGTGCTTTTGAACCGAGAGGCATGGCTGCATTTAAGAGTTTAGTGGGATTTTCTACCTAATGGCTACGTGATATGTTTGTTTATTCATTCATCCTTCTCCTTGTGGCCAAGAAGGGAAACATGATCATCTATGCAATTGCATTTGGCCATTTAGCTCAGGGGTCAAGAGCTTACACAGCACACGGTATCTCAGGATAGTTGTGAAGCTTAGATAGCTTAGTGTATGCTAGACATTTGAGTTTGTGGAGACAGAATTCACTGTCCACAGAGGTACTTGTGTTGAGTGCCTGAGTCAGGGCTGCTCTGTTCAGAGAGCGTGCAGCTAGATTGTGCAACTAGATTACACAAGGATTATCAAACGACATATTGGCTACATGCCAGAATGAAGGTATTTTAGGTGTAGTAGGTGAAATAAAGCTTATTATCAAAATTCCTCTTTTTAATTAAAAAATACATTTACTTGTTTTGTATGTGTAGATTCATGAATGCCATCATTACCATTGTACAAACATGGATGTCAAAAGACAACTTGTAGGAATCAGTTATTTTTCTCTACATGGGACTTGGACTCATGTTTTCACATTTGTTGACAAGCACCTTTTATCTTCTGAGCCATTTCACCAGTCCCTCCTTTTCACCCATACACAGGATACTGGAAATATAAAAAATAATATCTGTGCCTCACTTAACATCCCTGTGGGACAGCCTTCCTGTGAACATGGAAGTGTTTTTAGTGTAAGCATATAGCTTTTAATTCCTCGAGATGTGGCTCAACCTGGGTCTAGGAATTGAGAGGCAAGATTTCAGGAATGGGAATGCTGGTCTTCATTCCACCGTCTGGAGTCTAGAGGCAGCCACAGCTCCTCTCCCACACATCCCTTCATCCAGAAGCAGCTTGTGTAATCACTAGCCATGCTGCCTTTAAGTTTTCACAATTAGAAACAAATTCTTATGTTTCCCCTTTAAGAAAAAGAATGACAGCCTACTAGGATTTGTTTGCACCCCTTGGATCTAAAGGACCTGGGCTCAGTTAGCTCCCGTGTGTGAGGGAGATGGTATCAGCAATCTCTGTTAAAAAGCCCTTAAGCTGATGTCACCGCCCTATAGGCTCAGAGAGAAGAACAGCTCCGCTGCTCTGGTCCTGAGGTGAGGGCCTTCCTTTGTTTCTGGCTGAAGAGCCCAAGTTCTGACAGTTCCCTGTCTGTGCTATCTTCTGCCTCAACTCCTTTCATTTACCGCCTCTCCCAGCCTCTCCTGTCTCTTTCTTTTTCCCCTTGCCCCCCTCCTTGCCCTCCCTCTCCTGTCACCCTTCCTGTGCTCCCTTTGTTCATGAGCACAGGGTGGGAAAGAGAAGCTGTGCATGTGAGGCCACTTGGGACCCGAGACACAGCTTTTCATCCTTCTCATCTCAAGGACGGGCTTCCCTCTCCATATGGGTCTGGAGACTCTTTGAAAGCGTCTGCTCCCTCTTACATCCTGGAAGGAGGCTGAGGAGTTCTCAGAGGATCCTCCCTCCTTCGTAAAATAAGAAATTGAGGTATAACTCCCCTTGCCATGAAACTCACCACTTTAATCATGGAGTTCACTAGTCGTTCCTGAATTCCTCCATCACTGAAACACTAAACACCTATTCCAGCCTTCCCCAGTCCTTGAGAAGTCACCTGTTTTGTGGCCATAACTCTACAGTTGTGGACAATTCCTACAGATGAGGTTATATACAGTGTGGCTTTGTGTGGTAGACTCCCACAGCATATCTTGCTTAATGCATATCATAGCTTTTATGAACACTTCCGTCTTTGATTTTTAAAAAGAAAATTATTTTAATGTTTAATTACATGTCAGTGTGGATGTCTGCATGTGAGTGCAAGCTACGCAGGGAGACAGAAGAGGGGATCATATTCCCTGGAGCTGCAGTTAGAGATGGCTGTGAGCTACCCAGCACAGGTGCTGGAAACAGAACCTGGGTGCTAGGGACTGGACTTGGGATCTGGACAAAACACAATGTTCTCATCTAATGACTCATTGTCCCTTGTACTCCATCATATAGCTGTATCATGTCATTCTCCATCATATGACTGTGTCATGTGTTTATCCACTCGGGACACAGCACCACTAAGGTGTCATTGCCGACGTACAGCATGATGGTCATATGTGGATGGTGCCAGCTCCCTTGGGTATACAGTTGGGATCAGGGCATGGTGTTGTGTGGCAACTCTTATTTCACTGCCAAAATGTTTCACAAGTGGCAGTGTCATTTGAGAGTCCTACAAGGAGCATAGAAGATATACTAATTCTTCGCATTCTTGCCCAGTTTTTCTTGTCCATTCTTGTAGGCTTAGCCATGCTGCGCCATCCTCTGAGTTTTGATTTGTGTTTCTTAGCTGGGTCATGATGTCGAAGACCTTTCCATCTGCTTTTGAGTCATTTTATATCTGTGAGTAGATTTTCCAGTTTTCAAAACTGCTTCCTCATTTTCTTCCTTCTTTCTTTAATATTATAAAAGCATCTGTATATATTCTGTATTCACCCAGGAGACTTGCAGACATTCACTCTGCACCTTGTTTTGTCTTTTTGTGTTCTTGGGGTAATGTGTACAAACTTTGTGACCAACCTCAGTCTGTTTTCCCTCGATGGCCCTGCTCTCAGGGTTGCCACTCAGAAATCTCAGCCTAGTGCAGAGCTGTTTCTCTGTAGACTCCCAAAATGGAAACACACAGAGCCAGTGGCTTCTCGTTTCTCACGGCTCCTCTCAGGCCCCAATGGCTTCAGACCATGTTTTGGTCTCCATGAAGTGGTAAAATCGAGTTTTTGTAGCTAGCTGGTGGTGTAAGATGGCACAGCTGCTAGGCATTTGGACACGGCAGCGATCGCTTTAATTGGACATTGCTTACCCCTCTAGTCTGACTTGTTAATGGATTTTTAAGTGAGACACACCAGCCAAGTGAATTAGACCACTTGGCAAGTCAATTCTCACTCACTTGGAAGCGTTTGCCCATAGAAAATAAGCAGGGGCCTTCAGCCAGGAGAAAGCCTGAGTGTCCCCCACGCCCCCAGGCTGAAGAGAAAGAGCTGCTGTCTCTCCCCAGCAGCTTCTAGGTACACTTCCAAGGACATGGGGACAGGGCTCTGTCTAACCAGGCTCAGCTTTGCAGTTTTAGTGTGGCACAGGCTTGGTGGCAATGCCTGTTACCTGGCCATGAGACTTAACCTCCCATGCCTGCCCCTGGCAGCTTCTACCCTTGGAAGGAATTGAAAATGCACCTACAGGAGAACAAGAAACTACTTACTCCCAATGTCAGACGCTGGCCGTCCATTCCCCTGCCTCGCACACCTTGCTCAGTCCACTACACTACTCATATACCTTTCAAAGAATGATGACGTCACTACTGGGTGGCCATTTCTGGGGTTTCCCATAGGCTCCACTCCACCCTCCCTTTCTACCTGTCTGTCACATTTGTTTGCCTGGAATCCTGGACACATGAGTTTCACACATCAGAAGTGGAATTTTTCTCCCTCAGTTCTCTCACCCTCTCTCCTCTCAAACCAACCGTCTTCCTCCAATGGTGGGGAGCCCCGTGGCCACCACCGCTAGCCCTGGTCTCTTGATCTTCCTTCTGTTCCATCCTGCTGCCATTGCTCTGACTTTCTCTCTGCCCTGACAGCTACTGTATAAGGTTCTTCCTGGGTTCAGTTTCTCCCCTTGTCCTTTGTATTGCTGCCAAAATCCCCAGCCTGACAGTCCTTGCTCTAGTGTCTTGTAAGTGCTCAGGTCAGGGTCAGATGTTGATCTTAGTGTGGCTCTGTGGCCGTGTAGTCTCGACCTCATCCTGCCTCCCTTGACCCTGTATCCTGCTTTAAAATGGTTACTGCTCTCTCATTGCTCCAGGGTCTCAGTCTACCCCTCCCCTGCCTTCTGTGCCCCTTCCCTGCCCTGCTCCCAAAGTGCTCTGCGAGTTGTGTGTGGTGTGTGTGTGTGTGTGTGTGTTTGCATGTGTGCAGTGTCAGTAGCCATCAAGAGGAGGCATGGATTCCCTGAAGCTGAAGTTGCAGGCAGTAATGAGTGCTGGGAGCTCACTTCTGGTCCTCTGCAGGAGCAGCAAGCATAGCTGCTGAGCCATGTCTCTAGTGTCACAGTTTTATCCTTTGTGAGTGCATGCATGTATCTCCTCCCCGCACACTACATTTGCCAGTCATATGTTCCCTTTTACATCTCTCTCAGTTCTCAGTCTTTAACCTCAAATAGCTCTCCTGCAACCCCCCCACTACCCCCCCCATTCTGGATAGGTGAGGTAGGTCTTGTGTGGCTGCCTAGCATAGTCTATTACCCAGAAGAGATATTCCTTAGAAAGTCAGTGGCTTGGGCTCACTTAGCCAAAGATACCGGAAACTCGTTCTGGCCCACTTAGCAGCCAAAACAGCAGAACTTCGAGCTAGTGCAGGTGTGGTACAAGTGCCCCTCCTGGGAATCTGTTGCATCTGTTCCATGGAGACTGCTCTGTTCTGTTATTATCAAAGGAACCAGACTCAGAAGACTCAATATGGAGCATTTAGTGATGGGCTCGTCTGGTCCCATGCGATGGTGATGCCCATCAGAATAGGTGGCTTCTAGTATGGTTGTGACATGGATGCTGGCTTTAGTCACAGGGGACTTAAATGTGGGTTTGTGGGTCCCACCTGATGCCATCTGCTTAGCTTATCAAAACCATGGTGCCTACCACTGTGGCAGGAACAAACCCCTCCCTGGAGGCCCTCATAGGTATAAAAAGTAAGAAGAATAACACATGGTGTTTGGCTAATTCTGACGAGTGTCTATAACGAGAAGGGAGGTTTTCTTGTTTATGCTTAGAGTGTATATAACTATGTATATATTTACTTATGTTATACATATATTTAACAAGTTTGGAAAAATGACAGTAATATTTCTAATATATCTGCATAATTCTCCCAGGATGATCTTTTTTCTTATGTATTAGGCCAGGGAACAACAACCAAACTTTCATTCCTGAATGTTGATCATGCTGAGAAAAATTCGTTGTTCAAGTACTGAACTGAAATTGTGCAAAGTGAAATTCTTCCTAGAATTTCTCCTTGGGGGTACTTAACTGGCAATGTCCAAGGCTGTAAACACAGCTGAGAAATGCTGTTATTGCATTTAAGAATCTCTCTTCTGTAATGTTGAGACATCTTGATTTAATTGGTAAGCTGCTTCGTGATGGTGTTCAATTGAAACGAGGTTTGTGAAGAGAGTGTGAGAGAAGGCAGTCTCTCTGGGGGCCGAGACTGCTGAGGAAGACTGCCCCGTTGTGTCAGAGATTCGGAGATTAAATCACTGTTCCTTGTCATGGACCAATCGATCAGATTCTCTTTTCTCTTTTTGATGCTTTCACACACGTCGGAGGAAGAGCGGCTTTAAAGTACAGTTTGGCCACTTGTGTCTCATGCTGCTTGCTTGGTGCTGTTGCACATACTTTGGGTTGGCTCTGTGTACCGAGTGGGATAACTGTCAGTGTTTTCACAGGAAACAGAAACACAGACAATGCTTTATACCCTGGACGTGCAGGAATGTGAGGGAATATAGGGAAGAGTGTGACCTTTGCCCTCTAAAACGAAGCCGACCTCACGACTTCACAGGATCGAGTCTTGGAATTATCTCCAAGCCACACTTTTTTTGTGTGTCACTCTTTCTTTAGGAAGTTGGAAACAAAGTCTATACCTTCTCTTTTTTTTTTCTGAAAATGGGAGTAGAAGTATTTGCTGAGTTTCCTGAAGTCCCAGATAACCTCTGGTCAGCCTGCCCAAAGGTGGAGCTCATTTACATATGGAGGGGGTCGTTCACATAAGGAGGACTCATTTACCTCTGAAGCCTGTGCCATTACAGAGCAGAATCAAAGTTGTTGAGAGTGTGATAGAGAGACTAGGTCAGCATACTGGGTCTAAAAACATTGTGAGTGTCAGACTTCTTAGAACGTTCCTTGACCCTTGCTGAATTTTTCTACCCGCCCCAGTATCTCTGTCTGTCTGTCTCTCTCTGTATCTCTGTCTGTCTCTGTCTATGACTATGTCTCTGTGTGTGTGAGTGTGTGTGTGCGCAACTGCACTTGTGCTTGCACTTAGATGTGAGGGTGTATGTGTGTGATGAAGCCCAGAGGTCATCTTCAGTGTGTTCTTCAGGTACCGTGATCCTCCTTGCGCTTTAAGCCAGGGTCTCTCACTGCCCTGGTCTTTACAGAATAATCTAGGCTACTTGGCTAGGGAGCCCCAGGGATTTACATTGGCTTCCTCAGTTCTGGGATCATAGGCACAACTGGATCTTTAGATGGTTGCTGGGGGTTGGGGGGAGGGGAGCATCAAACTCAGGTCTCCTAGCTTGCCTGGTAAGTACTTTAGCAAAGGTCGGGTTAGCATCTAGAGCTGGTACTGGTCTAGCCATAGAATGCCTTTTCTATTGAAACACATACGTCTTTTCCCCATTCTTATTTAAAATATTATTAAATACCTTATGGCCGCCATACTGCTGTACATTTTAGCTATCCCCCTGACTACAAAGACTCTAAGGCTGGAAGCCATGCGTATTCAACTAAGGCTCAGGCACTTGTTCAGTCCTCTGATTCTGTAGTTGGCAATGTTATGGCAGAGCAGAGGCTGTTGATTCTAACCAATTCCCATGTCCTGACTCATGTACTTCCTTCAGTGGATGGAACTTTGTAGAAGCGTGTACAGCCTCTCACGATCTTTTCAGTAGTTCAAAGCCCTTCCATGACTACACCAGTGGTTATGAGGGAATTGTTGGTAGATGGACTGGGAACTCTGTGTGATTAGAGGTGGGTCTGGATGTTCCTCATGTCCTCAGCGAATGCCTGTATTTTTCTGCTTGTGTAGAAACTGTGGAAAGTGGAAGGGATTATTGGAATGTTCCCGGAAGACCTTGCAGCCATGAAATGCTACAGAGATAGAGGCTAACAGCGGGGTGTGGGGTATCTGTTCCCTGTGCTTTTAGGACAGTTGCTATTTCTAGACCTGAGTGGTTCAGAGAATGATGCTGGGAGGCTCCCGGAAGGAGGGGAATGTTAAGCTGGATAGTGTGTGTTTAGCTGCAATTAAAGTTGTCAGGGGATTAGTGACTAACGGTTCATCAGGATGTGGGAGATGGTGCATGCAGAGTTTTTGATTTCTGCCCCCTGTTCACTTTGCTAGAAGTCTCTTTTGTGAGAGAAGAAAATGACAATTATCTTTCTCTTGTGTTGTTTCCATTTTTGGTAAGCAGTGGGCAGAGTTAGCATTGGGTAAAATTTCAAAAGCTGTTTTGTGAGAAATCACTCCCTCCTGACAGTGGCAATGTGGTAGGGCAAAGACAATAGCCTGCTTTTGTTTTACCAGGTTCCACCTTCTGCAAAAGCTAAATTCAAGGCTGTCCCACAGACCTTGGGAAGCTCGTTATTGCTTCTACGAGCCTGTGAGATTTTTGGCCTTATCACCCTCCCTGCATTTCTCATTCAGCTGCCGTTGCCCTGTGATATACCAGAAAATAAAATTTCAACATATTGAGTTTAGAGATATGATTGGCTTTTATTAGCAATTCACAGATGAATCCAAAAGCCTCCCACATATGAAATGGAGAGATGCTCCCCTGGGCATGGCGGGAGAGCCTGCTTTCGTAAGGTAATTGAGCCCAAACAAAGAAAGCACATGATGCAGAAACAACAGAAAAAGCACACCAAGTTGCAGTTACTAACTTCATAAAGGTGAGGGAAGGGACGCTGTGTGCTGCCCCTTGCTGTGGCCGCTCAGGGGAAACAACAGGTTTTGATGGCTATGACTCTGTAGTTTTGAAAACTGTGCTGTTGATGTAGGTTGCATGACAGCTAACATTCAGGGTGGACATGTCCTGTTAGAGCCTATTGCAGAAGCCAGTCAGTCTAAAAACAGGGGCCTCTGTAAATGTGGTGTAGCAGATGCCACCTATGGCCTCTGTCAGGGTCATTACCTGTCCCAGTTCACCCCTAACCCCCAGGTTGTTTGTGCTTTAGGAGAAATACAAAAATATTTTCAGTGCATGATCAATGTGAAAGAAATGATAGTTGAATGGCAAATTCATGGAGAATGTGATACACTCAGGCCATCTGCATGCAAATTTTTGATTATCTGCCCTTTTTATATTATCTATGCAGTAGAACTTTTCTATGAGTTCAAATCAAAATGAATCAATTGAACGCCTTATTTGGAGAAAGATGTAAAATGCCACCAGGAATAAAATGCTGCCAAGATGCAAACTGGCCCTGCACAGGTGACCTGACTGAGCTTCTGCGATAGGCTCTAACGGGACAGACTCACCCAGAATGTTAGCTGACATGCAACCTACGTCAACAGTGCAGTTTTCAAAACTACAGAGTCATAGCCATCAAAACCTGCTGTTTTCCCTGAGCTGCTACAGCAAGGGGCAGCAAACAACGTCCCTTCTATGCATTTTGTTCCAGGGTTTGAATGTAAATGCATTTAGGAGATTTTCATATTGAATTCACAGCAGCCTCCATTGCTTCTTAATGTTTCTTGACTTCTCATTTCACCATTCTGTTCCCTGCTTGCCACTGGTGGGATACTAAGCTTATCACACCCGGTAAGATTCATGCCCACCACCAAACTGTGGGTTCCCAGACTAAGAGCTTTAATGGCCGTTCTCATCCTTTACCAGAACACTAACTACAAATAGAACTAGAAAATAGCCTTCTTGGTAAATAATCTTGCCTCACCAGCATGAAGACAGAGTTCAGTCCCCAGAACCCACAAGAAAATAAGCTGTGCATTGAAACATGCTTATATTCCAGAGCTAGGGAAACAGAGATAAGCACATCCCCAAAGCTTGCTGGCTAGGTGGTATAGCTGATTGTAGCATTTCAGTGATGCTGTCTGAGAAATTCAAGGTGGATGGTGTTTGATCAGAGAATGACAAAGTTGTCCTTTGGTCTATATTCATACCCACACGCACACACCCACTCGCACACCCGCACACGGTGGGGGGGGACGGACAATAGAAGATCAGGAAATAAGGAGCATGAGGAGCCCCCCTTCGTGTTCTAGTGCTGTGAAGAGGCACCATGGCCATGACAACTAAAAGAAAATGTTGCTCTTGCCTCTCTTGCTCTCTTGCTTCTCTCTTGCCCTCTTGTCCCCCTCTCTCCCCATTTCCTTCCCCCCTCTCCCCACGTGGCCATGGCCAGCCTCTACTTCTCTACTCTTCTCCCTATTTTTACCTTTCTACAATAAAAGCCTTAAAACAAAACAAACAAACAAAAAAATTAGTTGGTCCTGACTTGTGGTTTCAGAGGGTTAGTCTACTATCACCATGATGGGAAGCTGCAGGTAGACATGGTGCTGGAGAAGCAGCCGAGAGTTCTGCCTTTAGATCTGCAGGAAGGCAGCAGGAAGAGAGACACCCTGGGCTTGCAATGGGTTCTTGGAAACCTCAAGCCTAGCCCGTGAAACTTCCTTCTATAAAGCCATTCTTCCCAATCTTTTTCAAATAGTGCCACTTCTTCATGACCAAGTATTCAAATCTATGGAGTCTCTATGAGGGTCATTCTTATTCAAACCTCCCCATTCTACTCCCTGGCTCCCATAGGACTATAGATCTGTCATAATGTAAAATACATTTAGTTTAACTAAAAATCCCCATAGTCTACCACAGTCTCAAGACTGTTTAAAAGTCCAAAGTTCAAGTTCTCTTCTGAGGCTCAAGGACATCTCATAACTCTAACCACCTATAAAATCAAAATGGAAAAGCAGACCACATGCTTCCAGCATACAATGGCATAGAATGTACATGTGACCATTCCAAAGGGAGGATGGGAGCAGAGTGAGGAAACACTGCACCAAACAAAGCAAGACTAAAAACCATCCAGGCAAACTCCAAATTCTGCATTTCCATTTCTGATGTCAAAATGTTCTTCAGATCGCCAACTCCTTTCAGCCTTGTTGACAGCAACATACTCCTCTTTCTTAAGCTAGTTCCAGACCTTGTTAACATCTTTCCATGCAGCTATCCCACAGCTCTTGTATCTTCAACATCTTGAGGTTTTCAGTGGAATTTAGGCTTCACTTTTACAGCTTTACTTAATTAATACCTCCTCTGGGCCTCCCTGCAGGGACACCCCTGATACACACCTGGCCTCCGCAGCTTTTCTTAGTTGAAGAAAGAGATTCCACAACCCCTTTCTTGGATCTTTGACTCTAAAGGCCAACCCTTGTGCCTAACGTTGCCAAGCTCTGCTGCTTGTTAGGGCTGGGCTGGAACACATTCCCCTAGTTTAATTATGTTTGCATCAGCTTCCTATTTGGGAATTTCCTTTAATGATTAAGCTTTTCTTTAATTCCTGTTCACAACTTGGAAGCTTAGCTGGGTGGGGTCTTTGCCTGAGGTCACCAGCCCTTTATGCTACTTAGCATCAGGCTTTTCTTTAAACGCATTATCTCTGCAAACACTGGACTGAACTTCAGTATGCATCCTGCTGCTCTTTTTCTCCTCAGACTGTACATTTTGTATTTTTCCCTTGCTTAGCTTGTTTGCTCCTTTCATTATAGATCTGTGTAAGAGTAATCACTGATAACCACACAACAGAGTCAACGCCAGGCTGTCTTGAAATCTCTCCTGCTAAGACCATCAGTCCAAAACTCTTCAATGTAGCTTCAGGCAGATATTTTGGACAAAGGCAGAAAGCAGCCACATTCTTTGCCAGAGTATGACATTAACAACAATCTCACTCTTCTAATAGTTTCTAATATTCTTCCACTTCAAAACTTCTTGAACAGGCCTCTACATTCCACACCTTACTCAGCACCACATTCTTCTGTGTTCCTACTAGGATGGCCCCTTAAGCCCTGCTTAAAGCACTCAACTACTTTTCTAGGTCAGAGTTTCTAAATCTTCTTTCTTCTTCCAAACAGAAGCACTGTCAGGTGTTTCACAGCAACACCCCACTCCTGGTACCAAATTCTATCTTAGTGCTCTGTTGCTGGGAAGAAACACCATGACCATTATATTTTTTGAAAAAAAAAATGTGTGTGTGTGTGTGTGTGTGTGTATGTATGTATATATATATATATATATATATATATATATATATATATATATATATATATAGTTTAACCAAGGCTTGCTTATAGTTTCAGAGGTTTAGGCCATTATCATGGTGGGAAGCATGGAAGCAGACAGGCAGACATGGTGCTAGACAAGTAGCTGGGAGTTCTACATTCATATCTACAGGCAGTAGGAAGAGAGGGAATCTGGACTTAGAATGGGCTTTTTGAAATCATAAAGTCCACTCCTAGTAACACACTCCCTCCAGCAAGGCTATATACTTCATCATCCTTTTAAATAATACCATGCCCTGGTTACCAAGTATTCAAATCTATGAGTCTATGGGAGTAATTCTTACTTACACTACCACATAAGGGGAAATATAACAAAGATCAAATACACATTGAGGAAGAAAAAGTCTATAAATAAAATAATAAGTAAACAGATACAAGGTAACAATAAAATTGTAACTTTTTCAAAAGACCATCAGTGGCAGCACTTGCTTATATGCAATTAGGAGACATTGTGAAAGGGTAAGAACTCTTTTTTTATTGGATATTTTATTTATTTACATTTCAAATGTTATCCCCTTTCCCAAGAACTCTTAATCAGCACAACTGAAAGTAGATAATATTAGGCCCTTTAAACCTGAAACATATTTCCACCTTGTATATATATGTATCTGAACTGGTTGACTTGTTGTGACAAGTGTTAAATTACCCTTATAATTTGAAATAGGAAAGGGAAAAGGTAATGGCCCTCCCTCTCTTCAATTCTGCTGTTTCAGAGGAGCTATTGTTAAATAAATCGAAAAGCTTGGCACTTTTCAAAATTGTAGTAATTTTAAAAGACAGTCCTTATGCAAGAGAAGGCCAGGTATTTGGAGCATTTCTTGTTCATAACAGAAAGGTAGTGAAATTCTGAGGCAGCAAGAGACCCCATTATGGGCACAAAGGATAGCAGTGGAAATCAAAGGGAATTACTGAATAGTAGCTTTCCAACAGGGATGGTGTATGTGAAGGTAGGATCATGAGTGGCCTCCGGCTGCTTCCATGAGTTTAAGTTGTATTAACCAAGTATGAACCAGAAGGCAATTAAAAATATATGTGTGAAAGTTTGTAGGATACTCATGCTTAGGGTAGTATTTTTTAATGTAATATTTGAAAATCCTTTAGTATTTAGTATGAATTCATAGGAGGGCAGCAGAAATCTCCAAAGAGGTAGTGTGTAGTCAGTGCACACAGTCTGTGCATATACAGTTACTTGAGAACGTGTCTCCAGGAGGTTTGAAAACAAATGTGTTTGAGTTTTACACAGGACACAGCAAACAGGGTTTTCACAGAGTACTCGTCTGGTTGCAGGTGTGGAAGTCGCTATCATCTGCAGCATCCACAGTATTGAGCGCTTCTCTGAGTTCAGGCTCATTAACTCTGAGGGATCTCATGAAACCTGATGTCTGCCTTGCAACTGGCTTTGTTGAATCTCCAAATCTAAGCAATGAGAAAATTTGACAGTTGTCAGAAAGCACCTATTTATTATGAGAAAGCCAGGGATTTTCTTATCTGTATGAATAGAGAACTGTGCAGGGGAATGTTGCATGGCCATGTCATGTTTATCAAGGTTTCAGAGTGTGGTTTAATCCTCAGGTTAAAGAAAAAGTGACACTTCATTTCCTTGGATGTCAGAGGTACTTTAATATGGTTA
Source organism: Mastomys coucha (assembly GCF_008632895.1). Taxonomy (NCBI): domain Eukaryota; kingdom Metazoa; phylum Chordata; class Mammalia; order Rodentia; family Muridae; genus Mastomys; species Mastomys coucha. The sequence goes on along the minus strand of NW_022196898.1, from coordinate 101,006,444 downwards.
TAGTGTATATCTTGACATTTCTCCATTTAAAGAAATCCATTTTACAAGACTTTCTTGGCTGAGAATTCACACCAGGACATCTAGGTGACTGAGGGTCATGATTCTAAAGCCTGGATGGGTGTGGGGCCTCCTCCCATCTGGGATGGAATCTAAACATGGACAGTTTTGACCACTGTGACTTATTCTGGGACAAGGCTAGGTTGGAAAAACAGTAGTTCGGGCAGAAATGGTTCAATTAAACCATCGTCGAATGTCTGTAGCATGCTCTTCAGGATGAGTGCCCTGTGGTGTTACTGCTGTACCTCGGGCGTCTCCCCACTATTTATTCCTGTCTGGCTTTGGTTATTTTCTCTGTCCACATTTCTTTGGTCTGTATTCACTATTTACCAAGGAAAGCTTGTAAAGTGCATGCTGGTTTGAGGGTCTGTGCATAGAGAAGAAGAGCCAGGTGTGGAGACCAATGCCTGTAATCTAAGCACTTGGGAGGCAGAGGCAGAGGATTGCACGGTGGAGTCCAGCCCGTTTACCTAACAAGTTCTAGGCCAGCCAGGACAGTATGACAAGACCTTGTTTCAACAAAACAAAGAGGTGGAGCAGAAAACCAACCTGAGGAAAAGTGTGGAAAGCGTTCAGTGGAATCTGAAGATGTGCTATTTTTGTTTTTCCACCTCCATTGCCTTTTTCTCTCTCCAAAGGGCGTATGATGCAGCCACCCACTCTGTAGGGCACACAGGAGTCACATGACCTCGGATGCGCTCTCCTCTACAACTGCTGTAGTCACCAGGCTACTACGTCATGCTCTACGTCACATGACCTGAGCTGCTGTGACTGCCGCCTCCCATTGTTTATGTGCACACAAGCACTGTACATGTGTTTATATATGCATTTTTCCTAGTGTCTCAGTGAATACACACACGTGTTGGATGCGTGTGCAGGTCATCGTCAGAAATCACCCCCTCCCCCATTGTTGTTCCTCATCATCGAGGCACAGTCTTTTAGACTGACCCAGAACTCATCAATCTGATTGCTCTGTCTAGACACCTTACTTGGGGATCCCCTGCCTCTGCCTTCTGAGCTCTAATTACAGGTGGGTTGCCATGCCCACCTGGCATTTAGGTTTCTGGGGACGCGAACTCCAGTCCTATGGTTATAGCACATGCCTTAACCACCAGGCTATCTACTCAGCCCAACTACTGTGACTTCTAACTGTGCTCTGTGTCCTGTGAGAAGGGCCTCTGTATGTCAGGAGCCTTGTCAGGACACAGGGCCACAGGTATTCTTAGCTGGTTCTTCCTTTTAAATGATTGCTGTGGTCTGATGTGTTTTGCACACATATTTATCTCCAGTTATTTTTAATTGTAGTGTGTGTGTGTATCTGTGTGTCTGCGTGTCTGTGTCACTATGTGGGTACTTACTGAGGCCCAAACTGGGTATGAGGTTCTCTGGGGCTGGAGTAGTAGGGGTCGTGAGTTGCATCCGTGGTATTGAACTCTGATCCTCTGAGAAAGCAGTAACTGCTCTTAGAGGCTGAGCTGTCTCTCCAGCCCCACCTCCAGCTTTAATTTTTCAGGGGAAATTCTTACAAAATGTATTTCATTCTGGGCAAATGATTTCATTCATCTGGCTGCTGAACTTGAACATTTTAGAGACATCGTCATTGTGCTTACACAGAACAACACACCTCTCTTCCGAATTGCTCATCTTTAAGCTTTGTCATCAGAATCCTGCTCATTCAGGGCTTCACGTCCTTAGCTTAGGAGGGGAACTACACGTCTGACGTGGGTGTGTTTATATCCAGAAGACTGTCATAGAGCCACTGAGGACTTTTTCCCGCTCTGTGGCTAGGTAAAGAAATCACTTTTATGGTGGCATGAAGGGCCCTCTTGAGTGGTGTAGCCTGGGAAAAAGTACTGTGTCCCAGAGTATCCATGCCTAAGTGACCCATGACTTAATAGGCCCCCTTGCTCTGAGCAGGGTGGAGCTCTGTCCTCAAGGTATCTGAACTTTGGTTGGAAAAAAGGAATATGCAAATCCAGTGAGACAGGGGAAGGCTTTCAGACATCCAGTGTCTCAGGGACACATGGTATACTGGAAGATGTTGGAATAATCAGGCTATTTGGCTGACTTTTAAAAAAAATTTTATTTGTGTATGTGTGTGGGAGGGAGAGAGAGAGAGAGAGAGAGAGAGAGAGAGAGAGAGAGAGAGAGAG
>NW_022196898.1:101002048-101004150 GCF_008632895.1 Mastomys coucha | reverse complement strand
GGGAGGGAAGGAGGAGAGAGGAGGGGAGGGGAGAGGAGGGAAGAGGGGAGAGGAGGAGAAGGGAGAGGAGGAGAGGGGAGAGGGATCTTTGGATTTTACTTCCTCCAAATTCTCCAGTGAATGAGGGCGTCAAAGAACTCTGAAGTCTTTAAAATGTGCTGAGAGCATTTTGTTTCCAGGGGAAGATTTATATTCTCCCAGCCTTTTCAATCCTGTTTTCCTATCTTATATGCTATAAACCAAACCTCATTCAGGAAAATAAAAGATGAAGACGAGCTCTGAAAGAATACAGAGTGGGGACACTCAGCTGAAATGGCCGTAATTTCTTCTAGGGGAAGAAAAAAAAATTAAGCATGTGGTGAGAAGCATGAGAATGGGATTCTCTGGGTTGCGACAAGCTTACAAACTAGCAGCGGCAGCTGTGTCAATGGAAACGTCTGGTCAGGAAAGCAAACGGCGCAGACAGTGGGACTGAGCACTTTGCGGTCTGTATGGACAGGGATACATTGGTAAGAGGGGCAGAGTGGCTCCACAGCCAACCGAAATGGCTGCGTGACCATGCTGCGTCGGTTCCTCCTGACTGGGTCCATCATGTGTGTTGTGGGTAAAGCACTTAGCAAGTTCCTGGTGCCTGGACCCTGCTCAGCAAGCAACCTCTCTCATCTCTGCCTCTACCACATCATCAGCTTCCTTCTGTCTTGAATAATAAGCCCATAATTTAATACCAAGGCTTGCTTTAAAATCATTTTAAAGCACCAGCACTTTACAGTTTATAGATTGCCGTGGGGAGGATTCTAAGGAGAAAGGGCACCATGACCGGTGTCTACTGAAGACAGCCCCAAAGCAACTGAACAGTGGCACCCAGCACTGTGTATGGAGTCTACCTTTAAAATTTAATTCAAGTGTGCACCCTCCCTTCTAGTGAGCTTGTGTTTATTTACTCTGCTTTGCAGGGTAGCTGAGGTTATCTCAGTGGCAAAGAATCACTTCCTAAATTTCAGACAGTCTCCTTTGGTGGGGAAAGGGTGGACAGATCCCGTGTTGTGTGCTTTTTATCTTCAGGCTGGGACCTTCACACCGACAGCTTCATCTGCTCCACAGCCTTACCATGCACCATCCTGTGGCTGACCAGTGATGGTGGCAAGTGGGAGGTTTTGGGGACTGGCTTCGTATTCAAAATAATCCTGGTTTGCAAACGTGGGAGGGAAGCTGGGCCTCTGGAGAGCACCATGTGTTGGCCTAATCAGAAGATGCTGAAATGGAAAGCTGTTGGAAGAGAATATCACATGTCATTTACTCACCAGCCTACGCATTCACAAGTACCTTCCTGGAAGCCCGGCTGTGTTCTTTGTGTGGTGGCCTTTTAAATGTCAGCCTGCAGAAGGATTTCTGTTCTTAGTCAAGGCTGATCTCTAAGGCAATCAGATAATAGTTTAAAGTCATGGCTCTCGCTCGCTAAGCACTTGCAGCGTATTGATACTGGGATCTATACTCTTTCCGTTGGCTCTTTCCATCGTACAAAGGCCCTATCAGAGAGGACATAATTACCAGCATCTTAGGGGAGGACACTGAAGTCACAGGAAGTGGCTGAGATGCAACTGAACCTGGGTCTGTGTGACTTCAAACTTGTGTTCCAAACCACATCGGAGAACTCCATGTGCATATCATGGGGTGCTTTTGCTACTAAAAAGGTGTTTTATTGTGAAGACAAAGCAGGTCCTGGCCTGTAATTGGGTACAGATTTAGATTAGATTTGGTAGGTTCATCTCTCATATTTCCCCTGGCTTGTTTTTAAAATCATTGTTTTAAAAAAGGTGGTTTTGGTTTCACTTTAGTGCTATTTCATATACATGCCTTCAGGCTGACATGTCTCTGAGGGGTAAGGAGCAGGAAGGTGAGGGACATGGCAGGGAAATGAACACAGCATGCAGTGAGCACCGTGTGAGCGTGTACACAGCATGCAGTAAGCATCATGTGAGCGTGTACACAGCATGCAGTAAACATCATGTGAGTGTGTACACAGCATGCAGTGAGCATCATGTGAGCGTGTACACAGCATGCAGTGAGCACCATGTGAGCGTGTACACAGCATGCAGTGAGTA
>NW_022196898.1:101000989-101001266 GCF_008632895.1 Mastomys coucha | reverse complement strand
GTACACAGCATGCAGTGAGCACCGTGTGAGTGTGTACACAGCATGCAGTGAGCACCGTGTGAGTGTGTGCATAGCATGCAGTGAGCACCATGTGAGTGTGTACACAGCATGCAGTGAGCACCGTGTGAGCATGTGCACAGCAGGCAGTGAGCACCATGTGAGCGTGTGCACAGCAGGCAGTGAGCACCGTGTGAGCATGTGCACAGCAGGCAGTGAGCACCGTGTGAGCATGTGCACAGCAGGCAGTGAGCACCATGTGAGCGTGTGCACAGCAGGC
>NW_022196898.1:100979487-101000955 GCF_008632895.1 Mastomys coucha | reverse complement strand
AGCATGTGCACAGCAGGCAGTGAGCACCATGTGAGCGTGTGCACAGCAGGCAGTGAGCACCATGTGAGCGTGTACACAGCAGGCAGTGAGCACCGTGTGAGTGTGTACACAGCATGCAGTGAGCACTGTGTGAATGTGTACACAGCATGCAGTGAGCACCGTGTGAGCGTGTACACAGCAGGCAGTGAGCACCGTGTGAGTGTGTGCATAGCAGGCAGTGAGCACTGTGTGAGTGTGTGCACAGCATGCAGTGAGCACCGTGTGAGCGTGTACACAGCAGGCAGTGAGCACCGTGTGAGTGTGTACACAGCATGCAGTGAGCACCGTGTGTGTGCATAGCATGCAGTGAGCACCGTGTGAGTGTGTACACAGCATGCAGTGAGCACCATGTGAGCGTGTGCATAGCATGCAGTGAGCACCATGTGAGTGTGTACACAGCATACAGTGAGCACCGTGTGAGTGTGTGCATAGCGTGCAGTGAGCACCGTGTGAGCGTGTACACAGCATACAGTGAGCACCGTGTGAGCGTGTACACAGCATACAGTGAGCACTGTGTGAGTGTGTGCACAGCATGCAGTGAGTACCGTGTGAGTGTGTACACAGCAGGCAGTGAGCACCGTGTGAGCGTGTGCACAGCAGGCAGTGAGCACTGTGTGAGTGTGTGCACAGCAGGCAGTGAGTACCGTGTGAGTGTGTGCACAGCAGGCAGTGAGCACCGTGTGAGTGTGTACACAGCATGCAGTGAGCACCGTGTGAGCATGTGCACAGCAGGCAGTGAGCACCGTGTGAGGGTGTGCATAGCAGGCAGTGAGTACCATGTGTGTACACAGCATGCAGTGAACATCTTGTGAGTGTGTTCTTTTGCAACACAGTAGGGATATGACCATGATTCAAAGACTAATTTAAAAGGTTTGTAATTGACAAAGTTTTATACACACACACACACACACGTATATGTATATATATACACACACATGTATATATGTATATTCATATATATTAATGTGTACAACATGATGTTTTTGGTAATATATTTATCAACTGAAGTATCAACTTGACCCGACCTAGTGTCTCTTAGAAGGATCCTCAGTTGCAGAATTGCCTGCATCGTATTGGTCTGTAGGTACATTTATGGGGCATTGTCTTGATTATTCATTGAGGTAGGAGGGTGTAGTCCACTGCGGGCAGGGCCATTCCCAGGCAGGTGGCCCTCAGCTGTACAAAAAGCTAGCTAAGGATGAGCCTGTGAGAGGGCAAGCCAGAGATGGAGCCAGCAGAGCAACCTTCCTCCCTGGTTCTGATTCAGGTTCTTGCCCAGAGCCCTGCTCAGATTTCCCTCCATGATGGACAGTAACCCGGAAGTATAGAATGGATTAAATGGTTTTTTTCCCCTAGTCCCTTTTGGTCAGAATGTTTTATCATGGCAAAAGGATGAAACTAGGACGGGAAATGCTGCAAAGACGTCAGGTGCCCAGGTGTCGCCGTACATGTTAATCATAGTTTGTCAGGAGAGCACTTTCTAATAGCTTGGACATCTCTGTGTGTCTGATGTATTATCTTCTTGATAGACAGTGGAGCTCTGGAATGATCCTGTGCCCTTGACTAGCACAGAGGTACGCATCTGCCCGACCTCTTCAGATAGGAGCTGAACCCACAGCTTCGTTCATAATAGGCAGATGCTCTCCCAGTGCGCTTCCATAGCCCTGCACATCACAAGGCTTTTTACATCTTTGTGTGACTGTGAGTGTGTGTGTGTGTGTGTGAGGTGTGTATATGTTCATATCTGTAAGTGTGCCTGTGTGCCATGGCATGTGACAGTGTGAGGACAACCTTGAATTGATACAAGAATTTTTATTGTTTATTAATATCTATGCCAGGCTAGCTGGGGCTTCTCTTATGTCTACCTCCTGTCTCTTTGTAGAAGTGCTGGGGTCACAGACACTTGCTGCCACACTCTGATGTATGTGTGTTCTGGGAATACAGACTCTGGTCCTTACATTTGTGCTGTAAGTGCTTTACCCAGCTGAGCTATCTTTCCAGGCCCCACCCCACCCCTTTTATCAGTTTTGCATGGCTATATAGTGTTGCTTGGTTAGATCTCAGCTTATCTATGCATCCTTACTTTGCTTTGGGTACCTTATCGGTTGCATCTTAAATTTTGTTGTTGCTGTTTTATCAATGGGTATTGGCTCTTTTCCTCTGCATAATTCTAATACAGTACATGACGCTGAAGCTCTGGGAAGGTGACAAAATGCCTGATGTTTCAAGGTAACAGAGCCCTTTCACTCATCAATTCAGCACTAGTGTTGAATTCCTTTAGCCAATGCTTGGTAAACCTATTTGCTCACCTGGACACCATGTTTGACCCAGGCAGTTGCTGCTATTTCTGTTGATGAGTTAGAATCACTCATTGCTCATGATCTAAGTCAGGGTCATTCTTCTGATGGACCAGGGAAGCACTTTTCTTCCCCAGTGCCTTTTATCTGTTGATTGGTTCTTGTGGCTAAATGGGATCTGGGAATGAGTGATATGTGGCTACGGTAGGAAGAACTTTGAGCAAGAAGAGCCACTGAGTCAATGGGCAGGCAGATTGTATCCAGTATGGAGACTGCCACCAATGGGCAGGCAGATTGTATCCAGTATGGAGACTGCCACCAATGGGCAGGCAGATTGTATTCAGTATGGAGACTGCCACCAATGGGCAGGCAGATTGTATCCAGTATGGAGACTGCCACGGGGTAGCTGAAGCACAGAGATAAGAGTGTGAGAGTCAATGGGCAGGCAGATTATATTCAGTATGGAGACTGCCACCAATGGGCAGGCAGATTGTATTCAGTATGGAGACTGCCACCGGCATAGCTGAAGCACAGAGATAAGAGTGGGCTGTATGAGTTGGATATGACTCTCACTGTTGTTATTTTGTACAAACTACAAAAGCCATTGTGCATTCCTAAGGCTGGAGAGATTAGTGGCTGGTCCCTCATTTTACACATGGGAAACCCTCTTAGCAAGTCAGTTCTGAAATCCTATTACTTTGCCCAAGCCAAGGTGTCAGGAAGGAGTCAGGTTAGCTCTAGGTAGCAACATCTGCATAACAGTAGTGGCTTTCTTCTCCCCTGGGATTGCTCTGGAGTCCTTTGTAGTAATGAACCTATCTATCTCTCTATATTATAGCCATCAGATTAGCTTCAGGAACCATACTGCTGTGATTAGTTTAAACTGTTTAGACCCATGGAAACCGTTGAGTTCACCAGGCATGTCTGCTGTGTGCGCGCTTAAGATTCTTTACTGAGTAGTAATTGTAGTAACTGCTGCTCCGCTCTTGTGATGCCTATAAAAATAATAATTTGCGCTTCAAATGTCTCTTTCTGTGAGTTGCTCAAATGCCTTGCGAGAATGGCTTACTGATCCATTCTTTGAGATGGATAGGGTAGCTTCCAGTGGAGCAGCACAGTAAGAGGTGGGGACACGCCAGGAGCTCTGAGAATCCAAACCAAAACCTGCTTTCAGCCAGACAAGCTCCTTGCTAGAATGACTGCTTGTGCTTTTGAGGCTCATTTTATTGACTTAATAGAAGTGTACTGAGTTTACATACAGTAGATATCGTGGAAGATGATGCATGAGAGATGGGGCAGCCCTTTCTGCAGGCCCTAAAGCATCCATCCGATTGTGGCCCTAAAGCATCCAGTCGATTGTGGTCCTAAAGCATCCATCCGATTGTGGCCCTAAAGCATCCATCCGATTGTGGTCCTAAAGCATCTATCCGATTGTGGTAGATTGTTGACTTGCAGGCCCTAAAGCATCCAGTCGATTGTGGCCCTAAAGCATCCATCCGATTGTGGTAGATTGTTGACTTGCAGGTCCTAAAGCATCCATCCGATTGTGGTAGATGTTGACTTGCAGCTCAAGGCTACCCCACTAGATGATGCTACCTGGACAAGAGCCCTCCTTCACTCAGGGAGGGGTGCATTTAAAGAATAGCCCCCATCTCCATGGCTTCTGAAATGCTCGAGGAAGCTACTGACTCGCTAAAGAGCACCCAGCTGTAGGACTCAATGCCATCTTGCTCCAGAAGTATTTACACAGGAGATACTTGACAGTGGCCCTTGCCTTGGAGGGGTGGAAAGCCGAGTGGCCCCGAGTAACGGCAGCATACACCCGCTAGGCCGCTTTGCCGAGTCAAGTTGTGGGTGGGTGTGAATGCCGCTTTGATGGGTCCGGGAAGAGTTCTGTATTTTGAGAATGACTGTGACTGCTTTGCCCTTTGGGATTCCCCTTGGCAGTGGCCCTGTGGGGTGTGGGATAGCACTCCTGGCAGGCTGTCATGTCTCAAGCATGTGATGCAATGGTACTGACTCTTCCAAAGTTAGTCTGCAAAATTCAGGCATAATGGCTCACTTCTCTGTCCAGTATGACTTGCACTAACTCCATCCTTCTGATTTCCCTCCTCCCTCTCTTTTCCTTTCCCCTACCCCTCCTCATGCTGATAGGCTGCCACCCCTAGCCTTCCTCATGCTGATAGGCTGCCACTCCTACCCCTCCTCATGCTGATAGGCTGCCACCCCTAGCCTTCCTCATGCTGATAGGCTTCCACCCCTAGCCTTCCTCATGCTGATAGGCTGCCACCCCTATCCCTCCTCATGCTGATAGGCTGCCACCCCTAGCCTTCCTCATGCTGATAGGCTGCCACCCCTAGCCTTCCTCATGCTGATAGGCTGCTTGTCTTAATCAGGGTTTTTATTCCTGCACAAAACATCATGACCAAGAAGCAAGTTGGTGAGGAAAGGATTTATTTAGCTTACACTTCCACATTGCTGTTCATCACCAAAGGAAGTCTGGACAGGAACTCATAGGTCAGGAACTTGGAGGTAGGAGCTGATGCCGAGGCTATGGAGGGATGCTGCTTACTGGTTTGTTCCCCTAGCTTTTTCAGCTTGCTTTTTTATAGAACCCAGGACTACCAGCCCAAGGATGGCACCACCCACAATGGCTGGGCCCTCCCCCTTGATCACCAATTGCCTTACAGCTGGATCTCATGGAGGCATTTCCTCAAGGGAGGCTCCTTTCTCTGTGATAACTCCAGCTTGTGTCAAGTTGACACACAAAACCAGACAGTTCACTGCAAGAACAGAAATGACCACCAAATGGAAGGTGAACTCCTCTCGGTTCCTCATCATAGTATATACTTTAATTAAAATTAAAGCAAGATAAGATTAAAAATGGGACACAGGCCATTATACTTAGTAGGGTTCTATAGACAACATTTGCTGATGTATTACTGTTTGAAAGAGCAGGGTTGGGATTTAGGCCCATTGACAAGGATCCTGGTTCTACCGATAACTGGTTGTTTGGCCTTGGATTCGCCAGTTTCTTTGCCTATAAAACAAAGAGGTTAGTTGCCTCGTGGGTTATTTTAAAGATTAAACGAGAGTATATACACATCTGAAGCGCAGAGTGAAATGGAGTGTCAGTTAGTTTGGTTGTCAGTATCCTTCAGTGTCCTATGGATGTCACCTGCCCTGCTTGTGGGTACTAATTCTTAGGTTCACCTCTCATTTGTCCTGTGGCTGTGGCTAAGTAGGTCTAGCTACCCCCAGGTAGTCTTCAGTGTGCCCAGTGATGGCTGAGGATCCTTGGAAATCTTGTGTTTTGGATTCTCAGCTAACGAGGCTTAGAGAGTTCTTCAGATTCGTGGATTCTGCATATTTCGTAGGAGATGTGGCAACACCCAGGAGTTACTGCATCAAGTACGCATAGGTAGCCGTGGGAAATGGGCATTGTAGGACCATTTACCCATCCCTGCGTTCTCCTTCTCTCTGGCTGCTGTTTCCTGGCTATTGGTGACATGGTGGTGAGCAGAGCTGGCAGGGAGAAGGTAGGAGCTGACCATGACTTGTTCTCTGGATCCCTGGGCTCTGAACCCCAGCGTACGCTGTCTTCTCCCACATGGGCTTCCTGCTTTACCCAGACGACGACAGTCTCCAAGTAGCAATACACTACTTCTGCCTCTTACATATTTCTGTCCTCTTTTTCCCCGAAAAGATCCCTGAGTCTTGGAAGGAGGAGGTGCGACAAAGGTGTCTCAGTTTTGAAGGAAAAATTGGCTAGAGGCTGAAGAACTTGACTTTTATAATCTTTACATGTGAAAGAATACTGTTTTGTACTTGGGGGGTGGGAGATAGGGGGATACTCTTAAAGCCAGACCAGCCTGAAGTTGACAACATAGGCCAGGCTAACCATAGCCTCCCGGCATTTCTCCTGTCTCAGCCTCATGAATACTAACATTACAGGTGTGAGCCACAATGCACAATTTGTCAAAAATAAATAAAAATAAATAAAAATATTTTTTTCTGAAGAACATGGATTGCTTTCTTAATTCTTAATGCTTGTAAAAGTTGCGAGTGGTCAGAGGCTAAGAAAGGGCTTTTCTGCCTGTGTAAGATGCAAATGAGATGCATTTTTGGCAGCCAAGACTCCAGCCTTAAGATCAGCTCTTTGTGAATCAAAAGCAGCCAATACTGTGTAAGTCCTCCCCTGACTGTATCCTCACCGAAATACCAGCTGACTCTGTAATGGGCATGACTGCTTTGATATGAAGATGAAGCCAATAGCTCATGGAAAAAGACTCCCTGTCTACCCTCTGTTCCTGAGAAGACGGAGGATGGGACATTCTCACGTCCACCGGACTCAGCAACCAAAATGTGTTACAATTTTTTTAATTGATTTATCTGGAAAGAGTCTATTCCCCACAGAACTCGCAGATTTCCATTTATGTAGGAGAGAAAATTGTAGTCCTGTCCCCACGGCTGCTTGAAATTCCATTATTGACGCGAGCAGCTCTTTGTTTCTTGTTTTGATACACATAAGATATTGAACTGAGCAAATGCACAAACTCTATCTTTTTTTTTTTTTCTCCAATAAACCATGAAGCAGCAGCGGGACTATTTGTTAATTCAAGATTTGTTTTGCTTTGCCAAATGGGTTTGGCCACTAATTTCACCTAGGCCACATGAAACTCCACAGCAGAGGCATGTAGAAATAAAGGTGGGATTGTTGAGTGCCAGCTAGAATTTAGCTCAGTGGCATTTGATGCTGAGTTAGGAGAGAGCAAGAGAAAGCAATCCTGCACTGGGCTGTAATATGCTGGAGGACAGATGTCACAATGAGAGGGTCCCTTCCCTTTTTAGTCCTGCCTAGTAGCCTGCTGGAGTCTGGAGCCAGCCATACATGAGTGATGTGTCTTGAGGAGAAAACAGGAAATTAGATCCCAAAGTCTCAATGCAGAAGTCCCTGTGCCCAGCACACCACAGTGCTGAAGTCCCTGTGCCCATAACGCCAGCAGGCCTTCTATTTTTAACTTGCTTAGTGTTTTGAATAGTTTGAGAGTAACCCAAATAAATTAAGTAGTTCCAGAAGTGTGATGTTTGATCTTCATTGTCAACTTGATCTGGAATCATGTAGGAGAGGATCCTGAGAGGAGTCTACAGAGATGGGAAGACCTGCCCTAACTCTGGGCAGTGTCATTCCATGGGTGTGGGGGAGGAGGGAGTAAGAGGAAACCCTTTGTTCCCTATGCTCTGTTTCGTCGTCTGATACCAAGAATATCTGCCTCATACTTGCTCCTCCCCCAAAGGGTCAGCCACGCCTTCCCTACCATAATGGATTCTTGCCTTCTTAAACCATGAGCCCAAATAAGCCACTTCTTTTTGAGTTTCTTCTGCCAAGTATTTGGTTACAGCAAAGAGAAAATTAACTTAGTGGGAAGGAAACGAGATGGGCTAGAAATTCGTATTATCAGGAATGATGGATTTCTGGTCCCTTCGCTTTTGTATGGGCACCACTGAGTTGTCCTGTCTGTGGTTGGGAAGCTGTTCCTGAGCAGGAGGCTCACTGAGGACTCTCTCCAGACCCAATTGTTGGGGACCACTCCAGTTACTCTGTAAAATATCCTGTGTAAGGCACTCTGTATGCCCTGATTCATATTTAATTTTTTATGCAGTTTGATGACTTTGCTACAGTGAGATTGTATTTCCTGAAGGAGAGGGAAATATGACTCTGGCTTCATCTCAAGATTGTAAGCTCCATTCAGCTGTGAGGAATCTCAGATCCAAGTTTATAGCTCACCTCCAGCAAAGCATTAATAATCGTGCAGTGAAGGCCGTGGGGCCTGAGTCTGTTTCCAGTATCTTCTTCCCCTTCCCTTTTCTCTTTGCTGTAGATCATTTCAAAGTTTCCATCAGTCCATTTAGGAGTCATCATTCCATTTAGGACTTGCATGGAGTATAATCCTACATCAGATGTTTGCATGTACCAGACAAGTAATATAATAACCCACCCAGCTCCTGGGAATACAACTGACATCACTGGGGGCCATTCAGGGATGAGGAGCTTTTGTTGTCCAATCTTTCAAGAGAAGTCAGGAATCTGGAGGTGTATGCAAATGCCGCATTTTAAAGATATGGGCAGCTATGGGTATGTATGTAGTGCATATGTAAAAGATAGACATTGTTTATACTTTTTCCTTTGGGCGTATATGAGCTTTCATATATTTGAGGACAGACTTATATGAGTGTGCATGTAGAAGCCAGAGGACTGCCTCAGATATGGTTCCTCAGATGCTAGCTACTGTCGTTGCTCTTGTTTAGAAACGGGCTCTCAGTGGCCTGGTGTTTGCTAAGTAAGCTGAGGTGGTTCGCACTAAAACTCCAGTTGTCCATTTGAATACACCTTCCTGGTGCCACCATAACCATCTTTGAAAAAAAGAAAGAAAGAAAGAAAAAGAAAGGTGTTGGACCAGCCCGGGGTGGTAGTGCTGTGAAGCAAGCTCTTCACTAGCCAGCCATCTCTGCAGCACCTCATGCCTCTTACATGGTGGCCTCTCCAGGCTGGTCCTCTCATCACATCAGCCTCTGTGCCTCTAGCACCCTCTGCTTTCAGGCTTCTTGTGGGAGCCACCTACTCATCACAGAATTGACTGACCAAAATGGCTCCCTTAGGATTAGGACAGACATATGTTGTCATTAACCAAGTACCACCATTTGTAGTCAGCAAAAGCTGTCAATTGATTCTGCAAGTTGAAAAAAAAAAAAACAAACAAACCCAGTTGCAGATTTTCTAAAGATGCCATCAGGGGTCTATGCACTGTGCAGACACTCTAGATTCTTAGGTCTTGCTAATGAGTTCCTCCAACCCCTGACCCCTACACTCTGGAGGACAGACCAAAATGTTTGTGTGCCTGATATTCAGCATGGGTGCTCTCTTTTTCTGCTGTAGTGAGAAACGTCCTTCTGGACTCATATCTGCACTCCCCAAGGAGCCTTGTGCTGAGACTGGATCCTTCTAGATGAGAGATTTGGAGACGTTGACATCAATACTCCCCAAAGAATCACTAGTGAGAAAATATCACTCACATACAAAGAGCCAAGGAATTTGTGAGATTAAAATTAATTTGTTTTGAGATTACGCACCTATACTTTCCCTGTGTGTTAAATCCTACCATTGGGTATATTTATTTAGTGTAATGGAAAAGAGCTAACCTTTTCAGGGTCGTCCCATCTTTCTTCATGCCTTGACTTTAAGAACTGAGCCACCCCTTACTTGGTAACTGGTTGGGAGTCAGGTATATGGGATAGGCGATAGGGAATGAGGATGGCCCCAGGGCTCAGGTGTAGCTGAGGATGCCCAGTCTCAGTGAGGCCTTTGCACAGAGCATATGTCCTCACTTGAAAGAGATTTATTCAAAAGCTGTTTGGAGCAGTTCTGGGTTTGAGGGGAGTTTGACCTTTTCTTCTCTTTGAGAGAATGCATTAATTTGAGAAATGAAAGACCTTCTTGTTAGTGGGCCTGAATTCAGCAAATAGGCTGGAGGAATACCCCATGGGGTGAAGGACTTACAGGACACAGACGAACTCATGTACCTCTGACCTATTTTATGTGAGTGCCTCCAAGTCTACATTTGGGGCCTGGCTACACATTTTTTTTCCCCAGAGATTGACCCTTTGTGTCTTCCCGGAGGCCTAGAGCAAGGCAGCCTCCCTCCTATTGGAAAGTGTGTCTTTGGGCTGTCTCTCTGCTTATCACATGAACATTTCCTCTACTCTTCCTAGGGTTTTACAGCCCTTGGGCTGGTGTGGAGAGTGCTGGCGTGGGATGCTTATAGAGGGTTGTCTCATATCCATTTGAAATGTCATGTGTTTAAGTGATGTTACTTCTGTTGCATGTATTTTTATGTACTGCCCACCTTAAGTGACCGTACTACCAGCCCCCACCTGGGTTCCCTTGAATCCTTGGACAGAAGATACATTCACACAGTTTGTTCCTTTTCCACTTGCCTTCTTAGCACAATTGCTGGGTGCTCCATAGTCTCTCCTGCCTGGAGAAGCATGCTTTTAATGATATTTTTAGTTCAGTCTTTTCTACCTGCCCTAAACCTGAATTGTTAAACTCCCCTGACCACCTGCCTGTAGGAGCAGCCTGTGTGGCCATTCTGTTTTGAGATCTCACATGGTTGCCTGGTTCTCCTCTCTCTTAAGCATAGTGAACTTTGTTCTCCTTCCTTGCATCTGTCTGCATCCTCCCAGGACCTGGAAGTCCTGCTTCTACCTTTCACCCAGCAATTAGTCCAAGGCTTTCTTTACTGACAGCTCAAGAACCAGTTGGGGAACAGGACCTTAGCATCAGAACCTCCCTACACACTTCTGAAAAGAAGTTATTGTAGGAAGAGATCCTAGTGATTCACGAATTCATAGTGTCTCAGGCTTATTCATTGGAGTATAGTCTTCCAGGCTCTATTCTGAGCCAATGTAAGTGCTCAAGATGGTTGACAGAAAGGCCTGCCCTGTGAGAGCTTACACTCTTCCCTCCAACCATAACACAACAAAATGAGGCAAGAGAATGTGACCCAAGGTATGAAGGTGGAGCAGCACCAGCCAGAAATGGAGCTGGGCATGTGTGAGGGTAGTGTGGGAGAAGGCCGTTTAACATGGTGAGGTCACAGCAAGTATCTCTGAGGTGACACTGAGTGACAGCCATATGTGTGACTTTAAAAGTCATCTCTGCCACCTCTACTGGGAAAGGCTGCAGAAGGGCAGGGTGGAGACCATGGTCTACTCCGAAGGGCAGGGTGAAGATCAGCGTTCCCCTAATGCATTCACTGCAGGGGCACTCAGGGCATTCCTAGCATCATGGTAGCAGTGGGCATGCCCATTTGGAGTATATTTTGAAAGTAGGAATACTATAGTTGCTGTTAGATGTTAGGTATAGCACTTTTAGAGAGATTTTAGAAACCACTTGACTCGTGGAGGCTGTGAGATGAACGAAGGTGGCTATGGCTACAGTAAGAGACAGTAAGGGACAGTATCCATGGTCCTGTTACATTGGAAGATTAAAGTACAACTTAATCCAAACTGACTATGTCTACACAGTTGGCCTGAGAACTTCCAACATGTATTCTTAAATATTCAGGCTCATTGATTTTACAGATGCGAGGCTCAAGAGCCCGAATGAAGTTTACTGACTTCTCGAAGGTCATTCAGGAGTAGGAGAAGAGCCCAGGCTTGTTTGTTTGTAACCAGTGTTCTTTCATTATGTCTGTATTTGAACCAGGAATAACTTTCCTACTTTAGTGTCACTGAATATCAGCAAAGTAGACTGTTCTCCTGTCCACTCTAGGGCAGCATGGGAGTTCATTCTGCTGCTCTTCATTTCTGTCATCAGATGCCATCTTCTTAAAATTGTGGGCCTCAGCTGCTCCACAGATCTCTGGACTCAGGTGTCCCAGCTGCTCCACAGGTGGGCCTCAGTTTTCCCAGCCACTACACAGATTGCAGGCCTCAGCTATCCCTGCCATGCAGTAAGAGGGTGGGAAGGGGCACAGCCTCCTTGCCAATTTCCCGGGTAACTGCTGTGAAAGGAAGAGAAACAGAGAACATGTCTAGGAAATAGGAACAAGCAAGGGCTGTGCTTGGCTTTAAGCCCTAGCTGGTTGGCTCAGTCTTCACAAGGCACAGCAAGGGTGTGTGTGAGGGGAGTAGAGAGCACTTGCAACTATCCATCGCTGCTCTTTATGGTCCATTCAGTGGCAAGACTTTCGCTGTGTTGCTAGACTCAGAGATGGCATTTTCCTCTCCCCAAAATGAAATAGAACCTGGTATATGGAATAATTTAATATATTAGATAAGTAAGGTATTGCCAGGAAAAGGAGTGTTGAGAAAATTAGATATCTGGGGGAACATCAAGCTTTATTTCGATCTCATATCACTGACGAAAATAAAAATCTACATGGATTAGAATTTAAATGGAAATAGTTATAAAATAGGCTCAAAGGAAATTTAGTGAATATTTATTTGATCTCAGAGCAGGGAAGAACTTTGAAAGTTTAAAGCAAAAAAAAAAAAATAAATAGGGGAAATTTCAGGTAACATTTATTATATGCAAAATTAACACACAAACCAGAACAATATTTCCAATAAAAATTGGATACAGGCTTATTAACCTTAATCAACATGTATACACATACATGTAACATGTGTATGCAGCATACATGTGTGTAGAATATATGTATTAAATAGAACATAGAGCTGAGAGAAATAAAACATAAAACCATAAATATAGTGAGCAACTTACCAGGAAAGGCAAAGATTTCTTAGAAGTAAAAGAAAACAAAAGCCAAACAGAAATGATGGTGGGTTGTTTTTTTTGTCTGTTTTTTTTTCTTTTTGTCAAAATTGATGAAGGTTAATGGGAAGAGAGTGCGGTTCAGTGGTAGATCCCTGATGCCATAAGTAACAGAACAGAACAGGAAAGTTAAAGATTAAATATATTTTTAGTTCTTGGCAGCTAGCATGATTATCACATATTTTTATGTACTCATGGAGTAAACTTTAGATGACATAGTGCTGACAATATTGTGAAAGGCAATATTGAAACATGCTTAGCAACCTGGAGGTTTTGATAGCCATTAGGCTCTTTATCATATCTGGGGGGAACTCTAAAGCATTAAATGTTAAGATCTGAGCAAAACTTACATAAGGGACAATAATGGGAAATAATCAGCCAGGCAGTGGTGGTGCACGCCTTTAATCCCAGCACTTGGGAGGCAGAGGCAGGCGGATTTCTGAGTTTGAGGCCAGCCTGGTCTACAGAGTGAGTTCTAGGACAGCCAGGGCTAAACAGAGAAGCCCTGTCTCAACAAACAAACAAACAAACAAACAAAAAGCATGGGAACTAATCTAAGCATCTAGTTGTAATGTGTGGAGGGATGTTTTGCTGTGCACACTGAGATGATGTCTCTGGTGGTTCGTCTGTGCGCACTGAGATGATGTCTCTGGTGGTTCGTCTGTGCATGATGATGTCTCTGGTGGTTCGTCTGTGCGCACTGAGATGATGTCTCTGGTGGTTCGTCTGTGCGCACTGAGATGATGTCTCTGGTGGTTCGTCTGTGCGCACTGAGATGATGTCTCTGGTGGTTCGTCTGTGCGCACTGAGATGATGTCTCTGGTGGTTCGTCTGTGCGCAATGAGATGATGTCTCTGGTGGTTCGTCTTTGTCGCCTGTGCATGTTCTATGCCACCTTTGCTTTGTAGACATTTTGGAAGCTTGTTGCTAAATCTCTGCCTGTGTCCTCTCCAATTTGTTCAGTGGCCACAGGTTACAGCCTAGAGGTAAGGCCCACATTATCCCAAATATCTTGGCATGTACATACATAGTTAAAAGTAGAAAAAACACCGGTTATAAATCCTAACAGCCAAAGTAGACATAGCCTATATTTTAATATCTTCTGATTATTGGCTAATGAAGTCAACTTAGGGAATATTGCTAAGTTGTTACTTCTGACTAATGAAAAATTCCAAACAGATTATGCTCATATATGCTCTGTGTGTACATACCTATGTGTTCATGCATGCATCTGTACAACTGTGGATTTGTATGTATGTATATGTGTGTGCACGTGTGTATTATGTGCACACATATACTCACAAGTTTTATATCCTAATACTAAGCTCTGAACTTATTCCAATTCATCTTAAAAATTTTAAATTAAAAATTCCATCTCATAATTTTAAAATAAAAAATTTCCAATTTATCCGATTACAAACATATTGACTGTGCCAAGGACTCAGGCTTCCCTGAGACAGCTGTTGGTAAGGGGCCAGAGCAGCCTGGGCCGTCTTCCTGAGTTGTCCCAGTGTGCGCCCAGTCTCCAGTCACTCCGCTAGTTCAGTTTGCCCTGTGTCAGCTTCCTCTCTGATCAGCCTCCTCTCCAGTTATCATCATTTCCCATCAGGAATTCACAAGTCAGCAATTCACAGCCATGAGAGAACGCCATCGCTGCAGCCCGAGCCTCTTCAATCAGTAGAAAAATGTCAGCCTGTCTCTGGCCTGAACTTATTCCCTTCTCATAGCATTCTGACATTATTTTTAAAAAGCTAGCCCCAGCCCTCTCCATCTGTTTTCCAGTTCTGGGAGGAAATGATAAATGCAAACACAAGTGCTTGAAAAGATGTTGGTGAGGGAGGGTCCTCTTCCAGGGCACTTGGTGTTTTCTGACAAATTCCAAGGGATTTGAGTTTCTGGTAAAGCAGTTCACCAAGTTGTCTACTGTGGAGACAGAAGCTCTTAAAACAGGGAATGCCAAACTCCATGTTCGGGGACTTAGACCTGGCAGAAGACCATTACTAGACAGAAAGGCTCAAGCTCTGAGCCACAGTGCCTATATCTCTGCTCTGTGTGTGGAGTAGGGGAATTGGCTGACGGTGTCTTTCAAGGCTGACTATGCTTCAGAGAGACTGCTTTTACAATACAGTTGAGGGCAAGCCTAGCTTCTCAGCTTGTGATGGGTGTTTCTTTCTAGAATGTTCCTTGTTCAAAGGGAAAGATTCATTGTGCAGCTTCAATATACTAAGATATATTATGAATTAATAAGGACAGAGTATAGCATATTGTATTTAAACTTTTGTATTCATGAAAGCTTTCTTCATAGACTAGCCCACTTTGGAAAATTCAGTGGTAGAGCTTTTCCTGTGTAACAGATTGGAATCTTGTGTTTGTTTGTGCAGATTTGCAAGATGTAGCCCTGTGTGCATATATGTCTGTGAGTGTGTATGTGTCTGCATGTATATGGATGTCAGATGTCAACCTTGGGTATCATTTCTCTGGATATCGTCTGTCTCATCTCTTTGTCTCTTGCTTGATGCTCGATGAGTCTACAAGGCTGGGTGGACTGTGAGCCTTAGGGATCTCATGTTTCCATCTCCCCAGAACTGGTGTTACAAGCTGGTGCCAAGACATCCAACTTTTAAAAGTGCTTTCTAGAGATGTAATCCAAGTCTTTCTGTGAGCACTTTATGTATTAGTTTTGCAGCCTTGAGAAATAGCCTGTTTCATAGTTTTGAACTATACATTTTTATTTCATTATCGCCTCTAGCCTTCCCAAGTGGTTGGAAGCTCAACCCCAGCCTTTTGTGGCATACTGACTCTTCCTATTAGTGAGGCACCAGCTTCTTTGCTCATTGCTCATTTCTCTCAGTCACCTCCCTGCCAAGATCCACCCTGATGTCCTGCCTTGGGGTGCTTGGTGGATAACATTTGTGTGTGTTTTCCATTCTTGAGTTTTACCATTGAGTTATTTTCCTGCCTTTGTTTTGAGTATGCCTGGCACTCAGTTCTACTGTTGAACTTTTCTCTTAATTAATGTCTCTTTCTGTCTCTAAGAAACCTGCTTCCAGCACTTCTGCATTTGAGACAGTGAAGAAATTTTCCATCTATCTGAGTGGTAGTGAGAGCAAGGTGTTGGCTCTGTCCAACAGTTGTACAGTCTCATCTGTTCCCATGTTTTGTTGACTGTCTCATGACGGTGAAGTCTCTAACTTTATGAGGGGATATAGCTGACATTTCCAGTCTATCTACGATCTGTTTGACTGCCTGTCTATCGTCTGTCTATCGTCTGTCTGTCTGTCTATCTATCTATCTATCTATCTATCTATCTATCTATCTATCTATCTATCTATCTATCTCGGATCCTCCCAAAGAATAGAGACCAAATGAATTTGGGTAACTACTTTAGAATATGAAAAATCTGTCTCTCAGAATGACTTCTGTTAAACAAGTTTTAATACCTATTGTCCTTCATTGTACCACTAAAGCCTATCAAAGTTGTGTTAGGACTTCCAGTTCTGATTCTGTCCTGGAATTTTTTGCTTTGGGTGGTAGATAAGTGTATAGAACATATTTATTACTTAAAGTGCAAAATTCAATGTAACATTCAACAAATGTGAAAAATAGTATCCAAGCTGCTACCACCAGCTCAAAAAAGAGTTTGATCATTTCTCTCGGAAACCCCATCAGGCCTCTGGCTATGCTTTTTCTGTATTCTGACAAAGAGAGGGGTTTTTATGTTTGTCCATATCCTGCCTTACTTTATAATTTCATCCTATTATCTATGAATTCTGTTAACATAGTAACTTTAGAGTTCCACTATTTTTATTTAAAGGTTTTTATGTATTTTGATCATGCATTTCCCCTCCCAACTTCCTAGATTCTCTTTACTTCCCTGCCCCCCAACTTTATATTTGTTCCCTCTGTCTCTCTGCTTGTCTCGTTCTTAAAACAAAACAAAACAAAACAAAAACTCATAAAAATGGAAATCAAAACAAACTATGTCAGATGTTTTTGTTTAGTTTAGTTTAGTTTTGTTTTGTAGTGGTCAGTTACTCCTGGCCATGGTGTCTGCCCTGGAGTGTGGTTGATCTGCTCAGTGAGTCTCCATTGGAGATACCCGGCTTTCCCTCTGTCAGGCGGTGTCAGTTGCAAATAGCTGTCAGTTAGGGCTGGGAGCCTGTGTCCACTTTCCCCTCTCAGCTCTGAGACCCCATCTGGCTTGGATCCTATTCAGGTCTTGTGTGTGCTGCCACAATCTCTGTGAGTTCTTATGTGCATTGGTCCTATTACGTCTGGAACACACAGTTTCTGGGAGTCATCTACCACCTCTGACTTTTACAATATTTCTGCATTCTTTTTCCCATAGACTCTTGAGCTCTGAGAAGAGGGCTAGAGGGAAGCATCCCATAGAGGACTGACAGCTGTAGAGAGCTCAGTTGTGGGTCTCCATGTTAACTCCCGTCTGCTGCAAAAAGAGGTGTCTCTGCTGGGGGTTGGTCTCTGTGCTCATCTGCGGGTATAGCGGTGTGCCACTGGGTGTTCTCTTATTGCTATATTCCTTTATTAGAATAACAGTAGTTTCCCCCATAACTGCACAATTTCAAACTTTGTATTTATGCATCATCTCTGTGCAACCTTCTGTAGCTGTCTTTCTTCATGTTCCCTGGCTTGTGAAATGTGTACACATAGATAGATTAGTCTGTTTATTCAATTTTACCATGATGTAGTAGTACATGTGTAAATCCAGCATTGCTTTGTCTGTTTACCATTGATAGATCTTTAGGTTGGTTGTAATATGGAACGACTATGAAAACTTATGCCAATAGCTCTTATAACTCTGAAGGTGTGCATGGAAGAGGAGCCAAAAGCATATATATTTACTTAAATTTTATGTGCATGAGTATTTTTGCCTGATGTATGTCTATACATCCTGTGCATACAGAAGCCAGAAGAGGGCACTGGATGCCCTGGGACAGAAGTTGCAGATATCCATGAGCTATCATGTGTATTCCAGGGATTGAACACATGTCTTCAGGAAGAACAGCAAGAACTGCTGAGCCATTTCTCCAGCCCCAGGGCATTTATGTTTAAGAACTACATTGCTGTGGGGTCATACAAACTCTAGTTTTAGTTTATTGTTTTATGTTTATGGGCATTTTGCCTATATAGATGTTTGTGTACCATGTGAGTACAGCACCAGAGGGGGCCAGAAGAGGGCATTGGATTCCCATGGACCAGAGTGACAGTTATGAGCTACTTTGTGGGTGCTGGAAATAGAACCTGTGTCCTCGGGAAAAGCAAACAGCACATTTAACTGCTGAGCAGTCTTGGCAGCACTACACACAGTTTCTAATCTTTCCAGAACAAAGTAAATGAGGGAGGGAGAGATATATGAAAATTTCATAACAAAACCTATCACCTTATAATAGCTGAAAAAGAAAAATACAGAAAAAATGTTATCACACAATGCCTACTTATTTTCTAAGATAGAATGGCATCATTGGTAGTGTAAATAAAATGTGTGGGCCCCATTCCACACCTTTGTGAACACTTGGTTTTATGTTCTAGGAAGTCAACTAATGGGTGTGCATGCAATTGAACTGGATGCTTCAATTTTCATTCATGGCAGATTAATGAATCTGAGAAGGTTTCATTGAATATGGTATATTTGTATCGTCCCTTCTGAATTGTTTTTTCTTAGCTTTAATTCATTTTGATTTTGGGTTGTTTTTCTCTTCTTAATTGAATTGTAGATCTTTGCCAAGATTCTGTGTGGTTACTCACTCACACTTAAATGCATTTTGGTTTTTATTACAAAATTATTTTCTTCTGGTGTGGTGACTCATGACTGTAATTCCAGACTTTGGAAGACTGAGACAGGATGGGTTTGAAGCCAGCCTGTGCTACATAGTAGCTTCTAGGCCAAGAAGTCTGTGAGATAGCCTGAGACCCTATCTCCAAGAAGAGGAGTTTATGATAAGTGCTGTATGTTTGTGTGCACAAATAATATATTGGTGGTATGGTACCAACACAAAGATGAGGAGACCCAACAGAGAACCCATAAAAACCCATGCATATATGGAAAGTTGGAAGATGACAGAGATGTCTTTAATGATCACTGGGAAAGCATTAAAATGTTGAAACAATGTACAACTATATTTCTAAAAACACAGTAGGGCCCTCCCCCTATGACAGACCACTTAAAGACACACATGCACGTATGTTTATTAACACAGATGTGTACACATATATATACACCATGTACATATGTACACATGTTTAACTGGTTTACCCTTAGGAAGGGGTCCTATTCCATTTATTTTACTATGACCATTAATTGCCTCAGCATTACATAATAATATCTCTGGTACTTCCTATTGTCTCTCTGACATCCTTACACGGCCCTTAGCTTCTGTGCCTCCGTTGTTCTTCAAGAATGTACTGGTCATCATTTTTGGCTCTTTGTTCATGTACATAACTTTGTAACTGGCTTGAAGATACTAACACTTCATGTAATTACATTAAATTCATAGATTTTTGGAGGGACGGACATATCCATAATGTTATGGTATTGAGGTTTCTGTCTGTCTGTGTCAACGTCTACTCACTCGGGCTTTGGTATTGTTAGTTATTATAGATGGGATTCATCAGCATCCGCTTGGTCCCGTTGCCAGGCATGGGCATTAGTGTTTACGGGATCAAAACCTTTGCTGTCTGATTCCTGTTATTTTCTGAGGAGTTGGGACCCTGAGACAAAGGGTGATGGGGTTGATGTACCCATCATACCCATTTGAAAGGGGAAGAGAGAGAAGCAGAAGAACAATGCAATCTTAAATTGTTTAAATTTAATAAGCAGTCTCCACACTGTGCCTGTATGGCGTTGATTAATGCCCAGCAGCCTTTCAAAGTAGCTGTTGTTTTTTCTGTTGTGACATTTTGTTTTGTTTTGTTTTTCAAGACAGGGTTTCTCTTTCTAGCCCTGGCTATCCTAGAACTCACTCTGTAGAAGGGGCTAGCCTCAAATTCAGAGATCTGTCTACTTCTGCTGGGATTAAAGGCATGTGTGTCCTTCTGTTTCAATGAAAGGGAGCCAAGGGTTAGTAAAGCCAAATATTGTACATGTAGTCACAAAGCTAACGTATATGGTGAACCAGGACTTAGAGCCTCTGTGTTTCACTGCAGCAGGGGGTTGCCCCTCACACCTGCCCTCAGGGGAGGAGAACGGTTAGCAGTTTTGAAGGCCATGGTACAGTGACCGAGGACACTGTATTCAGGACCCTGACCCTGTGCATCTGTCATGCGTCCTCCACAGTCAGCAGACATTTGATAACTACCTGGTCCCTTTCCTCTTGCCACTGCTGCTGGCTGAGGAGGTCATCTGGTCCCCAGGGAGGGGATTTTGCATGCCAGATGTGCAGGTAGCCCACATAAGTACTATTCCATCTCCTGGGCTGGATTTTGGTCCACACAGCTCTGCAGGGGATGGAAATGTAAGGCAATGGCCTGCCTGGCATCCATTTAATGTTTCCTTAAGCAGGCAGTGATGGAGAACTGTGATAGCAGCACCAGAGGAAGCTCATGGCTCGGAATGGTCTCCTATGTGAGTTCAGCTGGGAAGGATTGTGCTGAATGCGGCCTAGACACTTGAGCCCAGTGCTGCTCAGTGAGAGAATGGCTGCAGGCCATCTCACCATCTGTGATCCTCAAGGGTGGGACCTGCTGGAAGGCACTCTTGCTATCTATCAACATGCACATTCAGACAGGCCTGTGGAGCACGGGCGGGGTGGGGGTGATATGGTGATGGATGGAGGAAACAGGAAAGAGGAGCCTCTGAGGAAAGAGCCGCTTGGCATTCTCCAAGGCTTCCCACCAGTTCACAGCCATGGCGTCCAGAGAGCTGTCTGCTGGGGGCCGCCCGAGGCACAGCTTGCTTTCCTGCCCCCTTTTTGCTTTGTCCTACCCTTTCTCGTCTGTCCTCGTCTGTCCTCGTCTCCATCCCCCCCCCCATCAGTATGTGTCACATGAGAGACTTTGTAGGTCAGAAGTTGAAAGCAGGTTATCGAGGTGGCTCAGTGTGTGAAGGTACCTGCCACCAAGCCTCATTATCTGAATGTAATCTCCAGGACCCACATGGCAGAAGAGAATTAATTTATGAAGCTGTGTTCTGTCCTTCACACACATACAGTGACAAACGAACACCCATTCGTGTACACATGCACCCACACATGTATTCATGTGAACTAGCAGGTTGGAAACCATTTCAGATTCCTTTGTCTTTATTTCCTTAGCGGAGAATCACTGAAGGAAAGGAGTCCTGGAGGCAGCTGCCCTCATCTGTCTCCACCTTCGCCATATTTCCAGTTTGGATCAATAGGTCGTGTTCCTTACATAGTGATTTCAGCTTTTCTTTCCTAGGGTAAAAAAACCACCCGCTGCACAATTTAGAGAGATAAATCTATACCTGCTGTTGTCTGGGGTGAGGGCCATGGCCTTTGGTTACATCCCTGTTCTGGCGACCGCAGATTGAATATTGAGTAGGCTGCCCATGAGCAATGGGGCTGGTTGTAGCCGTTTCTGCTGTTACTAATGTCATGTGCATGGTGTTGTATGAATATTCAAGCTCTGCTCAAATCCTAGCTTTGTCATTAGTCAGTTGATTCTGTATGAGCCCCATGATTCTATAAAATGGGTCAGTGACCCCTCTTTGCATGTCTCACTCAGAAATGGGGTTATGGGGGAGGGTGTCTGGATGGGTGAGGTTATGGGGGAGGGTGTCTGGATGGGGGGGTGTCTAGATGGGTGAAGTTATGG